>NC_140296.1:140558587-140894846 GCF_964211825.1 Aythya ferina
CACATTTTATTATATATATATATATTTTTTTTTGTTACATTGTTTTTTCTTACTTGAATTTAAAGTTTCTTTGCTGTTTGCAAATGGAATGGGAACTAGACCCTTTCTTCTTGTCTGACAGGTTAATGAAAAGACTTTACATATTAAAATGGCTTCTATGTGAAGAAAGAGTAAATGACCCTGAATAGCTTGAGTGTGGATAACACACGTGCCAAACAGCAAATTACACAAAGGTAACATGACAACTGGGATGGTTTGTTGTCTGCTCTGGGGACTCCTCTCAGCCTCAAAGAGGAGCTCTTTGGTTGATTTTAAGATGAGTCTAGCTTAAAAGGAAATGATTAAAAAGCTCTTAACATTGAAAGAGTTTCTAATCTAGTTGATGACTTAGTGAACAGAACCTAGCTTTCTTTTCCCAAAGACCCTTTTCCTATGCAATAGATAGTTGGAAGTCACCATAACTACACATGGGACATGCAGGTTTATAACACACAAAGCAGCCATGGTTTGTTCAAGTGCTGCTGACCCAACTACAAGACCCATGCCTCTACCTCCTAAAGAGCACGGAGGCCCAATCACATCAAAATCATAACTGTTAGATTGACAGGCAAAATTATCTGTTTATCCCAAAGTACTTCAAAAGGAATTTAGATGTTTGGTGGTTGTTTTTTGTTTGTTTTGTTTTGATTTTTCTTGGTTGGTTGGTTGATTTATTTTGTTGTTTGTTTTCCTCCAAGAGCTTCCTATCTGCCAAGCAGCTACATCACATGTTAAATCTCTGACTGACTTAAAACAGCATAGAGTTGTTGACTTTTGCCTAAACTACTAGCAGAGAGTTGTTGACTTTTGTTACCTCCATTCAGCTGCTCTGAATTGCTCAATCCCCATGCTTAGACATCCCACTCACACTTTTCCACCCCAATATTATGTTTTCTTCTCAGTTACAGCTCCTAACCCACATTCTCTCCTTTTGTCCATGCCGTCATCTCAAGATCAGCATACTGAAAGCTGAGCTTATTACCTGCTAGCTCTCCTCCATGTTACTATCAACTGTGTCACCAACTTGCCTATCACTGATGTTTACTGTAAAGTATTTCTTCTCCAAACACATGCATCTGACTAAACGGAATGCAAAGATAACCACAGCAATTTGAGCACAGCACATACTACTTTTGCTGTGGTACAATGTGCTATCTTTACTGTGAGCCAGACATGATGCATATCATTTTATTTCTGGAACTCCTTCATTTAAAAAGCAACAGTAATTTCCTTGCATAAAAATGAAGGGGTTCCAGAAACGAAACACTGTGCATCACATTTGGCTTACTGTAAAGATAGCAGTCTTCTTCCTTATGAGTTGTTCCCTTCACTGGTTGTATTCATTCAAGATCACACAGTGCTTTGAAAAGCAAGGTAACCTTTCTGTTTCAGTTATCTCCCATTCTCTATTCATCTGTTATGCATTGCGCACGTGGCAGCTAGTACATGTTGCCACATTTCTTTCATAAAGATTCCTCGCTTTTCAGCTATACATTGATGGAAGCTTAATAGAAAAGTCATAATGGCTTTTGTGTGCAGAGCATCAATAAACCATTCTCTTCACTTTTTCTGCCCTAAGTCAGAAAAACTTTTCTGCCCTAAGTGTTGTTTTCTGGAATTTAAGTGCCTCCAATGGAAAAGGCAAAATGTCCAGCCAAGTGCTGACTCCAACAGTGACATTTCAAAGGTAGGTATGCAGCATCCAGTATTGCACCTACTTGCTCAAGATTAATACTTAGCTTCACTTGTGCTCCTAATTTTTTGTTGTGCAATGCCTAAGGTCTTCAGGAGCACAATGGCTGTGATCCAGTAAAAGAAGGATGATAATGGTTTATCTCGAATGGCAGCAACTCACTAACTTTGGATGAGTCACAGATGAGACTGCAACCTAAATCTCCTCCAATATTCTTTCAGACAGAATCCCTCCATACTGGATATTTTCCCCTGAATTTTTTCCCTATCAGATAACTAACTCAGGCCTGGAAATAGAAGAATGGACAAAAATAGACTGGCACGACAGCTCCTTTTTACCACTATACAAGTAATGAAATGGACCAGCTTACCTTAATGAACGTCCATTTCTTTTCTCAGTCTTTGAATATTTATTGAACAGTTTGTCATCCTAGAACTACATAAACCCATGTAGTAAATTCTGTGTAAAGACTTTAATTTTAAGACATTTTTACATTTATCAAAGTGATTTTTTTTCTTTACTTTGCAGCCAGTTACATTTTACTGCAAGAATGGAATATTTAAAATCTGGAGTCATGGAAGTACAGCCACTAATTTACTATAGGATGAGTGCTTATGATGATAAAGATATATACTTCTCCGGGGGAAAAGGCAAATAATTTTTAAAGAATATGCAAAGTTAACTATGATCCTTTTAAATTGTTCAGCAAAAGTACTTATTTCCAAAGCTTTTTTTTTTTTTTTTTTTTTTTTGACATTTATCATCCTGTCCCATATGGCCAAGTAATAAAAGCTCCCTTCTCCAGAACTGAAACCATCTAGTAAAATGAATAGTAAGATAGATTTAGACAAAACTTTGTTTGACACTCATTTAACGGTCTTTTCATGATCCACCTGGATTACACTATAACATGACAGCAGAAAGCAGAGACTAATTTGGCTTCTGAAGTTCAGTCAGCATGTTGTCTGTGAGCCCCTTAATGAACAGCCATAGGATGGCAACAGGCAAGTCTTTATTCAGTATGGTCCCTGTCTCAACCCAAATGAGGAATCACCCTTACATGCAGCTCCCAAGTGAAGCGATGTTATTTAGAAATTGCCTTTTTGACCTCTTACAGTTTGAGTGTGGGGCTTTTACCTCCTTGCAGGCCTGAAAGATCTTTTCTTGATGGTACGCTCTCACTACAATGAAACCAGAAAGTTGGAGTGTAATAGCAGATTATTGCACCATCAGAGAGGGTTTTGCAAGTGCTTACTGCAGCTCTGTGAATATGAGTTGGCACCCAAGCATCCTCTTCATTAACTTTGCCCCTTAGAACCACCCTGGTCTAAAAATAATTCATGAAAATAATGAAAGAAGGTAGAGATTGACTTGTAGAAGTTCTGAGCTAAGGAAGACCATTCATTAAAAAAAAAGAAAAAAAATAAGGAAAGAAAAAAATAAAGTATGTTTATGAAGAGAGCATGCTTTTCAAATGAACTATTGAGATAGTTGCTTACTTTGACACTGCTAGGACGCAGTCATGAGGAAGAAACAGACTCGTTTTCTCAACAAGAGCTTTGGTCAGCATTGCTAAGAGAGGTAAGAAATTCCAAAGGGACTCCATAACAGAATTCTCTAAATGTCCATTTCTTTTCTGTTCAGGAGAAAACAGCGGTGAATTGTGGGGGTTCTCAAATGTGAAATCAGCCTCTCTCTTAAAAAGCAGTTTCTCCCAGAGAAAGAAGCAGTATCCTGATGTTTGACCTTTGGTTCAGACTACTAACACTAGATGCAAACATTCTTGAATATTACATGAATAAAACCACATTTACTTCATCAGTAAGGTTGTGTTGAATGAAGTTTCAGAGCACCTAGATCCCTATGAACATCTTCATCCATGTGAACCTGAATTTAGACTTCACAATACCAAGTTCCATGAACAGATGTAGTAGTGGACAAAAATCTACCCTGTTAGACAGAAAAATTTTCCTTGTTAGGAGAAAAAAGAAGGTTCTGCTGCATTATATACAGAGCCTAAAGAGCATATATAGAACCGTTATCCAAAGACCTCAGTCTCCTAGAAATAAAACATGGCTTCTCCCCCGCCATATTTGTAGATAATCTTCCTGATGAGTATCACTCATCCTAGTTAGCGCATTCACGGACAATCTGTTTTTTAAAGATTTCCTAGTGAGAACATTGGTCAGATCCTCTTAGAAATATAACACATTGTAAACGATGTCCCAGCATCAGGTTTGGCATTTTTAAGATTTTGGCTTCTCCCTTAACTCTACCTTGTCCCCCAGACATAACACAGCAAGAAAACAAAATCACAGAGGTGCAAGCTCCTAACAGCATGAGATATCTTACATATTGGTCACATAATCCAGGGCAGAACTCCATCTGGTTGAAGCTCTGTGTAGATGTGACTACAGGAAGCTTGCTGGATTGCAGTAAGAAAAGATAAAAACAACAACAACAACAACAACAACAAAAAAAAAAAAAGGAGAAAGAAAACAAAAAAAAAAAAAAAAAAAAAGAAAAATGATCATCAGCGGGCCCAGGAAATGGAATCATAGAATGGCTTGGGTTGGAAGAGACCTTAAAGATCATCTGGTTCTAACCCCCCTGTCATGGGCAGGGATGCCTTCTGCTAGATCAGGTTGGCCAAGGCCCCATCGAACCTGGCTTTGAATACCTCCAAGGATGGGGCATCCACAGCTTCTCTGGGCAACCTGTGCCAGTGCCTCACTACCCTTACAGCAAAGAATTTCTTCCTGAAGTCTAATCTAAATCTCTCTTCTTCTAGTTTAAAACCAGCCCCCTTGTCCTTTTTACTGTTATTTGTTTAGCTGAAGTACAGCTTTTCCTTTCAGATGTGATCAGCCATGCCTCTGCCACACCAAAATGAGGCAATTACAAAGCAAGCTGCTAAGGACTATTCCTTCCAGCCATCCAGAGACTGAAACACTGGAGAATACAGAACCATTTAAAAAGAGCAATAAATGAAGTCAGTAAGACTCCTACAGCAGAATGCTTGGAAGTTTTTTGCTGAAGCAAGATGTAATGCTGTTCCTCTCCCATGTACTCTAAATCCATATGAACAGCTGACCTCACAAACAATGCCTTTCTCCTGCTCGTTTCTGAACTAGACTTTGCATAAGAAAGCCACTGAAAAAAAAAAAGAATGATAAGGGTTCAAGATCATATTGCTGTTATTTACAGAAAAGATTATGGTACTGTCCTGTAGCACAGAATAACATTTGTGCCATGAAAAGAAGAACTAAGTATTACTAGCCCATAGGCAACAATCAGGCATGTGAACGTAGTGGGCATCATCACTGTTTGATCTCACTTTGTCTATACCAGCAACTGCAGACAGTGTCAGGATTTGAAACAAGCCAGTGCTATTGCTTTACACCATGAACCACAGCATGTGGAGGAAATAGAAAAATGTGCTTTGAGCAGTTTTATCACTATGCAAAGCTTGCTGGTGGTTTTAAAAATTGCCAGATGGGCATCAAGGCCACATCGAGCAGATACAGCTTAGCAAGTGACATTTGGGCTGCTAATGCTAAAACAGCAAGCACACAACACTCAGTGTTGCCCTACTTCAGATTCATCAGCTCAATACAGCTGCTTTCTCAATGAAATTAAATTGATAGTTCACCTGGAAGTTAGTAACTCAAGGCTGGATAAATTTAGTATAGTTATGTTAACTTGATAAAGAAATACAGCAGAGAACTAGAGAAATAACTTGTACTGAAATTATTTTCAATTATTTGTCACTGCAAAAAATAATATATGCAGGTTTACAATCTAACCAAAATCATAAACTAGTCACACATGGCATTACTATGCACCTCCATCCTGAGGTATAGCTTCACCTTCTCTAACGCTACAAAATTCTGCCAATACTCATGATCATTTTTCTTCAGCTTTTGTTGCCCTTCTAGTCCCAGGTTTTCTTGAGCTACAGACTGGAGGATACATCTGGCTCATGGGATCTGTTTTATCTGGTTCAGAAGTTATGGTTACTTTCCAACCAAATGAAAACCTAAGGCTTTGGCTGCCTTCAAACCTTTACCACTTTTCTTGAGATTTATTTTACAAAGATAGCATTTTACAAATTTATACTACTTATTTCCTGTCTTGTTTTACCACAATAATTAAAACAGCTACTTAAAACTGTGTGTCCATTTCTGTATTAGGAATCAAACTAGAACAGAAATTAACAGCAGCTCCTTCAGCTTTATGCTGGGCCACGCTGTCCCCAGACTTACTTTCTCACAATAAATAAATAAATAAATAAATAAATAAATAAAAACCACTATGAAATTCCAGGGAACAAAATTTTGTTGGTATATTAACATTTCATCTTGCATAAATTTATGTTTCAGCAGTTATGAACATGAGACAGCTGACAGTTGACTACTATATGTGAACAGATGCTGTGAAAGCTTCCCTTTAAATAGTTCTGTCAATGCAACGTCAATTTTAGGAGTGACACCACTGCTGTTCTAGGACATGATCCTGCAAACTCTCATTCGCACAGGGAGCCCTGCTGATTTCCATAGAACACGCACACTTGTAAGAGACCAAAAAGTCAGGTCCTTAGCTGCAGAGCTTTCCTTAGCAGTGACTGACAAATATACAACAAAGTTTTTAGCAGAGCAGAATACCGTGGCTTGGGGCAATGCTGCTGACAATCAGTACTGGCCTGGGCGTTTTCTTTCAGAAGTTACACGAAGCATATTAAATATGATTAAGGAACCATTAAAAGATCGACCACGTAAAGATATTAATAATAATTAAAAAAAAAATCACGAGAAACGAAGCTCGCCGTATTAAGCAAAACTTCGAAAAATTGACGCGCCCAGCAGATAGGCAGAGCCCGACCGCAGCACCCCCGAAAGCGGCGTTAAATCCTGCAACAGCCGAGCAAGCGGCCCCCCCGCCTTTGTCAGCGCCTTCCTCACGGTGCTTCTCCCGGGGGGGACGCCGCCGCCGGCCCTAGGAGCCCGAGGGGGGCGCCCGCCGCGCCGGGCTGGCTCCGTGGCGGCCCCGCGGTGCTGAAGGACAGCTCGGGGCGCACCGGGAAACTCGGGGGGCGGCGGCTTTCGGGGGTGGGGGGGCTCGGCTTCAGGCAGCCCGAGGGGTTGGGGAGCTCGCCCTCGGGGGCACGGCTGGGAGGGTTGTTCGTCCGTCGGGGCGCGCAGCGAGGGGCGGCACCGCCTGCGCTGCCCCTGCTTCCCCAGCCCCCCTCGGGAGCACAAAGCGGGGACGATCGGGGCCGAGCCCCTGCCTCCGCGGAGCCGCCGAGCACACAAAGGCGGCCCGGGGGGGTAGGGGGGGACGTGTGGGGGGCGCCCCCTCCCCTTCCCGGCACTTACCTTCAGCAGCACAAAGAGCCAGAGGAGGCAGGAGCGGGCCCCCGGCCCCCCCTGGGCTCCCCTCCGGCGGCGGCCGGGCATCGGGGGGCGGCCGGCCGGGGGGGGCTGCTGCTCCTCTGCCCCCCGGCCCCCCGCCTCTGTCCCTCGGCTGCCTCTGCCCGGCTCCGAGCCGTGCCCGGCAATGGCGAATTGCGGCAGCATCAGGCGGCCGGCGGCGGCGCCGACCTCCCCGCCGAGCGGCGCATCCTGCCGCCCCCCGCCCTTTTATTTGGGATTTGCGGCGGGGGGAGGAGGAGGAGGAGGAGGAGAGGGAGGAGGAGGAAGAGGAGGCGGCGGTGCCGGCAGTGGGGGGTGTCTCCCCTCCCCCCCAGGAGTTTTGGCGATCTCGCCGCTGCACGGGAAGGGGTGGGGAGAGCCGCCCGCCCGGCCCGGCCCCGCGGTCCCCACCCGGTGAAAGGCGACCCCCTGGGGCTGCGAGCCCCCAGCCGCCGCCCTCGCTCCTCTCGCGCCTCCCTTGCCTTCCCCGCCCCCAGAGAAAGCGGGCAAAGCCGTACCCGCACTCCCTGCCCAGCCTCTTCTTTCCGTCCCCCCCCGCCAGCGGGGGACAGAAATGCCGGGCTACGGAGCCAGCCGCTCTCCCTGGGCACCCCCAGCCCCGCACGGGGGTCCCGGAGCTGCGGTCAGCACCCGGTTACCAGCGGCACACACAGGGGTTGGAAACAATGAGGTTCAAATCTGAGCCTGCAAGGGGTGTGGGGGGTAATGCCTCGTCCTATCCCATCAGGTGCTCAGGACCAGCGGTTACACGGGCACACAGAGAAAACTGAGACCACGTCCCTCCACCCTCAGTTGCTCGTTCGGGGCTATCTATAACCATGAGGATGGCCAATCTATTCCTCTTTGCAAGAATCTTGCTTAGTAAGACATCCCCAGAACAACAACAACAACAGAAAAAAAAAAAACATACTCCACCACTAATATCAGGATGGTCTTTCTAGAATCAAAACCTTACATCAGCAGCTTTTTGTTACTGACTGCTCTCTCACTCCCACCAGCATACATCTTCGGTGCAGCTGTCTGAGCTATAACCAATACTGATCTGAGCACAATAGGACCATACATTCTATAAAGCTGCATCTGGGGCACTGTATTTCAAAGCAACTTCAGATCCAGGTGTAGATCCACTACCTGTAATATTGGGCCACCACTTATCCTTAACACATACACACACACAAAAAAATAAAAAATTGCTGAAACAATTTCAAGTTTGCTTTCAAAATTTCTAAACCATTGAGGCAAGATGTATGTTACTGTGTTAGTGCAGGAATGTCCTTTAAACTGAGCAACAACAAAGTTGTTTTCTAACATTGTTACTAAATCAGATGATAATGAATTAATGTTTCAGGAGACCTGTCTGGCTTACATGTGGCATATTTTTGATTTTCATGTAATTTAGATCTTCAGTCAACAGAAGCTGGATTTCAAAGTAGCCAAAGGCAGAGAGGGATGTGCTTATTTTCCACTGAAATGTGCCCTTAAGCAGTGATTTGCCACACTTGATGAGGATTAATCCAGAAAATTAAAGAGAAATTTAGGTCCTGGGTAGCTACTGGCACAAAGCCCAAAATCACAGCTCCAGAAGGAAAACGCTATTCATATCTTCATTTACAAGCTGGGGACAGAAAAAGACCTTCTCCATACTACCAGTGAAGGACATGGGCCTCTCATGGGTAGCTGTCACTCATTTTGTGTTTGGAGTATTATCTGAAATTGGTACGCAAAAGGTTAACCATTGATAAATTTTCCTTCAGTGCACACAGGTTTAGGATGAAGAGTGAGGTTATCTGAAAGACAGGGGAGTGAATTTCTTTAGGAAATTAAGATTGCCATCAGCACTCAAAAGCTGTAGATTGAATTTTAGGCTAGGGACTTTTTGTTTACTAAGTAAAATAAGTTTTGACATTAAGATCATACTTTATGCAATCTTCCTTCTCCAATATTCCATCCAATTATGATATTCAAGTGCTAAAATTATAATGGATTTTTTTTTTCTTTTTAAGTATCTTAGTCTTCAGTCTTGTTTGAATACAGTATAGCATTGACTCTCAGAAAACACTATTTGAATCAGAGTTAAAAAGTGAATGATAACTGAAAGAAATAGTGTTTCTGGAAGGAAAACTTTGATAAAAGGCTGAGATACTAAGACAGGTCTTGCTGTGGCAGTAAAGAGAAATACAGCCAAGACAATGCAAGAATCATATCCTTTTTTAAATTATGGGGGCCTGGAGTACCCAATCTTAAAAAAAAAAAAAGGTGCTTTGGAAAATTTGGGTATTGGAACAGCATCCTTCAAAAAATAGTTAAGGTGTTTTCTGCTAAGTAAGGCAGTAGGACTGTTCCTGCCAAGGGAAGCCTACAGCTAAGTAGGCAAAGGAGATATATGTGAGTGAAGCTAACAAGCAGACCTTAGCTTGCTGGCAAAGCTGGTTCCAGGCTTTTTCAACAGATGAAACCTGGGAAGTTACACCAAGCAAGTCTTGTGAATGCAGGAAGGTAGGATCTGAAGGAGAAGCAAAAGAAGTTGTTCTTTTCTGAATATGAGGTGTGAAAAATAAACACATGGGAGGGGAAAAAAAAAAAAAAAAAAAAAAAAAAAAAAAAAAAGGAACAGCAAAAAGGAGGACAAGCTTATTTTTTTTCTAGCATCTAAAGAAGAACAGCAAGCCTTATTAATAAAACAACAAAGCTATAAAAATGAGGCTGAGATATCTTCCATTTACTCAAGGAATAAGAAATAGGGCAACAAGTGAGTGTTTGTAAGCAGTCAGTAAATGAAAGACACTGATACAAGGTCATTCCAGAAGCTCCAGAAGACCTCCAAGGCCTTATCCACCAGTCAAACACACACCAACAAGCCAAAAGGCTCCCTAAAGCTCTACAAACCATTGCATTGCCCCAGAGGGAAAAGAAGGAAGGATTCAGCAGCAACTGAATACTTTGCAAATTAATCTGGATTTTCTTTATTTGAATGAAAAACTTGCAAACAGTCAAAAGATAGCAGAGAAGCGCTCGAATGGGAAACCCATTTTGGAGGCAAACATGGTTTGTTTTTAAGCAAAATATGGTGTTTTGGGTTATTTGGCCTAAAATGATTTTTTCCCCCAGAACTTGTCATAGGTCACATGTAGCATTATAACAAGAATATGGCAAAAAGCAGGCCAGAGTACGCTGCATTATGAGCATTTCTTCTTCTATTTTCCCTCTGTGGATGTTATAAGCATATACTTGGAAGTCTTCCTAATTTTTCAAGGACTATGATGTATGCTGTGGTGGCATTAGAGCAGGTTTAAGGGACTTTGTTTCGCTCTAAATCCACCTGGCAGAATTATGGTGAAACAGATTTTGGAGCACAGGGACCTAGCAGTAAGGTGCATAACAAAGTGTTATGAGGCAGCTGAAATTCCCAGAGTCCTGTCTGTGCTCATTAGATTTACTGTAAAATCTGAGGATGAATTATTTTGTGATGTGCAGTATGCAGGAACATGATAAAGATATTTCAAGGTATTACAGGATGCAGATCGCTAGAAGACAAAAATCGTTAAAATAAAATCCTCCTGCATTTTAAGAGCACCACCTACAAGCAGGACTCCACATCACAGATACTTTGTAAAGAGCTTCTCAGGGAGCTTTCATGACCACTCGAAGGTTGTGCTAGTGACAATGGTAGAGCCCTACCTTCAAATTACAGACCCAGTGAATTAAAACGTCTGTAGTTGCTCATACTCACCGACTTAATGAATGTAACAGCCTAACTGAATCAGCATTATAAATCACCCTAGCTTATTAGAGAAACATAAAATTAAGATATTTCCTTTGTTTATGCATTTATAAGAAGTGTTCCTACTTGTAACTTACATGGACTTACTGTCAAGTTTACAGTAAATTCTCCCCTTGCCTCTGAAAACCCCAAAGTAAAACTCAGATCTACCAAGTTTGGTTGGCTGAGGGGGAAAAGCTGTGAATTGTGATTTTTTCTTAGCTGCAGTATAAGCCATGATTTATATGAAGCTTTACAGGCCTCAGCAAGTCCAGATAAACATGGCATGAAATGAGGTTTATCAAAAAAAAAAAAAAAAAAAAAAAAGACTAGAAGTTATCCTAGAAGTATTGAAGCAAAGCTCTTTTTCAGTGGCAAGTGTTTTTATGAGACAAAAAAGCGTGGATCCTTCTTAAAAATAGATTTTCACCCAAAGTCCTTGCATTTCAGTGACAACAATGGATAAAATGATAAACAAGTGCAAAGGTGGCTGGAATAGTGTTCATATGTTGCCACTTAGACATTGAAGTGCAAATTTATCTTAGCTTTCTTTTTGAAAAGTACAGGCCCTATGACTTTTGAAAGTATGTCCCACAGTCCCCCTAACAAACAAGTTGACAGCTTTTTAATATTTGTCTTTTCATAACAAGAATGATTGACACACTTCAAACCTACAACCTGAAGAGCTTCCAAATGCTTATTAGTCTTTCAACACAGAGCAGTGAACTGTACCACAAAAGGTCATTAAAAAAATCAAAAGTCTCTTTGGCACTGAATCTCTTCCTTCATAAATAAGCTTATAAAATGTTTTCTCTGATACTTCCTTCATTTAACACTGTGCAATATTCACAGAAACAATGTATGGAATTAACTGCTTTTGCAGAAGGTTAGTAGACGCAAAAGTAAGTAAGATTGTTTGAACATTTAAATTGATGCTACAGAATGCCTGAGAAATTTCTGTGAGCTGAGTTTTAGATTAAGAAAAAAAACATTCATATGTATTTATGTTTTTTGTGATCTATTTAATATTTGATCAACCCTGCCTGTTATCAGTAAATGGCTTTTTCTTATAGTTCTTCAAGTCTCAATAGATATAGTTAATTAAAAAAACAATTCTACTGTTTCCAATTGTGCTTATTTTGTATTACAGCCTGTATATTTCCTTCCAGATATAGCTGAATTCTCCATGATCTGAGCAGGTCAAGGGCACATTCACACTAGAGAAAGAGGGAGCTTGGGAATTTCTGGCTGTCATTAACACCTGCCCCACCCTTATGAGAAAACTGAAAAACAAAAACAATAGTCAAGTGATCTTTTCTGCTTAAGATGAATTAATCTTACTGAGGATTACCCCAAGAAATCCACCTCTGCTTTAATATTGCAGAACCATCCAGGTTCTTTATCTCCCCCCAGAAAAACTGGAAGGAAAAATGTCCAAAAGAAAGACTGGATCCTGACTCGTTCCAGTCAGCCACAGACTTTAGTACCTTTCTCCTCTAAAATATACTGACTGCCTCTGACACTCAGAGGCTCTATTGATTCACAGAAATCTGAGTCATACTTACAGGAAACATTTTTCTCCCCAGAAATTTACAATAGGAGCTGCAATTTTGCACAGATAACATCCTACTTTTTCTTCCTGGCATCTATGCTAAAATATTTTCCTTGTCTTCACGGGGTTACCATATCTTGATATAAATGTGTACGCCTTAAATCAGTGCCTTTTCTCTCCCATTTCCCAAGCAACCTCAACAAGCAGCCTTGTCTCATTAGCGATATTTCTTTCCTACACAAAGATAACAACATTAGCTTCTGCATACTACCTTCCAACCACAGGTATCAAAGCATTTTGCAGTGAAATAAGAATAGCTATTCCCCTCACCTTGCAGATGAGGGAAGCATATAGCTCATACAGCTTAGAATCAGAAGGCTATGATCAGAAGCATCTCAAAGATCTACCTCAACACCAAAGAAAAAAGAAAGATCTTGTGAGGTCTGCAGTCATATTTGTTATGTCTATTCAGCAGGATTCACCTGCACATTAAGTCCAAATTAAGACACAAGAACTGTTTCATTTACTGTGCTGCAGTGCCCTATTTGACCCGATACCAGTCTGTGGTCCTGCAGCATCACCTGCACTGCTGCCTTACTCCTGGGGTCCTTGTACATGGGGTAAGCATCGCTGGCCCAGCAGGATACCAGCACTGACCACATTGCCAGCATGCTCTTCATCACCACTTTGCAGTGAGACACCCTGCAGAAAAAAAGGTCTCTCAGCACCTTCCCTCCGCTGCATGAAAATCCCAGCCAATCAATCAGGCAACAACACGTGACTAAAGCAATCGGTCACACACTTTGATTAATCATGCCAATTACTGGGTACTCAGAGTAAACAATTTCAAATGCAGCCCACTGTGGAAAATGGGCCTGCAGCTATGTAGGGATGGGTCAAGTTGCTTTAAATCATATATTTATTCATAAAAATCCCATTCCATTCACAAATAATTCACTTCCTAGGGGGTGAATTTCATTCAAAGAAGAGAAAAAAGAGTTTTGGCAAATATGTTATTCGCACAGTCAGGTATTTTAACTTCAGCTGCAGAAATCACTGAGGAAAGCAGGTTATAGCAGGATGCAGGAGAGTTTTAAATATTATATGGGAATAGGAGGAAAATCTGTAGATTTACCAGGTAATACAAAATGCTTTCTATTTAAATTCACTCTTTAAAATTTTAAGACCTCAGGGGGTCAGAAAATATAAAACACAAATGATATAACAGAGGATTCTTTTTTCCATTTTTGCATTTTCTGTACATTATGTGTGGCTTATTCCAGAGTATTTGGAAAAATGTCCAACCTTGGGAAAGAAACAAAATCGGTTTTGATTATGTAAACATTAAAACAATCTCCACAGAATTTCCTCTCCATTTTCATGCCCACTACATACCTACTTAGAAGATCTTAAGAAGTCTGCTTTCCTTTCTCTTGATCATCTCTCAGGAAACATATGCAGTCTATCCAGTTTACATAAATTAGCACATTAATATGCCAGATACATCAATTATGAACTTAACACACACTCAAACTAATGGGAGTTGCATTATTGACTTCAGCAGACATAGGATGCCTCATTTACTTTCTTTTTTGGAAGGTAATTTAATAGAGATGGATATGATGAGTCAGCAAACTTTTTTCTCCTAGCTTGACTTTCACTTCTAGGAATCCTCCTACACAGCTCATACATCACATTCCCATGCCCAGCTCTTTTGCCTCAGACTGCAGCCTATGGCCTGCTGTCCCTACCTTGACATGTTCGACAGTCCCTTAAATCAGAAGGGAGCTAGCAGACCTGAGAGAGTCAGTCAGGTCACTCTGCAGAGTAAATTAGGAGCAGCAGAGCCTTTGGTTGCTGCCTTCAGCTGAAAACAGTACCAACTCTCCCTGACAGTGCAGCTGAAATCACAAAGGGGGCGGGCATGAGTCCCCTGAGCATATTTGTGACATCGTCACCACTTGGGCCAGCAGTGCCCGCCTGTATGGGCATTCAGTCTCCACTCAGCCCTGCCAGACAGACGCCGGTCAGCTTTGCTTACACAACACCAAGGGGATGACACCGCAGGTGACAGCTGTGCCTAGACCATTAGTTGTTTCAATATGGCCAAAACCATATGGTTTGGAAAAACATTTGCAAACAACCTTTTTGACTAATGGTAGAGGAGGGCAGAGGCTGAGAGCTCATGGCAGTGACACTGACCTGGGTGAAGAGAAACCAAGGGCAGAGCCAACAGAGCCTAACAAAATGTCCCCTGCCACCACCTATGTGGTCTTTACAAGGTAGTGTTAACCATACCAAAATGGGGAGAAAGTTTGTGCTTCAGAGGTTGTCAGTCTCCAGTGGAGTTGGCAGAAAAAAAAAATATCCAGCACTCCCCCAGTGCTCTGCAGAAGAGTTCCTGCATTAGCTTAGCCAAGGTTATCAAATCCATGACAAATATGGGGTTCACTTTCTTATGCTTCCAGGCGACCCACAAATCTCAAGGTGCCAAATGAGCTAAATTGCTATGAAATTAGAGTCATATAAAACTACATACAACAATAAAACCCAGAACAATCTTCATTTCCATGGCATTTTTGTCATAATTAAAAATATTCATAGAGCTGTACAAAGCATGAAATTACCTTGGCATTTCCATATCATAGAGTAGAACCTTGGCGTCAGCTCCGGGTGAAAATCTGGGGCCCCGGGAGGCTGCACATGACACATCAAACAGGCATCTACAGAGCTGCTCAAGTACATGCTGAATGCCTTGTAAAACCAGAGGCAGCTACAAAGTGGCTGGAGTGGTCCAATGCTTTTGGACAAGACAGCTCTGACATTTTCTGTCAGCTTAGGAAATCTACACAAAGCAGGAGGTAGATCAATAGCGTAGAAAATATCAAAATGACATTATGGGGACTTTGACAGAAGTAATGTGTTTACAAGCATAATAGTTTAAGCTGCAGTAATTAAATGTGGAGCTTTATGCAGAATGTGCATGGAAACAGCCTCTCTGAAGTAGGTTGCCAGCAGACATGACCCAAATACATACGTGGGGCTAGAAAACACTGATAAAGGCATTTTCATATATTGATTCTCAGAACCTAAGTGTAACCAGAAGCAACTAATAAAAGTAGCTTATAAAGGGTGAGACTGATGAGTTCTGATAAACCTCGCATCTTCTATTCAGCAAATGAAGTGAAAACATGGAATTCCCTATATAAAGTGATGTGAGAAGGGCTTTCTGACAACAGTCTACTCTGTTAGAGCATCACAATTCTCTAACAAATGTATCCCCTAGTCATTGAAATCATTTATAGAAGAAAATACCATTTATTCAGTGACTAAAAAAACAAGTCCATGAAATTCACGAAAATAATTTGTGCATGTGCTAAGAATACGTCAGATCAGGTTCACATCTATTTCTAACCCATCTTGTCTTGGGCAGGCCACCTCAAAGTCTCATTAGCTGTTGCTCCAGGAATTTCATTCAGGCCTGCTTCTAACTTGGGTAGCTTGTTGACCTTGGACATCCTGGAGTTAAGAGGACTCCGTGATTTCATTGGAATCAGAAAGTGGCTAGTAGAAAGGTAGAGAAACATGTTGGTGTTCAGAACAACGAGACAAAAGTTTAAGTAAGCCTTGTTGCAAATATTTGACCATGAAAGTCCTTTTGAAAGGATGCACATTAAGAAACCCTCAGTCTCTGTCCCATCACTGAGTGAAACAAGTGATGTTCTAATACCAAGGTGGATTTGAATGCATTGCCAGATTTGACAGAGATAAGAAATGGGATCCTGTTATATATGGCAACACACTTTATGACAAAAATCTCTGTGTGCCAGAAAAAAAAACCAACAAATATAATGAAGTCAAATGGAACTCCTGTGGAAAAGAAAATAAAACTAAGACGATAGACAATGCTCACATGAAAACAAGAACACAGATTTTCAGGATAATTTGCAAGGTATTCTAAGACTCAGAGACTTATCAGTGAGATTTCTGACTACCATCCTCATGAGATTTATCTATCCAACCTGAATCAACGGATCTCATCACTTTAAGGTGCAATATTGATTCAAGTAGTCAGCAGGACAGAAATTGGAAAGGACAAGTTTGTTACTGCACTGGCAAAAAAATCCTCGTTGCAACAATGTGAAAAAATGCTGTACTTTGTAGCTGCAAAGAGTCAACTTGCAGCTTGAAAATTCCTGTTTGCTTCTCAAAGTGTCCCAAGCAGAGTGGACATTGAAGAAACTCAAGATAGTTGTATTCTTATCACTAGATAGGATTTAAAGGTAGAATTTTTTTTTTTTTTTTTTTTTTTTTTTGAAAAAGGAGATTGGACAGCAGTGTACAAGGAAATGAATAGAAAAAATGACTGCTAAGGTCATTAACCATGCAGAATACATGTAGGTGTACATTTATGTTGATGCTTAATATCAGAGTCCTTGGCACCCCTCAAAAACAAAACAAAACAAAACAAAAAACACAGTTAAGAGTCTGCTGGAAAGCCTGAAGGGAAAGCAGAACCCCAGACCAGCAGCAATACATTCAGTCCTCCAAATTTCAGATGAGACAGTGGCATTGCAATAGCCTGATATGGTACCAGACAGTACAGAAGCATAGCAGTTTGAATTCTTGATATCAGCCATAATGAGCTGATGAAGTACTTTCTTTTATCTCCCCTCCCCATATACAACAATATAGGAATCCAAAATACACCTCTTAGAAAATGAAAAACAGAGTCTTGCAAAAGAGAGTAACCATCTTTCTCTTTTGTGGTTACCAGTACAATACCTGGTTAACTGGGCATGGCTGCACAAATATTGTTGTCTTCTGTGGATTTGGTACTTTCAACACATTTGCACTTCTATTTTGGCCTTCTTTCCCCCTGCTTTAAGTAAGCTGACCTACTTAATCACTTCATTCTGCAGCTCCACTGAGTACCACTTATTAGTTCCTGTTAATGTCAAAACATCCTGCAACTATTTATTTTTTTTTTTTTCAGGCATTTTTCCTGCACTTGTGAAGCTAAATAAAATCATCAGCTGTTTACAACATTAGTAACCAGCTATTCGTAGTGCTTTACATGCAAGTCTGTAAACTATTATAACACTCATATTTAGTATGAGCTCTCCAATAAACCTGAAGTATTTGAATGTTAACATCAGTGCAATCAAATTACTTTAATTGTCAGAAAAAAATGCATAAAATTAAAGCAATATCAGATTACACTTTGTTTTCATACACTTTGCCAAGAAATATTTTGACTTTCATTTGAGTATTGCAAAGAGCTCCACAATATTAATTAAGAGTTACGATCTCTCTCCATAACAGGAAAATATTACTATCTCCATTAAACAGATAGGTAAGCCAAAGTCAAACTGTGTTTAATGACTTGCCTGACTCAATGACAAATCCAGGAAGAGAGCCAAGAAGTTCACTTTCCCAGTTCCTTCTGCTTTATCACTGAAAAACAGTCTCTGACTTCAGGGAAGCATTGCTCTGGTTAAGCATGCATGAGCCATCTCAGTGTGTGGTTTTGGTTAGGAACATAAGCAAAATTCTCTGCATTTCCCTTTTGGTCATATATGAGGAAAAGCTCCATCAAGGCATGTTCCAATTAATACAGGAAGACGGTCAATAAAATATGTTGACATCAAAGCTCACATTTGCTGATAGTGTATACCATCTCATTAAATGGAAAGAATTAATTATAACAGTTTATCAATGTCAAGTTCTGAAATAGAAGCTCCCAAAGCAACAAATGCATCATTGCACCTTGTTTGATCTAATTCTCCTTTGCTGACAAAGTCAAATATGAATGTGCCAATGTTTATGAACTATAAAGCTTTTCTAAATCCATGCATTATTGTTTGACTGTATTTTGCTAAAGTAAAAATCAATACAAGTGCAGCACATTAAATTAAACTAGCTATAAGCTATATAGTACGTATGTAATACTCAGGACATCAGTGATAGCCTTCTTAATAAATCAGTGTCTCACAGCAGAATTAATTAAATTGGTATCAGAGATAACTCTATTGCTTAATATTCTGCAGTGAGTAAGGAAAACCCTTCAATGAATTTAAGATCCCCTCAGGAATATGAATATCACTGGAAACTAGCAGCAGCTAAAGTACATCTGTGCAAACTCAGTAAGATTTAAGATTATCACTGAGTTGGTGGGACATCTATTAATTCCTGTTGCTCAGGTTAGTCTGCAGTTTGGGAGGGACATTCAGAGATGTGCCTCTGAAATAAGAGGAATGGGACAAGGACATATGCTAGATTATTTGAAACAAATGGAAAAATAATATACACAAGTGTATGGATGCACTACCCATTCACCAAGAACTATGAAAACTGACAACAGTTGCACAAACTTTCACACAGCTGTATCTGTAGTGTCCCCCAGGACCTTCATTATGAGCAAAAATGACACTGAACATTGAGAATAGTCCTCCATATAGAGTAACAGTATAGCTGAGGTTGGAAGGGACCTCTGGGTCTATCTGGTCCAACCCTTGCTCAAGCAGGGACACACAGAGCAGGTTGCCCAGGAACATGTCCAGGCAACTTTTGTAGATCTCCAAGGAAGGAGACCCCACAGTCTTTCTGGGCAACCTGTGCCAGTGCTCCATCATGCATACAGTAAAGAAGTGCTTCCACATCACTGAAAAGAGGTCTGAAGTAATCTAATAATTTTTTACCTTGTTTATTAGAATAAAGGAGTGGAGGAATATGGTTGAAATGAATTAAGACAAACAAACAAAACAAAATAATAAAAAAAAAAAACAGCACCACAGTCCTGAACTGAAGCCTGGTTGGACTGCTACAAAGAAAATTACCAAGCTGTAATTTATTTTTACTTCCTTTATAGACAGAAGCACTGCAGCAGCTTCACAGCAGCGTTTGTTAATGCTACATCCTGTCCTCTCCTCTTTACCCATATTACTCCACATCTATACTGTAGTGGACAAAATGCAGAAGCAGCCACTATAGTAAGGGTAGACATGCTCAGCATCTTCACTCTTCATTAGTCTCCCGTAGGATTCCATTTTATACCTAACAAACCACTTGTTTCTCCCACAGTCCTAACCAGTATGTACCAAGTACATTTACTTGACAGAAAAGGTTGGGGAAGGGCTGGCACATGTACATAGTTTGATGGCTCCACCTCAAGATTAAACAAAAGAGAAAAGAACAGGAAGAGAGACCATATACAAGCAAAAGGAAAGGCTATCTTTGATTTTGCATTTCCACAACTGTATGTCACTACATGTCCACCACTGTAAGTTACATTATAATGACATTTCCTAAATATAATTTTTTTCATAAACCTGGAGTTCCAGTTCCTTTACACTCATGATCAAGGAATTGGTGTACAACTGACATTTTACAGGGCATATCATTAAACCATAATCCCGGGGATGAGACAAAATCCAACTCATTAAATTTATTTTGTACTTTGACATTTAAATATGGAATAATTCTATAAGGGAACTGGAAGCTGAGGAAATCTTGAGATAGCTGCCTGAGCTACAAGACTCTCACCAAGTTTGAAACTATTTGGGTCCAGGGATTTAGCTGTGTCTGTCTCTGGTCTTCATCAAACATTGATAGCTGGAGAAATGAGGTTGGCATATGTTCCTTCACAGGTATTTGTATAAACAAAACTTCAAGCAGGTGCAAGTACCAGAGCAATGAGAGTTTAAGACAATGTCTGTGTGGAAATTACTTAGATTATTACTTTACTTGTTAAACATCTTCCTGCATTCTTGTTAATTCATAACAGCTTCACTGCAATTTATTATCATTTTTGTATTACAGAGCAGTTGCATTAGCATAATAGTAGTAGGCAAGTATGCAATTCTGCCCGTTGTTCAGCTTCAAACCCACTGTTCTGATCCTCTAATTACATAAAATACATTGAACAGGACACAAAAAATGAGATCCCCTAAACTATAAACTTCAGAAAAAAGAACATGAAGACATCAGAGAGCAGCAGTGCTGATTTCCTTCCACCCCAATTAAAGAGATTCTTTTTCTTTTTTATTGTAGTTTAATCCCTCCACCCCATCCCCATCTCCAAGCACTGCAATTCTCTGCTCCAACATCTCAGCAAGTTCCTCCTATACCTCTTGTCTCTGCCACACAGAATTATGCAGAGTACAGACAGAGCAGTACTGCGGAAGGTAACCCTTCATCATTAATCCACTGATGGGGTTCAATAGTATCTTGAGCGGACTTGAATAAAGTTTTCTGAAACATTGCCACTCTGTGGCATTTGGAAGTATAACATGCATACCTTTCTATAGCTGTAAAATCTGCTTTTAACTTTTATGACACATGACATTACCAAGAGAAAGATTTCTGGTAAAGAAATAGGTCTAACAAAGATAGTAATAATAAATAAAGAAAGAAACACCACCAACAAAATCACAATAATCTTCATATGCTTCAACAAAAAAGACCAGTTTATATGAAGTTTTAAATTGAAACATTACACAAATGTGTGCATCAAATACGACATTATCAGAAGCTATTAATTATCATATGTAGACAGCTCAGCAAGTATAAGTCTCAAAGATGAGAAGGTCATTTTGTGCTGTTGATTGCTAAAATATTATTGTTCACACGACTACTCCTATAGTATAAGCAAAATTAAGCCAAGTAAATAAGTTTATGAGCACCTCAGTTGGCAGCAGAGGGTCACCATCCATCTCCCTGCAGAACATCAGACACACTCATACCTTTTCCTTTTTAATTTACCAGAGGCTCATGGTTTTCAGTAAGTTGCCATAAAGGGGCCTAACTGGAATGTCTCCGTGCTGTTTGTGGAGTTCCTGTCCCACACCAGAGCCCAGCCCAGCACCTTCAACCCAGAGGCTGTGATCCATCTTCTGCTAACCTCCAAGGACAAGTCTCACACTGAGGAAAGGTTACTGCTATGTCTTGTCTCACCAGGAGACGCAAACAGAGAAAGCACCCTGAAAATTTTCTCTACACCTTTCCCTCACGGAAATACTGATGAAGATTTCAGTAAGAAAACTTATATTGCATAGTAACATTTTACCAGCTCCACCTATGAGTGCCATTAGTATAAGGAGAAAAAATAAATAAACAGTTAGTAGGCTGTGATACCAATTTCCAAGGAACTCACAGGTTTTGTAATTGAAATCGCATTAGAAGCCAGTAACATCTTAAAACTGGAAAAAGGTAGGTTTGTCATGTTCAACCCCCCACCCACTCCCTTTTCTTTTAAAATCTTAGATAATAGTCATGATTCAAATCAAGTTGCTCCTGATTTAAACCTGAGATCATGGTTACTCTCAGTTAGAGAAGCTGACCACTCATTAAGTATTTTTCATTGCAATAGAATTCTTATAAGTACACACAGGTAAATCACTATTTAGCTTTTATAAGGAGCAAGTAAATCCCATTTTAAAATACTCCCCCCTTCCACCCCAAGGTCTGATAATTGCAGCACTTTTGTGGTACATAAATGGATGCTTTTTCTTCTCAGACTACTTGCAAAACTGAACAGAACCACTTATCTTCATAAATCTGACCAAGGATAAAAATGTAATTTCCCATAGCAAACATGGTAAGTCCTAGCACGTGTGAAAAAATATAAGTATACTCCATGTTGGGGAAGATTCCATAATATTCATGTATTTAAGGTTGCAAATGTGTCATTTATTCAGAGATCTGTTTTGCTGATTTCACAAGAGTAAGAAAAGGTATGTTATCTTCCAAGGTACTCGAAAAAAACGTTTCTCTCTACAGAGATGTAAATCCCAACTCCACCTACAGCATGCAAACAATGCATTTCACACTCTTTGACATGACTGATACCAAAATGAACAGGAAAAGCTGTAGCAGAGTGACAATAATTCAGTTAACATTAAGAAGGTAGAAATAGTTGGAAATAAACCTACTACAGAGCCTTGAAAACAGCTTGCTATTCTAAAGACAAGTAAAGACAGTAAAACTTGCAGATTTCTTTGTTGTTTTCATGTTATTCATTTTGGCAAAGTACATAAAACCAGTCACATGCTTTAAACAAAAAAGCAGGTGGGGGGGCATTAGTCTAACCACAAATTAGTCATCAAGATATTATCTTTCTGTTACATAGGAAATCTAAGAGCTGCATTTTCCTTTCTGGGCACAACACATTTCTCTGGAAAACAGTTGAAAATTTTAAACAAGCCTAATATTTGACCTTCTTAAATCTAAGCAGATGAGAAACTCAGGCCTCACTGAGATGGCTGCATGTTGGAGCACACAGTAAGACTGGATTATCAACCCTGCTCCCTAACAGATTCTCATTATTAAAACAAACAAACAAACCTGCAAAAGGCAATGAGCTCAGTACCAGTTTGAGATCCCTGTGATATCACAAATATCAGGTCAGGTCCTTTCCTCACGAGATATATTGCTTAGTGTAAGTACCATTAAAAAAAAAAAAAAAAAAAAAAAAAAAAAAAAAAAAAGCTATATCCACAACACTTCCCAGTTTGAGTCACTTGATGACATGGAAGTTATAAAACATTTATAAATCTACATAGCCCATAAGTCCTGGACTTCCTTCTTAATAACAGTTAAGCCAGTAGATAGTATGCATTTATCTAGAAAAAATATACGAAGCACAGCATCACTAACCTGAGTCAGACTCACTAGGATGAGTCTGTGGGGTGGAGCAAGGCCATCTCTTCTTGCAGCCTAGCCAAGGTCTCTGGGACCCCAGAAAGGCAGCAGTCCTATTGGATGGGATCTCACCTTATTGTTTTCCTCCCCCCACAGCAGGTGTCATTCCACTCAATGCTCTGCAATAAACACTTCAGTATAACCAGGCCCCTCAAAGGGGCATTGCTTTCTGCTGCTAGCCTACTCCCAGAAAAACATAGGAAAAGAGAAGCCAGCTCTCTGAGCAGTGTTGTAGCTAAAATGGCACTGAGCTACTCACGAGTGGGAGCAGATGAAGCACCAGCTTCTGCTGGCACAGAGCTGCTCAGCTGCACCCTCATAGAGCAGAGGTAAATCTTTCCCCCAAAACTTCTGAGGGGCTGACAAATTAGCTGCAATTATTAAAGGTGGTAGGGAGCTGAATGGTTACCTGGGGGGTAGAGGCAAAGTAGAAATGCTGTCCTGTCAGGCTATGTAGCTAAAGACTACCTATAGAGGAACAGCATTAAGTTGGTATACACAGTCTTAGCTTCAGCAATTCCTGATTTCAGTCTTCATCATCACTCAGTCTGAATATTATCTTAATGTAATATTTTCGATGGGTAGAGGAAATAAACTGTGGTTATGAAAAGGGACCTCATGGGATTTTAAGCAGTGAGGGTGATGAGATCCTCTCCACACCTTTTCCAGCAAAAAATAATGCTTTTCTGTGCTTCAGAAAGTATTGGCAGCTGAACATTAAGCAGCTTAGAGGAAACCCAAAGAAAGTGAAACAATTTGGTGCCCGTAATCAGTAATAAATGTAGGAAGCCTGAGGTAAGTTGCTTTTGCAAATACTCCAGTGGATCACTGCTGTGATAGGGGCTGCCGCTGCCACTGCCACCACCCAGGCCAGCAGCATTTATGCTTTTTTCTTTGTCCCCTGCCACCTCTTTTTTGGAGCATCTGTAGCCCATTCCACTTCAGTGTGACTCCAACCACTTGGCATTGACTGTCTTTGTGCAACGTGTTTGCTCAGCACTTGGTGTCATGGGGATGGGACTTCCTTGGGGCATGCAGGATCCTCAGTGCAGCGAGGACCACACGCATCACCCAGGCAGCTGTCCCAAGAATGGCCTTTGAGGACAGAGGCACAGTTCAAGCAGCTCTTCACTACCAAACACCACAAAGCACAACCGCTCAGACCTTCGTCCATGGAAGAGCAGCATCCAGAAAGCCCCATGACACTGAGCAAAAAAAGGGTTTTGTTGTGATCTGGTGTCCCAGTGCAGTTACAATCGAGATAATAAATACAAAAGATTTGCAGAAGGGCTGGGTTATCCAAGTATTCCATTAAATCCCTGCTCTGGATTTACTGGCCACCTTCAAGTGAGTAACTTGCAAGTGTGCTGATATTTCTATAGCTTGGCCAGCATAAAAAATATGATGATAAAAAGTCTCCTGAAGTAGGTGCTCTAGAAAAAGTGAAAAAACACCATGAATGCAATCAATTCAGTCATGCACTGGCAGCTATCCACACTTTACTTCCTTTTCCTTTTTTTTTTTTTTTTTTTTAAACAAACAAACAAACAAACAAACTTCTTTTGGATGAGACATAAAACCAGGTTCCTAATCACTCACATGGTTATGGATGATCCTTTGGCTTCCCATATAAAATCAGGGGTGCTAAATATACCATCATAGCCAAATTCTAGTCTTTATTATTATGATCTGACTCTGATAGCTCTTTCCTGCATCAGTTGAATGAGACATTTCCTTAAGTCCCCTCCCGTAACAGATTAGCTGTCATTGCTGTGAGTGACCAATTCTCTCTGTTACTTTTAACTGTAATTGGCTGATTGCAGAAGTGGAAAGGAGACAGAAGGCGTTTAAAGAGACATGATAAAAAATGTGCTACCAAAGGAGTGATCTGGATCTTTTCACGGAAACTGGTCTTAAGCATTTTCAAAATGAGAGGTGAGGAAGACACATGTGCTTTGAGGGAAGTGATCACCTTTTCTGTTCACCAGCCAGCACTTTTTCTTGAGAATAATATGGCTTTCCCCACTTGAAACAAATAGGCTGATGAGAGACAGGTATGAGGAGAGTAAACCAGAGATTCCTGTTATTTGGTAACACAAACCTCAGACAAAATCTCTAAAGAATGGAGAGCTGAAAGAGGGGCTTACACTGGGAGCAGGCAGATCCTGCTCCGGGGAGCTGCTGATCCCACAGAAATGTATGACGGCTGGCAAAAATGATGCCGAATAATGATAGAGCATCTGACCTTTACTGTCCAAGCCAAGTGGTTGCTGCTGTAATGTAATTTTCTGTATGTAATAAACAATCAATTCATTAATATACATATAGATATTATATTCCGCGTTGTTAATATATCAGCTCATGTGTGACCTAAATTCTGTGTTTTGGAGCCTAATCACCCTCTCTGGGAGATGCTCCAGGAACATGGGACTGGACACTCACATCCCACCATGGTACAGAGCTGCCCCTTGGGCACGGCCTGGCTCCATTCCCAGCGAGGCTGGCATTTCTCCCCTGGTGACAACAGGATGCTTCTCTATAAAAACACCTGGCTCCAAACACAGGGTGAGGCTAAGACTGTCAGAATAGCAGGCAAAACACAACATAGATTTACCACGCATGGACTCTTGTGTGTCCCTCCTTTTCACTGGCACAAATGCTTGTGCTGCTTCTATGGACTCACAAAAAGAGACAGAAAAGAGAAGTGACTTCAATGTTCACAGTAGATTCAGCTTAAATATTTTATCAGAAGTACAGTTTTTTTTGTTTGTTTGTTTTTGTTATTTTTTTATAAATCAGCTGATGTGATTCATAAATTTGTATTAAATTCATGTAGTTATTTTCCTGAGAGTGGGGAAAAAATAAGAGAGAAAACAACCCTCTAATAATTGATTTTTTGTTTTTACAATTTCAATTTCCTTTTCATTTTTTCTTCATAAATTGATGCTTTGTTTGGAAGCAAGCCTAAATCTAAAGCAAAAAGCAATCCAACAAAGATTGCTAATAAGGTCAAATATTTTGACTCTGGATGAATGAAGCATTTTTTTCATTTAGCCAAATAACTTACATTTGGGGGGGATTATCTGATGATTTTTTAAATATTATTATCATTATTATTCCATCAGTGGTGGTCATGAGGACATTTTCCATTTTGGGTAAAGCAGGAGAAGGGGAAAAAAAAAAAAGTAAAAATCTTTCTCCTGCTTTGTAGAGGATTTTGTCTTACAGAACTGACAATCCTGTTTGTTCGCAGCTCTAAGCCACACAAGCAGTTAGTTATAGAAATGGGGGGCCAGAGGGTGGAAATCAGCTGTTGTGACTCTCCTTCATACATAAACTTATAGAAAATACAGCTGGAAAAGATCCTGAGAGGTAAGCTCAGTCAGCTCCTGCTCCTGGACAGGATTCTCCCTGGTGATTTTGGACACACAGAAACTTTCCTGACAGCCTTGACACCCCACCCCCTCTTTCTGCAAAATTTCTAAAGGGGATGGGGAAAATAAAGTCTTCTTTTTAAACATATACCACGACCTTACCATCTGATGCTCTCCAAAATCACATTCTCACAACAAAAAGTCAAAGTCTTCTAACATTTTGAGGTGTGACACCAATTATTGTTAGACTTCACTACTGAATTCATACAAAGGTTGCGCTGGCATTATTCTGAAACCAGCACTTGACTGTCCTCAATGTTTAATTTTCAAAACTAGTGAGTGTTGTGGGTATTGGAGAATTCAGAAAACATACCACCAGTCTTATTCACTTTCTGAATCTATACTGACTTGTATCTGCAAGACCACAGCCAAAAGCTTCTATAGTGTGTTTACTACCTTGAGCATGGTGCTTCACAAAAAAAAAAAAAAAGCCGGACTGCTTTCATATCCACACAGGAAATCTTTTCAGATGCTTTTTGGTTGTAGCTGAACTTAGTGGCTGGTTTCTCTGCTCACTTGGACATCTCTCCACCAGCCTCCAGCTCAGTGTCTGGGGTTAATGTGTCCTCTCGCAGGTAGAAGGACACTGTGGGGCTGCAGATGTTCCTCCACAGGAAGAAAGTTATAGCTCCACACTGATGTATGTCTGTAACAACACGGAGCTTTGATTACATGGGACAAACACTCTAAATTAACAAAGAGCAGCCTATTTGCTGGTGAAACTATGCTTGTGTGAAGTACTGATGTATGTAAGGCAAATGTAATTCAGCCTCACTTCTTTTGATGTAACTTTGGATTTCAAAGAAGTGCTTTATTCAAATGGAGGACATTGAGGACAAAACTCTATTACAGAAGGAATTCCTGATGGGGAAGTTCTCTGAATATAACGGATTTCTCTGAAGCATTTTAAAACATTAGGGAGATCCTGGAAAGGTTTTGTAATTTTGTTTTGATTCCACTGGCTCACATAAATAATGCGTTTCCTGTATACTTGACACTTGTCACTGAAGAATCCCCATTCTTCCTGAGTTTGCATTACAATTAATCCTCTTTTAAGCAAATCACCGCAGGCCAGATGTCCTCAGCAAAGCTTAAAAACATTAAAATGCATCCTACTCTCCCTTTCCCTTTTATGATCTGCATTCAGTCTGACAAGACTGGGGATTTATGGCCAACAGAGGTTTACATATCTCAATTCATGGGATGCAGCAAAGTAAAACTCCACTATAGAGGCTGAAGCAACAGCATTGCTCCATTTGCTTCTCCTTGGCCTGTGGTGTTGTAAGAAGGCTTGTCATCTTTTAAGTGAGTGCAAGTGCAACCATGGCCTCCAAGGCAAAAGAGAGAAATGAAAAAGTTCAGAATGTACAGGAGCATAATTTAAAATAATAAAAATGAAGGGGGCAAAGACTACATCTATTAGACTGTAGAAAGAGAAACATACCAATGTCCGCCTACAGATAATCCAGCCTACGTCAGTCTGATGCCTTTGTTCTGAAATTAGGCAGAAAACATTTCAAGTCCTACTAAGAATCTCAAGCACAAAAATTTTGTGACTGTGAAACTAAACAGAGAGCATACTAAAAGGAAGATCAAATAATCCAGAGAACCTCTAATATTTCAGGAGGGGTTCATTCTTGTTTTACCCCATGTGCTTACATTCCAGAAGGAATATGAAAAGTGCCTGTTTTTTACCACAGGTAGCAATGGATAGATTAAGCAGCACTAATTTCAGCTACAACCTCTGTGCTCCATGAAAAATTGTGTGTTCAAAAAAAACCTCTTTCTTAGCACTCTCTTTGGAGAAGTCAGCTAGGGATGGACAGGAGGAATTTTTTATTTATTTATTTATTTATTTTAAAAGAAAAAAGAAAAAAGGATGTGAACAGGTTGTTCCCATAGTGCTTTCTGACAGAGAAAGCATCAACCACCTTTCCATTTCTCTTTTTTCTCAAGCCAGCAGCTCTCCTGCTGCAGCTGACCACACGTCATTCTGCAGCCAGGCAACAAACTATGCAAGCCTTCCATCTGCTTCCTTTGTTTCTTCCAGAAGAAAAACCTGGTCAATTAAACACTTGCCAAGCAATGCAGATTTGTATGCCAGGTTCCAGAGCTTCAGATGAATGAAGTCAGCACAGATCCATGAAAGCAACACATTAGTTGTATTTAATAATTCCTTAAAAGCAGTTGTCTCCTCCCACTCTGTACACCCCATGGAAGGAAGTCAGCCTCTGGAAAAGTAGCAGGACACTGTACATGGCATCTTCTACAGTGGCACTCACAAACACCTCAGCCAAGTTCACAGACAAACAGAGCACAGGCTGATTAAATGCTGCCCATTTCTTGAATTCAGAGTGTTTAAATGCATCCTCCTCCTACTACTTTGGCTTTCATCTAGACATGACGTGCATGCAGGTCTAACATACATACACTTCTTTAAATATATGTTATATATATACACACACAGCCTGCGTAACAGTGAAGTGTGTTGTTTATTGTTGGTTTTTTTTTTTTTTTCCTCTGGTTTGTTCAATAGTTGTTTCACTGTTTATTCTTGCATTTCATTAATAAGAATGGATGTGTTGAAAAAAAGGTATGCACTACAATCAGAATGTATGATAAGGTTAATGAATTAAGTCATGAAAAATAGAAACATTAAGAAAATTCTGCATTTAAATACAATACCAGATAGCAAAACAGATATACTAGCTGAATTCACCCTTTCACTGAAACGTTGGATCCCCTTGAATATAATTTTTAATTAGGGTAAGTAACTGCACTCAACCAGAGACCTGTCAATAACTGGCAAAGTCTCTGCTGCTGTAACTCAGCTGAAGCCAAAATTCCCTGCTGGTATAACCCAGGGAAGTCAATAGAGCTACTGAGATTCTGACAGTGCAAAAGAAAGCAGTGTATAACTCCAAATATTCTTTTAAAACCATAGAGAGCAATTTAGCTGGATCACCAATACTGTTTTTTGACCTAAGAAAGGAACTGAATGCTAATCATTCCCTTCTAATAAATCACCAAGACTGGCATTTTACAGCAAGAACAGTGTCTCAAAAGAGCTTTCATTTTTCTTCTTTTCGTGAACAGAATTACACACTTGTGATGAGCAATGCTCTGCCTAAAGGCTTGCCATGCCAGGCTGGTCATGGCAAGGTGCCCCGCACCCTTTGGAGCACTGTGACGTCCCTGCAGTTCCTAGCTTCTGCGCTCCAGAAGCAAAGCGACCCGCAGGTGGCAATCTCGGATCAGTTTTTAAGGGCTTTGTTATACATCGCGACCTGAAGATGCAACACAATCGTCTTCTTATTGTTTGTATTTTCCATTTCTTTGAGCACTTTTTGTTTATTTTTATCTCACATTGGGCGTCCAGTGCAAGATGTAGTTCAGTACCGAATTCACTTCTGATTTGCTAATGTGCACTTTTAAAAAATTCATTTTCCCTCATCACGGGGCGTTGCTGAACATGTTTTCTGGAATAATAAAGTTTTTGGAAATTTGAAGAATTGGATTTCAAGATATTCTGCGCTTGATGCTTTCTGTAGCCTGCACTTGACAGACCTTGGCTGGCTCAAAGGAGATGTAAATTACAACTGCAGGTCCACTATGTTTAAGACTCCTTCAGGATTTACTCTAGAATACCTAAAGTACTGCTACAAGGAAGAGAGATTAGTCTTAATTTCCCTTTCTACTTTTTCCTCCCCAGATGTGCAACTGTTAGATACTAAGTCCCTCCAGACCTCATTATCAACTCATAATGTAGTGCTGATCCCAGTTTAACTGCATATGGGTTTAGCCTTCTATGTAATCATGCCAATCAAAAGTATGTAAATTAAATCCCAGCATAGCTGTGCTCTGTGTGCACACTTTTTCACACCAGACCTCCTGCTCCCCACCTTGGGAGCTCAGAGCCTCCCAGATTCATGGGCTGAAGCAGAAGAAACACCAAGGTTAGACCATTGGGGTAACTCCTGTTTCTCCCTCCAAACCAAGTGAAAAATATGGTTAAGAGAGTAATTGGAAAGCATAGGTCAGCTGCCTTCCTACAGCTCGAAGCTCTGCTGTGGCAGGGATGGATGACAGGATGGTGTGCATATGTGGCATGAAGGGCCAGGAAGGCAGGCATGGGCATGGGCCCATGGATGGGACCTGCTCACTGAAGGAGCACGCAAGGAGGTGGAAAGGCAGCTCCTCTGAAAGTCTCTAGGGGGAACTCTGAGAATAGCAGCAGTGAGGGACGATGAAAACATTCTGAAATCCTGCAGAAATTGTGGCAGTGTATTGCAATGAGGCGTACGTAGCTGGGAGGCGGTAAGGACCTACTGCTCAGTTCTAACACCTCCACCAGAAGCTGCAAAGTTTGTACACATTTCTGGATCCCAGCTCTCTTACTTGGCTAGATGAGAGAAGGAAATCGCCAGTTTCTTCAATAAAAGCACTGCAGAGAAACTGGAACTCACAACTTTAACTATCACAGGGAACAAAAAATACTATTCCAATCTCTTAACCCTTTAAAAAAATCTATTAAATCTAGTATTTCATTTGCTGTAAAGAGCACTGGATATAAATATTGCTCAGTCAACATGCATATGTCATGACTGGAAGAGGATACAGTGGCATCTTTTGCCTTTTAGTCACTTTGAATTTATTCCAAGCCCAAACTGTCTGAAAAATACTGAGAAAGTCATATTTCCATCAAAAATTTCAAAGCTTTTAAGGAACCGAAGTAAGCTCCAGACGGTAAGAGCAGTTGGGAGGGGAATAATTAATCACTTCCAAAATTAAACATCAGATTTAAGAAATAAGTTACAATAGGATCCTTTGGTTGTCAGTGGAGAGAACTAGCATTTTTGGAGGATATTCAGCTGCTGAATTTTTTACAATGACTATATCAGAGCTGAACAGTGACTATGCTAAGTCAGCCTCTGAAGTAAGAGGAAGGAATTCACCCTTCCTCAGTTCTTGATATCCTGTTTCCATAGAAAAGCAATCACATAATTTCTGTGATTTATTTTTTTCCCCTACATTAATTTGCATGAGCTTGGGAAAACAGTTCAGAAACACTAATAACTAGACTAATAGCCACAGACTATGCTTCTTCTGGATAAATCACAGATCAGAAAAAAAATAATCATGTAGCATACTAGAGATATGGAAATTATACACAGTGAATATTGCTGTCCCATAGGAGATTGTGCCAACATTTGAACTTTTGTTTCACACACACTATTAGCAGCAGGACTGTGATCAAAAAAAAAAAAACACTCAACTATAATCCCACCCTCAGAAATCCTCTGGAGAACTTGGTGCTGAGAAACTCTGTACTGAAGGCTGCCAGAAGCTCTAATCAGCTAATATATCAAAGCTCTGGTGTAGCTTGCCTATTCCCCAGATCTCAGCAAGAGATAAAAATAATTCTCATGGGTCAAACTACAAATCTAAGAATAAGCAAGAAAATATGCATTACTACACTCTGCAAGACTGTGAATGGATGATGGTGATCAGGACAATGCTTTGATGCTCCATCCAATACATTCTTATGTATATCTCAAATTCTGTGTTTCTTGAATTTAGCATCAACACAGTAAGCCAGAGGTGACTGAAGGCATGCTGCTTACTTCCACACTTTATGCCAGGCAGACATGGTTACATTTTTTGCCTTTCTTGGGATTCAAAGAGGCCAAATGGTCACTGTAACAAAGTAGTTAATTTATCATAGGCTGAAATGGTAAACTAGATTTTTAGAATCAGAAGATGTTTCTTCCTCTTTCCATTAGAAGCCTTTAAAAGGTCACACAGTACCATCCAAGGAGTCATTACTAGCATCAGGCTTAAGGAACGCATGTGATTCTCACCACACTGCTCCTTACTGGTTTTACACATTTTCTCAGAGGTGAAGATGTTTCATGTCCCTAATTGCACTTTCATCTTCATAAGACCATGTGGTTTAACCTTCTGAAAAATATTGATTTACTCAGTTAACAGCAGAAAGAAAGAAAACAAGATTGTTCCCTGGATTTTTTTTTTTTTTTTTTTTTTTAAATGAAGTGTCTTGTGCAGAACAGATAGTAATTTCAAAACTAAACACCCAGGAGGCATTCAGTTTTCCACTTACTCCAGAGCATATAATTAACCCCAGTTTGCCTGAGGCCACCATAATACTGGAAGGTAGCTAATTCTGGAGCGTTAGTCCCCACATTTTTGTTTGGACATCCTCTCTCATCCTCAGAAAGTAGTGGGTAAAAGTTGCAGGATGATCTATATAAATCCTTCAGTCTTCTTGGACACTACTAAAACACACACAGACTTTCAGATAAGTGCAGATTCCCTTCTTCAGAAATTCTGCTAATGGTACAGGCTCTGATTTTTATTTATCTAGCTGTTTATTTTTAACAACTGCAGAATTTCCTTAACAGGTGTTTTCATGAAGAAAGCAGCATTATCCCAAGTTGGGCTCTGTTACTTTTACAGAGTAAACACGACTTTCCTAAACAAGTAGCAAGCTCTACAAGTTTCACTGGGGTTACTTTTAGAAAATATTATCACTCAGTTGAGCTAAAGCAGCCCTGGAATATCCTGTGTGGGCAACTGGGACTGCAGGAGGCTATAGGTCAATAACCTTGGATGTATTTTACATAACAGATCAAATAGCTGTAAATTATCCCCGAGGTGGGCAAGATTAAATCAGATAAGAGTAACGGCTGCGGTCATGCAAAGCTTCAAGACTCTGTTCCAAGTCCAGGCTTTTTGGAAGCCAGTGATTAAACACTGGAAAAAATGTGAAATGTTTCAGATAATTAGAAACATTTATTCAGTGGGAAAGGGCATGAACTGCATTTTCTTAAAGAAAAGCAAATGTAGAAGGACTACTACCAGCTTGGTTGGGCTCCAAAAGCACATCTTCCCTATTAAGGTTAGATGATTCCCATGTGGGGTACTAGACAAAAGGACTCTTGTTGGTTGTTTGCTTTCTACGCTTATTTACCACATATAATGAGGTGTGGCATAAATGAAAATGAAGTGGTACACTGCAAAAGTGTTCTTAGTATGTATTTGGGTGGTCAAAGTCTCATGGGGGGCTTGCAGCAAAAGTTAATTCTGGGGCAACTTTTGCTTTGCAAAATGAGATCTTAAACAGCTGGAGGTCTCTCTGAAATCTGGATGTAGCACTCCAGCAGCTTGAGGACCATCTGCAGTTACTTTCATTCATGTCTTCCTCTTAATCGTTGTAATGATTAGCTAGTATATCATCTAGTGGATATGGTAAAATACCATAAACCATAGATTTTGAATTAGGAATTCCTGCCTCACATCAGTAATTTATGCTTAGTTTATAAGAAGAGCTTTTAAAAACATCTTTTTAGAAAGATGTCCAGTTTAGATTAAGACATAATGAGGCAGTCTGTATAAATAATTTGAAAATTACTTCAAATCTCTGTCCAAACACAAATGAAACTGAACATGAACACTTTGAGAGAGTTGAGGAATTCAGTCACCTTCTTTATCATGTTTCTCTCCCTCTCCATGTGCTCATAACTAGAGACAGCTCTGATTAAATCTAGATTTAGACTCCATGTCTGGATCAGAATATCTTTTCTCAAACAGTGAAAACCACAATTCCAGATCCAAATATCCAGGAAAAACATAAAAATAAAAAAATTGGATCCTAATGCAGATGCTGGGAAGCTTTAGAAGTTCAAAACTAGCTCACCATGAGCCAGCAAGTGTGAGCTCAAACTTGAAGCTGAACTCTGACCTGCATATGAGCTCTGGTTTCCTTTTTTTTTTTTTTTTTTTTTTTGTCTTTTTGTTTTGTTTTTCTATTTTGACTTTTTTTTTCTTTATTTTTTCCCCTCATTTCTTCTTTCTCATAAAAATGTGCTGTATAAGGAGTGATTTATCACATTTGGTTGGGAAAGGAATATGCAGAACCCAAAATGCAGCAGACCCAGAATGAGCTCAAGGCGTAACTGTCCCTATGGGACACAAAACCACTGCAAGACCAACCACAGGAGTAGGCAGCATGGTCAAGTTTCCACCCCAGGAGACTGCAGGCCCACTCCATTTGTTGAAACCCAGCTGGAGGGGGGAGATCTCAGGCAGACCTGTCCACCCCCTGCAAATCCAGCCTCCCCCATATCAGTGTCGCTGGTGTCACTCCCTAAGACAGACTGTCCAGCTTCAGACTGACTCAGAGTGCTCTAGGCTGCTCTCCAACCTTTCTTAGTATTGAGTGGTCTTACCTAATGTCTATTTATTGCTAAACAGCTACCCACAATCTGTTTCCATTTCTACTGATATTGCCACAGGCATATTTGTCTTACGAATAGCAATTCACCATTCAGAACACTGCCTTCCCTCCTCTACTCCCCCTCCCCCATCCTCCCCCCCCCCCCCGCCAAAATACCTCTCTGTTGTCTACCTTAAAGAGTAACTAACCGTGAATGATGTTAACTAACCATCATTTCAAATAGTTCAATTAAGATTTCAGCTTTAGGAGCAACAAGCTGCAAGGAATCAGGTAGGATGTAAGTTGCATCAGTACACTGATGGAAAATATTAAGAATATACCACATGCCCATAACATTAAACTGATTGTGCATCTTCAAAATCATGCAACCAGAAGAGTTGGTTATACCACTCATAACTAGACAAACAGCAGAGCTATTTATTAAAGAAGAAAGCCAAGCAACAACCTCTTATCCAGACAGGCAGATGTGGAGACATTCTCATACACTTCAATTCTGGAGCTAATTTCTAAGCTGACAATTTGGGATGGAAATTTTGATGGGAAAAAAAAAATAAAGCCACAATGAAATTTTTCAGTTCTCAAAAAAATATTATTTTGTTTCAAAACCCATTTAGATATTATTCTAATTGGAGAAAAGAACCCCAAAGTTGAAAGTGTTTCAATAATTATAAAGCTACTTTCTTTCAGTAGGTTTTGTTACAACTTCCCTGTTGATCCTCTCTCGACTTCAGCAGCTCATTGAAATGTTCATCTCCAGGTCCTTCCATATCTTGCAAGTTCCTCTTGTTACATCTGACCAAGATTTTTTTTGGAGGATTCATCCCTCCAAATTGCTGATAAACTGGACCCAATCTACAAAGCAGTTGGGCAGACATTTGGGTTTAGTGAAACTTTTGATTCAGAGTTAAGACTTAAATACTGTTTTGGATCAGAGCCAGAGCAGGCTTTTCTTTGCAGGAGTAAGTAAAGTAAGTCCTAAATCTTTCTTCAAAAAAAAAAAAAAAAAAAAAAAAAAGATTCAGCTCCAGTTCTTTACCCATTGTTTCACTCCGAATTTCCTTATTTGCTTTTATCTTTTGGATGAAATTCTATGTCCAAGGCCTGATTCACTCATAAACCAATTGAGCTTAAAAACAAACAAACAAAAAAAACAGATTAAAATCCATTAATATGTTCCAATAAGCTTCATAGGTCTGCATGATTATGTAAGGTAATAAACTTCTACATATAACAAGTCTTTTAAAAACAAATTCACTATATTTCTAGCAAAAAAAAAATCAAAAAAAAATCTGAGGTAGAAATCTGTGGTACCCTATGGAACAGAGTCTCATTCAAATACAAAGTGTTGGAAAAAATCTGTATTTTCCTTTACTCTGGTAGAAATCCAAGCTTATTAAAGACAGCCCTTCACATTGCTCTAGATTTTGACTCCCTTGTAATTTCAGTTTAGAGTTCTTTGACAATATTTTCTGGGTAATAGCTTGCAATTTCAATAAGCTACAACACTTAACATATTTTTTCACATGGATGGGCAAAGTCTGCTCTTTCCATCCCTCCTCAGAGGGAAGCAGAGGAAAAGAAGCAAACTACTGACTTCCATGGAGTCTCTCCATAGCTCTGACAGTAGCTCAGTCAGAACTGCATCATGTGAGTAGATTTGCAGCTTACAGCAATTTTTGCAGTTAAATAGGGCAGTAGAGAGCAATCACATCTCATTGCAAAGCTGGCCAAAGCTTGTGTCAGATAAGCTGTGTAATAGAAAAAATACATCAGAAGCAAAGCAAATCCTTTCAGAGTCAATCATGATTTAGGGAAAATGCATCGTCTGGCAAAACCTCCATTCTTTATTTATCAGCTGAAATACATCTTGCCTCATATAGTAAATAAAGAAACCAGCTCAAATTAACTTTAAAGCAAAGCTATCCTAAGCAGATTGCTTCCACTTTTATCTCTATAACAGTGCTAGAATTTAAAATATTTGTATTTTTACTACAGTTAAAAATTGCTTCTACTAGAACAAATAATTTCATTAATCCTGCTTTGCTTTAATATGCTGGGCACTGACTTGTTCTTTTTTCAAAGGATTATTATTTAACTATCCTATGAAAAATAAATGGCCATTGTGCAAGTGCATATAGACACACAATTCCATGAAGATAGAATGAATATGGCTAAAGGTGATCCCTCAGACAAAACTTGCTTTGGTAAAAGTTAATGATGGGGTGTACATTAATTCTTCTTTGTCAACATTAATATTGTCTTGTGTGTATTGTTTTTTCATGGTGGTGGTTTTATTTAAAAACACACAAAAACACCCATGCAGTGGCACAAGTTTCACCAAGAAGAGAAAACTTAGTTGGCTTCAGAACAGGTGTATCTTAAGACATAGAGCATCTTATCACAGTCATCACAGGATGCAAATCAGCAGCATCCTGAATAATTTGATTAGTTTTGCTGTCAGCACAAGTCCCTGTCTTTGCCTACTTGATCACAAGGACCAAGGTGCTTCCCTCCTCACAGAAACAAATGAGTGACTTGTATATTAGAAAGAACATCTAATGACAGAGCCCTGTGGATTGCTCTTGAGACACAAGAAAATCAGTGGAAGTAACTACTGCTAACTGCAATGCTTCCACCTTGCAGAATAGCAACAGAGTTTTGTTAAAGCAACTAGTTATTTTAGGAGAACAAATGCACTTATTTTTCATTTATACCCTTTATAAAACCCTGGAGTTTATCCCTCATGGTACTCTGCACCTGGTGTCAAAGTAGCTATTATTAACCAGTTTTCCCTCAAAGAAACACCTTTTCTGCCTGTGATCAAGCTTGCCCAGAGGTTACCATCTGGCTTGGTTTGATATTTTCATTTCATTTTATAGCAAGAGAAAAGACTGGAAAGGCTCCGTTTACCTGTTCTGAGCCTTATGGCATTGTGTCAAAAAATCCCTATCAGCCTATACTTTTTCTTCACGCAAACTAAAGCAGAAGCATGCCAAACAGTGCCTTAAGGATCACTCCAATTAGCACGGCATTTTGGAACAAGGAGGCTATATTCTGAACACAGAGAAGCTGACTTGTAGCTTCCTCTATATCCATTTGCCTGGATATTACAAGACACCACATGCTGCTGCCAGCTGGCTCCCATCTGAGTATCACACGAGCTGCCTCTTGGTGGAAGCAAGGCAGTTTTCAATTGCTGGTGCGTGCTGGGGTATCGTCCACACTTGCATCAAAAACATCTGAATGTGCACTCAGGCTGGAAGCTTCAAAACTCTTTCCAGGTTCTGGAGTCTGGGTGTAGCTTAATCTAATTGGAGAGTAAAGAATGGATACACAAAGGTATTTAGAGGTCTGAATCTCCATTCATGTTCTTTTAAGAGCTGTAATTAAATGTCAAATTGTGTTCATGTTCCTTCCTAGAGGTATATGTTGCTGAACGTCACTGTGGCACATTTTACCAGGTGCATCTCCTACAAAGAAAGCTGCTGCCTTTCATATCAGCTGCAGCTTCCAAACTGATTTAAATTGTCTCTCTATTTAGAGTGTTGTTTTTTTTTTTTTTTTTTTTTTAAACAGTATAATTGCACCGTCTTTTCCTGTGCAGATTCAGATCAAACATGTATTTTGTGTTGTTTAAATACGTCATATTCCCTAAAAATGCCAAAGGTAAGGTCTCAAACAATATGAAATACTAGAATTAATCTACCCAAAAGCCTTCTAATTCACATTCATTGGGCGTATACTCAGTGATACATTTCTTAATTATATGATGCAAATCATTATTTTCCCCATTGGAACCCAGCCTTTCCACCAAGCCTTGCCCTGAAGAACTTTGCCATTGTTGCAGATAATCCACCTAACTAACACATTCCTCCCAACAAAGTGATCCCAAACCCATTAAGACTAATTAATGCTGTAAGAAACCATCAAAATATGCCTACTGACAAAGACCAGTGTTTTGGGACTAGATTCTGTTAAAAATCTAGCAAAAAGTAACTCCAGCAACCACTAAAGAACAGTTCAGTTGCAACATACTTGGAAAATCAAGGTCAAATTCAGCCCCCTCTGTCTTCAAAGTCAGCCTGCCTACAGACTCACATCTTTCCTTTTCTACGTGGAAAAGTTCCTTATTCCCTCTCCTTATTTGTGCCCCTCTTAGTAGCTGCACAGAAGATAGCGCAGGAGATACAAAGCCAAATAACTACAAGGACATTTGACTTCAAAGAACCAATTTTCAGCGTATTTCTGCAGTTTTTCTGAACCTCATTGTACAATGAAAAGAGGTTTATGTCTTTTCATTTAAGGGAGAACTGAGCATAAAATACATTATAAAAGAGTCAGTAAGGGGTATTATCCATGCCCTACTCCTAGAGTACACACATACCCACACGGTTGGCCCTTTGGCACATAGAACTCCTCAGATAACCCATACACTGTCCTTGAATAGGACTTCACCACTTCACCTTTCATAAATTTTAAAATTCCCTTAAAAGTCTAGATTTTTTTTCAGAGATGAAAAAAAAAGGTTTTTTTTTTTTTTTTTTTTTAGTTATTATTATTTTATTATTATTTTGGTGGCTGAAGGTGATTTTAGTAAAAGTTAAAACAAAAATATTGGAGAGCTGATTTATATTGCTGAATAAAATGGCTTCCCATATTCTTTCACTTTGGCAATAACATACTTCAGAGAAAAATTACAGTCATGAATTTATTAGCAATTCTTTTTCTTTAATTTAGCTCTCAATAAATGCATTATTTCAAACTTCAACATGTATAAAATCTGTTTTTACAATGGCATTAAAATACTTTGAAAGTCACTGAAAGAATGTCCCCCATTACCACTTTTTTCTTGAAGAATTTCAAAATTCCAACAGATGATCTTTTATGTAATGTATAAAAGTATCATATTCTAATACTAGGAAAACTTCCGACTTTTCACATTTTCAAACAGTACAGCACTGTCATCCAGCTCTTCAGAATAACCAAAACAATTAATTAGTCATTTTTTGATAGTGGAGAAATGAATAACTCTGGTTGCATTTGGATATTTACCTATTATGAAGGATCAGTGTGTCCAAAAAAGAAAAACAGGTCCTTTCAAAATACATAGTAATTGTTTTTTTCAACTGAAAGAACTAGTATATTGTGAGAAAACCAAGGAGCTTTAAGACCAACGTGATTGGACCAAAGTTTTTATTTGTGGGCAACACCTGGAGAGCAAAACAAAGCTTGTATTTGGAACCTCAATCATGGGATTTCTGGAAACGAAGAATACTGCAGCCCACTTTTGCTCCTTGTTTTGGTAATTTATATTTAATATATGGATATATATTCATCTTAAGGATCTATGCTACATTTTTATTATCATCTTCTTTTATAGGCTACTGCATATCTTACAATCTACCATAAGTAAAAGGTGGAGTTCTTTTTTCATGAATACAGCAAGCCTTATGGCAATTAGTGTTATCTTTAGAAATCTTTGAAAAGTATTTTTTTTTCTATTTATACCATAAAATGTGACCTCTTTTTTAAATGGTAAGATTATTACAGTTATTGAATACTACCACTGTAGCCATAACTAATGTAAATACACAACTTTATCAACAGGAAATACAGAAATGCACTGAAATACATAAAACTCAGCCTACTGAATCCTAGAATAACTTGGGCTGGATGTTACATCTCAGATCACACATCTCAGCCTCCTCACCGAACACAGGCCTTGTTACCCAGGGTTTATTCAGCTGGATTTCACAAGGACAAACTCTACAACATGTCTGGACAGCTTTTTCCAAGGTCTGGCTGTTCCATGAGTGATTTTTTTTTTTTTTAACCCCTCGTATGTCCAGCTGGAAGCCTACAGCACCCAGATGTCTCCACCCAAATGCTGATTTCTGGGACCTAGCTTTGCTGAGCCTGGGGCCAGAAAAGCTCCAGAGTTTGGAGGCATATTAGCCATAGGCCATGACAGAACAATGCACAAATTTGGTTGTCATCCTTGAGCAGGGACATGCTAATCTCTGTACTCTTTTAAGTATATACGCGTTGCTAAAATGAGCTAAAGCCAAAGCAGTCACCTTATTTCCTTGGTACTCTCCGTACCATGGGCTAATATACCCCAGATATTGTGTCTGATTCAGTCTGTGACAAACACATGGAATAAAATCCTAATTACATACAAAAATATTGAGTGCGTATGTTAATTCTGCCACACAACAGACTAAGTAATCTCAAATAAAAGCATTTCTGCATTTCAGTGATACAATCATCTTGGGGGAGGAAAAAAAAAAAAAGAGAGAGAGAGAAATGTAGTTTCTATTTTTGGTTATAAAGGTGGTCTTTAAACGTTATCTAAGTGCATCAAACAGAGTCTCTGGCAGATGCAAAACAGCTTTTAGTAAACACAATTCAAACTCAGTCACTGCTCAGTCACTGAAATCCTGTTCTGAACAAGCATTTCTTTCCAATACTTCCAACTTCTTACATTGTTTTGGCAAAGATTTTCATATTTGAAATATTAGACTAGACAGACACTGAACCGTAGAGCTTTCTACCTCAATTCTTTTTGGATACATTCATTCAGCCATTGCTATTATCCTAAACTTGGAGGAAGATATTTCTAGTTACAATTTTTCTACAAGGTTCTGATACTCTTCTGCTATCACCTCAGCTGCCTGCAACAAACCACCAACAAGATTACAAAAAAATCATTTTTTGTTCGTTTGTTTACCTACCTATTAAGTGTAAGTATTCAGAGATCTTTGGTAAGGCCCCTACCTAGAAATTTCTTTCCCATGTTAGGAGCTGTCTGGCTATCACATTTCAAAGCCTTAAATTGCACACAGTATGCAATGATGTCTTTCAATCAGTTTGGAACTCATATGTAACAACCATTTGTGGTTGATGTAGCCATGAATAAAGTTTTCCAGAAGCTTGCATCCCTACATGCCATCTCCTTACCTTGCATAAAATTGCAGACACCTGGGAGGTTATATGTCTTAACAGGCAAAGTGATGCATGCCAAGAAAATAATTTTAGGTAGGGAGGCAAAGCATCTTGGCTCCCTTTGCAATCAGTGATCAGGAGAAAGTGTTGTTAAGAGTTATATGAATGAACCTGAAGGCAAGCTCTGCAGGTGCTCTAAATTACCTGGAAGATGCCTTCATTTTCTCCACTGACAACAGAGGGGTACCCAAAAAGATGAGCCACCCTTCCTAAAATGAATGCTCTCCAAAATCAGGAATCCACAACTCTGAGATCTTTCTCAGGGTAGAACTATTGCAAAGTTTTTTCCCCTTCTTTTTATTTTAAAGTTAATTCTTGTTAAAATATTAGGGTTGTTTGTTTTTGGTTTTTTTTTTTTTTTTTTTTTTTTTTTTTTTTTTTTTCATTCTCCCAAGCTCAATTATACATGTAAAGGAAGATTTAATGAGCAGCCACACTGCTACTCTTAGTTTTGCTCTGTGAAGTTTTGATCACTTAGTACAGACTTCCAATTAGTCATGTTATAAATGACTGAAATAAGGAACACTCTTAAAAATATAGGATGAGGACTCAACCCTTAGCATAAATCAAAGAAATGAAGGATACATCTGTACCCCATCAGGGAAATTTCCATGCACAAACACTGTTCTGTTATGAGCTCAGTGTATTTTTCCCATAAAGTTAGTCTAAGAGCTTTTTGATATTTCAAAGCTGCACCTACACCAAGTTTCTTTAATTAACATTCAGAAGCTGCTCACAACCAATTAACTGCTTTAAATTTCTTGGTATCATCAGTAACCAGCAACGTAGCCAGTGTTTTAACAGAGTAGAAGGGCTGTAAAGATGAGACAACTTTCTGTCTTAGAAGACAATCATTTTTAAATTGCATTATTTTCAGAAGGTATTTTTAGTTTAGCTGTACAGTCAACAGAGTTTCAGTGCTTACAAAATTAATACATGACAGGGAAGAAGGTGGCTTAATGATGCAGATGGCACAAAGCCCTGGAATGCACTCATTGCCTGCCTTATAAAATGAAATGAAAATGCATTCCTCTCACCATGGCATCCCCAGAAAACCTAAAAGGGAAAATATCTTTGTTTCATTTGGAATGCAGCCTAGGAATTAAAATTTTTGAATACAGGCATCTAGTTTGTGCCTTTTAAGATATGCCACCCCAAAACCCACGTTAAATAGCTGTGTACGTCCGAAGATGGTTGTTATACAGAAAGGCTTGTGGTTGCCATGGCAGTAATGATGGGGTTTAGCACTGAGGACAAAAGTGGACCTCCTTAAAGCCAAACTGTCTCTCCCATTCAGGCTCAAGAGAAGGAGCAATCAAGGCCCCTGTGTAGCTGCAGATGATGATGGTGACTGCCTCAGATCTCATAATAAAGTCATGTGGATAGTAGTTCGCAAATACAGTGGTTAAAACCTCTCTCTCTTTCTTTCTCTCTCTCTCTCTCTCTTTTTTTTTTTTTTTTTTATATATTGTAAAATGCAAAACCAAGAGAGACAAAGAAACAAAGTTTCTTGGGTGAAAATCTTACAGGAATGACACATACAAACATGTAATGACACATACAAACATGTGAAGCTTTCCGAACACTTTTGTTCTGGTCACAAAACGAAAACATTTTCCGTAGACCAAAACTATGTGCAAGATTGTAACACAAATATATTTTTATAGGTTTCTCATCTGTAAGAACAAGAATGAAAACCATAGACCTGCCTGGTTAGTCACAGATAAAGAACATGAATGCCACATTTTGGACTTTCTGAGAAAACGCCTGCAACTTCAGCTGTGGGGTAGTCACTTCTTGGGAAATACACCTCATAAGCATGAACAATGAGAACTAAACCTTCAAGGCTTCAGTTGAAAAAAGGACTCATTAGACCAAAACTTAATGGCTCCATCAAAATGGCTACTCAACAAAAATAATTTCACAGCTAATATAAAAAAAAATAAAAGTACCACTAGGGTCAATGCATCTTATATAAAAATAGGTCATTTAGACTGTAAGAGGAGGCAGCATTCCTACAACTGGTCTCCAGCTAGCTGAGAAGTCTTGCTGGAAGTGGATTATATTGGCAGTTAAGGTGTTGATTTGTACTGAGACAGCGGTGCCTTCAAGGTGCCTTCAGAGACAGGTAAAATGAACTAGAACTGTACATTCGTAGTTTAGCCTCGATGCTTATTAGATGGTTAAAGTTAGATGAAATAACCTGCCAGTCCCTAGCTGGTTTTAAGAGGATACCATTAGTAGCAATGGTCAGAATGAAGACACTGTCCACAGCTGGGGACACTTTTTCCCTTGTTCAGGTAATTGATTTGGTGCATATGCTTAATGATTCTATGATTCTATGTTGCATGCAGGCCTGACTCAGCCTGTGTCTGCCTGAATTGTGAGAGGGAACAATATAAAGTGCTCCGTAATTTTAAATAAAGCAGAAAAGTTTTTCCAGTATGACTAACATATGACTTAAATGACTAACAGTAAATGCAAAGTATCACATACACACATCCATATCATATGCAAGATGGGTGGTATGGGCTACTTCAATTTGGCTGCTCGCTTGGAAACACTGAATATGGAACTAGTATTTACAAAATACCAGATCACTGTTCTCTGAAAGTCAGAGTGGTCTGAGATATGTCACATTAGGCATCCAATCCTTAAATCACTCAAAAGATGAATACTGATTCGGTTAATGGGGATTTTAGACAATGGCTGGTGTTTTCAAAAGCAACTGACAAATCTGTGTGCCTGATTTCCAGAAAATGTGCTTATCATTTCTTCATTAATATCATGACAATGTTAAAGACTTTCCAAACAGATGTCAAAAAGTTTGAAACAGAACTGTAATCTAGAAGTTTTTTACCAAAACTTTTAGGTAAGCAGATGATAAACTCTTACATTAGTGCTAATAGTTACAATATACTTTATATTCACCAGAGTTACTTTACTGAAAGGAGAAAGACCATTCTCTGTTTCGTGCCTGGCATTTCAGCATATATTGACGTCTCCCTGTTTTGTTGCAAGGACAGCTGTGAGACATTGTTTTGGCGTTTCAGTCTGGACATGGAACACTACAGAAAAGTCCTTCTTTGCTACAAAGATTTCACATTATCTCTGTCCTTAAAAAAAAAAAAAAAGAAAAAAAAAAAAAAGGTAAACAGATCATTTAACTATGAAAAAAATACTGTTCTCAGTGTTTAAGAATCCACAGTTTAGAATAAATTTAGCCAATCAGCCAAAATACTGTTAAAGGCTTATAACTAAGCTATTTCACTCAGTATCTTTTTCTGTGACTATTTGCTGTGCACTTTTATGTATAAATGGCTGAACTACAATGTTGTGTGATGTTACAGAAAATGTGCTATTTCATTCTTGAGGCAGAAGACTCGAGTAACTAAAGAATAAACAATGTACCATTGTACAGGATGTTCTTTAATTATACAAGGATATAACAGCTATGTTCATTGCTCTAAATTATGAGTTTTCTGCATTTTTTTCCTAGATAAAACCAAAACGAAAGAGAAATTAAACTACTTTTATGTGTTAGCTCTAAGTATTTCAAAATAAAACATTTATTTATTTATTTATATTATTTTTTGTCTTGCCTTATTTTTATCTTGGCTAAACTTTTGTATTGCTTTATTTATTGCTCATTCACAAATGGTTCCTAATGGTCTTTGTTGCCTACTGAAACTTCTAGTGCACACACACAATCTCAGAAACTAGTTCACAGAAACTTTGATAAGTAATATGATAACAGTAATATGTACACAAAAGCTAGACTGATTAGCGATAATGACTTCCAGATGAGGATGGATTACCCACCTCACCATTACCTCGTGTCTCACAGCAATAGAGCAGAACAGAGGGCCTCAGAGTTGGTCACCCGCTCAGACTAGATATTGTAATGCTTACTTAACTAGCTCATTTCCCTCACCAGCTGTACACTGAGCAGAACAAAATCCTGAGTTGCTTGGATTCCTTCATGGCCTTATATATAAGGAATTCAGGGGTAGTTCCAAAAAAGTATTTAGATGACACTAACAGCACAGGAGTTAAGTATCTAAATAATTGGTGGTATTTTTTTCCCCTCCAGGACTTGTTCCCAAATATTGTGAAGAAAAGTGGCAATATAAATCCTAGAGTAACATTCACCAAAACAACATCGAATAGAAGTAATATACCTATGCTCTTCAAGGCAAAAACAATTAGTTCAAGAATACACTGGAAGACAGAAGAAATCACTCATCCACCAATAAACCCCGCGTAAGTGAATCAAACTTGAGTCTTCAAGCCTCACAGACAGTAGATCACCCAGTTCCTGACTGAGAAATGTTCTTGCCATTTTTCCTTCAAGATGCTTATGTGATGTGTCACCAGCACATTGATGTGAATTGTGCAGAGGCCATTCCAGTTGCTGATCACTTGGATGTGGAAAGTTGTTCCCTACCGCAGTGTGCTCCTAGTCCCAGAAGACAACTGATTGATGTAGATAGATGGAGAACAAAGATTGTCAAAATATCACTTAGCATGATAGGCAGTGGTCATAACATATTTGTAGACAAACACTTGTCAAGTTGGTTTTAGGGATGACGGCAAGGAGGAATTTTAACAGCTAGATGTGAAGGAGGATAATGATTTATCTTTATATGAGCTCTTCCCAAGCACTGCAGAGAAGATAGAGGACAGCAAACAGCATATTTCTGGAGATTTTATGTTAATGGATTTTATAAACAAAATTGCAGCCTCTGACACACAGGAATGGAAATCAGTGAGAAACCAAGGCAAAATAAAGGTCTGGTTCTCTTAAAAAAAAATCTCATTTTCTGTTAATGCAGTGGTCTGTCTAACCTGAAATGAAGCATTTCAGTTTTGTATAGCTTAGACAGAGAAGCTAAGAAAATTATTATCATGGTGACAGTTTCTACCCTTTCCACCCTTTTATCTTCACCTTCTCTTTAGCCAGTGCTAGGTACAGGACACCAAGCCAAATTCCCCATTTTCCTGAAAGGCTCTCAATCCACCTCTCTCCGAACTCACAAGATTGTGCTCTGTGTATGAAGGACATATTGCTTCGAGGCAGGATGCTATCATTACATTACAGTTATATTTTCCTGAACGTAACCAAATATTCTTTGTGGAATGGACAGCTACAATTGTCTTCATCTTAACTGCAGGGCTGCATGGTTGGCCCTTTCAGCCCTGTCTCCCTGAGAGCACCATGTATCTGCAACCTGCCACCTGGCTGTGTCCTCTATCCCCACAGCACTATGCTGTACATGCTATCAGGTCATTTTAGGAAGTGTCCAGCCTGAAATGCCTATCTCATGTTGGCCATGGTCACATTCACAAAGAAGCATGGGGCACATATTGTCATACAGTGCAAGGACAAACAGACATGGTCTATGCTGAAGAACAGCCCACACTCAAGATTTCCCTTACAGCATATCCCAGAGCTCAGTTAGTCCCACCCCTGAGAATGGGCTAGCCCCTGGGCAGCTTGGATAGGAAGAAAGTCTGGATTTGATCAGGAACAGATAAAGACTCCTACTTAACATCAAGGACAGCCTACCTCTCTCCTTGATACAAATACAGAACAAGTTTACACAACATGAAACAGCTCCAGCAAAATAAATGGGGCAAATATTCACACACACGTATTGACTATGGTTGCTTGGACATTTTACTGTGAAACGGCATCCCCCATCAAACCTACTGTTTGACTGCAGAATAGAAGATGGAAGCATGGTCTTCTGCCTCTCTGGGATTGTTACAGAGTTGTCAAAGCAAATACTCCTGAATCTCGCTTATGTGCATAAGTGTACCTCTTGTATAGCAGCTGAGCCACAGGGCAAGCAAGTCCCTGGGGCTGAAAGCAGAGCACTTGCCTGGGCCTGGTTCTCTGCACCACCCAACTCTCATTCAGTGTATTCTGTTGGGTGATGGTTAGATTCAGAGGCAAACAATGGACAAAAATGAATCTGTATCTCCTACATCTTAGGTCCAAAGTCCTTGCAGTCATTCAGTTCCCTGAACATATTATTAATGATGGCAACAATTTCCCCTTCCCATTGTCTTCATTAAACAGAAGGAAGGAGGCAGAAAAAAGATGAGAGATGGAAAACTCCAGATGTTGTCAACACCAATATCTGGTTCCACTGGAGAATTTGAATACTGAAGCAATGATGAATTACAGTGGGGTCCCTATGGCAATCCAGATTGCAATCATAACACCGTTGAGGAAGAATAAGAGCTAGCATTCATTAACATGAATAGCAAATGAATTTATGATAACTTCCACTGGTCTTTTCAAAGAACATGAATACATCTGTAAGAAATTAAGATGACACATCAGTGTAACTCATTCATTAATAAAGTCTGGTATTACACATTTGTTGCAAAATTCGTTGCAACTGTTACCAGTGGGTTTTAATTCTATACCTGTAGTTTATTAAAACCATAACACAAATCTCTCTATTAAAAGAGCACTAGCTACCTTGCAGAATATTATGTCGGTGATTTAATTATTTGTCCAAACTTACTTCGGTGTGGAAACTGGAATTCTTTACTTTTTCAGGCATGTAAGTATTTAATCATCCTGTATATGCACAAGAGATTACAGTCACCCTGCTTACCCTAGAGTTATACATCAATCAATTGTCCATTAATAAAAACCTATTAAAGGATCTCTATGTGAGTGAGGAAGAAGTGACAATATCAGAAAAGCAAAACTTGAACAAAGAACAAAGCCTTTCATGGGGGACTAAACTGTGATGGATTCAGCACAGTCTCTACTGTATTCCAGTGAGTGTGCAGTCACAGCATGCCCATTTTTAATGGAAGAATGCCAGGATACAACCTAGTCAATGGCACAGGTGACAAGAAACAAAGAGTAGCAGAATTTATTCATTTTAATGTGGGCAATAGAATCATAGAATGTTTTGGGTTGGAAGGAACCTTAAAGACCACTGAGTTCCAGCCCCCCTGACATAGGCTGGGACACCTCCCACCAAGTAAACCAGGATGCCCCATCCAGCCTGGTCTTAGACACTTCTGGGGGATGGAACATCCACAGCTTCTCTGGGCACTCTGTTCCAGTGCCTCACGAGCCTCTGAGTAAGGAACATCTTCCTTATTTCTAATCTAAATCTCCCCTCTTTTAGTTTAAAGCCATTACCCCTTGTCCTATCACTACACTCCCTGATGATGGGTCCCTCCCCATCTTTCCTGTAGCCTCTCTGGAAGTGTACCCATTTGTTATGTGTTATAAAACATGACCTTATGCATTGCTAATCTACTTAGCATAGCTCCTACTGAGCTGTGCCTCTCAACTTTGCACATGTATCACTGTTAAATAAACCTGATGAAATTCTTGCTACTGCCAGAAAGCCAGGCTATGTATTTATGTGTCTGTGCAAACATGCCAAATGCCTCCTGTGACAAAAGGCCTGCATTAGGACACAGCATAGAGGCATTTGCATGTGTGAGATCCACACGATGCTGTGAAGAACATCCTAGTTCCATCTCCAGTGCTCTGTTTTGGCACCTTGAGAAGACAAATGGTGCAAAATTTTGAAGCACAGACTCTACAAGTGACTCTGCAGCCTGCTTTCCTCCCCATGGCTGCAATGCAAGTAGAGGCTGCTGCAGAGCTTTGAGTCAGGGCTGGCTGTAACCTAAAATTCATATCCTTCAGTATCTGCTTGGATTTTAAATCTCCGTTAAGGCTTGTACTAATTGTACATACAGCAAAATCACAGTGATAATGTATGTGTAGGGACTTTGTACTTGCATATATATTTCCGTGTGAGGTGACCCACAGTTAGCATGGCATCAGGTTATACTAATCGGGGAGCTGTAGCTTCCTTAGCTACTCCATTAAGCCTGCCTGTGTAAATTAAACGCAAACAAACATTTCCAGAATTGTGGTCTTGTTCGCTGCACTAGAAATAAACACCTATTAAGCAATAAATCCTGTATCTTAAAAATATGTGTTTGTTTTTTTTCTTATATATAGTGTGAAAAAAGTTGAGAGAAAGAAAAGTTTTAAGGACCTAACATACACTCAGAAAACACATCGTTATAAACTCAGTGTTTCATGAGCCATGAGGGAAAATATGAGAAAAGGCAGTATTAATTTAAAACAGCAGTGCTTCATAATGACTACAAACCAAACTAACAACAAAGTTTGTCCATAATTTAACAACAAAGTTGCAATTTTTTTTCATGGCACTAGATTTGCATAACTGAACAGATTTATGTACATTGCTGGAAGCCAACACAGAAACATTTGGAAGATATTCTGTGAAAATGAAGAAAACAATCCGAATGTTTCCCTGTGAACCTTTAGTAATAGCTACAAATATTTGTGTTAACGTGCTATTTATCCAGTGTTTTTTCTACCACTAATTTAACATCATCTCACTCTCAGGATAGCGCTGGTAGAAAGGCAACCCTTATGAAGGCAACTCACTGATGGGTTGCTGTTTGAGATGAGCATCCAGCTCTGACCAGGTGTGCTCTGCTATGGAGCAATCCTTCCTGCAGGTTGAGGCTGCTCTTCCAAAGCATCAGCAAAGGCAATAGTCCTTCCTTACTGCAGGATCCTGAGCTCAATAACCCTTCCTTACTGCAGGAACATTACCAGGAGGGTCTGTCTCCTTGTCTGTGCCACCAATGGCATGATGTGCTCTACAGTTTGCAGACACTTGGACACAGTTGCACAAAGGTGCTCAGAAGACAAAGTGCCACCAATTTCTATATGACTCAGAGACTTCCAAATGATTTTGTGAAATCAGGTCTCTGTCATCTTTTCCTTTCTTATGAGTCCCACCAAACTCCATGCTCAAATCTAGCTTCAGAAGTTGAAACCTGCAACAATGTCATCTACCATAGAAACTCCAGCTTTGGTAGGAAAAATAGCACCACCTTTCAGGAAGCATACACCATTGTTTTTCACAACAGGAACATCTCCAGAAAACACACCTTAAACAACAGGAATTAAAATCATATGCCAGTAGTGATGCTTGATGGTGAACAGGTGGCACCCCCAGGCCAGCCAGAAAGAACACTCTGGACTTTGGCAGTGCTTAAGTATCTTGTTAAGCCAGGGCAGTATTATTTACTAGTACCTAAAACTGTGAGTCTTTCTAAGATACTTCTGTCAACTACCACTGCTTGGATGTACCTCTCCTAATTGATCCTGAAGCAGCATTTTATTTAGACTTAGACTCTGGGACTTGACCTGCATTTCAAGTTGTTCTCTTTCCTCTTTCATTATCTGCTCTTCAGTCGTTAATGTTACTGACAAACTTACTTTTGTAGTCTAATCCTCTGGTTGTAGATACTGGCTGACTACAAGTACTTACCAGACCACAAATGAGCCAAAATCCTTGCTCTGGACAAGCTGTGGGACCCCATCAAAAGGGATGCAGCCAGGTGCAGACAACAGGGGCACTAGGGTAGGTATAACCCTTCCATCAGGAGGTGGAGGCCCATATTACAGACCTTGGTGAAACCACAGAGCTGAGGACTTTCAGTCCCCAAATTCACAGCATGGCTGGGCCCAGCCATTTAGCAGCGATGTGTCGGCAATGCCTGAGCTCACTAAATGGGAGGAGGTTACCTGCTCTGCCCTTTTATGACATGCAGTGCTGCCCCTAAGAGTCACAAAGCCACAGGTTTGTGTCACTGATGACAGCGGGCAGGCACACTAATCTGCTTTGACACTGTAGAAAAAGAGCCTATATAAAGGGGTGTGTTTCCCAAAGCACCAGTGAAGGAAAGGATAATACCCATAAGCATGTTTTCCAATCGGCACAAGTGGAAAAGCCAGTGAGAAAACACACTGCCAGCCACAATTGCAGGCAAACCATCACTTTGGACAAAGCAAGGTAGTCCTTGATGTATGGATATAAAAACCCATTTCAGGAAGAAAAAAAACCCGCACCCAAACCCACCAACATTATGTAGGATAAGTGCAGTGAGGCCAGAGGAAATGAACAGCAACTGAAGCGGTCCTGGACTGGGCCTGTGGGTGTCAACAGTCTGAAACATTTGCCTGTGTCCCGGATTAGTGTTTACTGAATTCTTATGCTCTGGCAACAAGAGACTTCATCGCAAGTAGACTGCACAGCAACTAGGATTTTTAATGACCAATAAATTATCTACTGCTTTGGAAAAGCCTGTTATCATATTTAATTTGACAGCCCCATGCAGGGTGCATTCCATAGACACAAAACAAATGTCAGGCCTCGAGACTAACACACATTTCCCCAGATGCAAAATAGACACTCACCAGTTGCTCTCTTAGGAGGATGGAAAAAGCTAATCCCTCTAAATTATATAAACCAAACAAAGAATGAAGGCTTAAAGCCTCAGCATTTATTTTTAACAAGTAAAGCATAAACCACACTACTGCTTTCACATCTGCCTTCTAATTTTTTTGCTTTTGAATGATATGCAGTACAACTATTTTAAGATCTGCTCCCGAGTGCCTGCAGCTGGCACAGCATGTAGAGAATAGTAGGTGCTCATTTCTCCTCCGGGCTGATGCCCTGCCTCCTAAATGCTCATCGTGCTCTTGTGCAGAGCCTTGGTTCATGGAAGATCTTTTCCAATCCAACTTTTGTTTAATTTTGCATCAAGAAGGACAGGGAGGGGAGAGCTGTTTCTTTTACTCGTCTTGTATCTCATTCAGATCTGGGCTGGAACAGGAACATGGGAGGAACATCCACCGAACTTTAAGTGCTTTTGAGCTCTGCTTCACATCTGTTATTAATGTATCTTTACATTACCAGGTGGTTTAATAAACAAGGAAGTAAGAGTTGTCCGATGAATTTGGTCCTACCATGTCAGAGCTCTATCCCTGGCTCTGACCTCTTGGATGCACTGATGCAATTACATGCTTCATTTTCCCCGTTTGCAAATTGAAATAACAATGCTTTCCTTTGCCATAACTCATGGGGGGCTGCACGGAGGAGGAGCGCCACATAAGAAGTGAGGTGCTAGTAGAAAACAGTCTGATGAAACAACCTGTCCGCCACTTTGAGGGACAGCAAGAGCCCACCCGACGCTACACAGAGTTGTGCAGGGTGCTACCGCAGAGCAGCATCAAGCAAATAAGAGCGAAGGACAGCGAGCACTTGAGACGCAGCCGAGCCTGCAGCGACTTTAGTCACGATTTACCAAGGCGAACAAGAGGCACTATCCCACGTCACGAAAAGCCGCGCTGCAGTCCAGCACGCCGAGTTGCAGGAAAGCCGCGCGGTGCTCCGGGAGAGGCTGGCAGAGGGGGAGCATCGCGGGGCGGTGCTGCTCGCCCACCCACCCACCCTCCGCGGGAGCTGCGGGGCTCGGGCGAGCTGCGGCCGGCGGCCGCCAGGGGCCGCCGCGGGGCTGCGGGCACCGAGAACCGCCGGAGGAGCCGGAGCCGGAGCCGGAGCCGTGCGGGGGGCGGGCGGGGTGCCCGCAGTGCGCGGCCGCGCCGCTGCCTCCGGCGGGAGCGCCCCGGGGCCGGAGAGGCGAGGAGGTGAGCACCGAGCCGGGGGCGGTGGGGCCCGGGGTCGCCCTGCAGCGGTGGGCGGCACCTGCCGGGGAGCGGAGCCCAGCCGAAGTTGCAGGGGGGCGGCGATGGGTCGCTGCCTGCTAGAAAACGTGAGCGGTGCCGGGCGGAGGGGATGGGTGAGGGGCCGCGGGGAGCTGCCCCGGGAGGGCAGGGACACGGAGAGCTCCCCAGGGCTGCCCGGCACGGGATGAGCGCCCGGGGAGTGTTAACGGGTCGTGCCCGGTGGGCTGAGGCTCGCTGGTACGCCAAATCAAGCGCAGGGAGGTTGGTACCCTTCTCCGGGTGAGGACGCTTCGCTTTTTCTCTGAGCTGTTTCCGAGAGACAGAATCCTCAGGCATTCGGTTCAAGGAACGCGGTTGAAACGTGGCTTGCTTTAGAGCAGGTAATAATAACCCAGAGCTTCCCGTGTCACCGTTAGATGTACGGCTCGAGAGGTCATTTTAGCGCAATGGCAAACCTTCATAACAGGTTGCGTTCATAAAGTTCTACTCTGTTTTGAAGGGAGACAAATTTTTGAGGTTTTACTCAGTGTTGAAGGTCATCATCATCATCATAGTTAACAGTGTTTGCCCAAGATCCTAAAGCACTTTACAAAGACGGGTAGTGGTATGGTATCTGCTGTGCAGGACAGAGAAGTCAAGGAGACGAGGAAATGTCAGGTGACTTGCTCAAGGTCATGCAGCACAGCCATGCATAGAGCTAATTCCTATGTGTCCAGTTAAAAGCATATCACCAGAAATTCTGGCATCCTTTTTCTAACCCCGCGTTTTGTGAATGTTATGTATGAGGCTTGATGCAGCTTAAACCAGGAGCGCTAGAGAACTTCAGGGTATGGTTTTGTTTAGCAGAATGAGCAAGGTACAAGTGCTTAGAGGTTTTTAAGCAACTGCAGCTGAGTAATTGAAACCTTTCTGGAATTGGAGGGCTTGAATAAAGATCAGCTATCTGCAGGCAGCACTGCTGAGTGGTCATGGCTTTTAAATACAAAAACTAATTCATCAGAGTTAAGGCAAATATAGCAAATGTAAGCAATTGCATCCTAAGGACAAAAAAAGAACAAGGCACCTTATGTGGAGCTGTGAGGTGGGTACTTTGGGCTGAGTAAGGACCTCTTTCAGTATTACAGTGCCAGCCTGAAACAAACAGCTAGAGCTAGAAAGCTTACGGTAGGTTTTGTACAAGCAGTGCCAAATGTGTCAGTGGTGTTAATGCAACATTTATAGCTGGAGCATAGCATCAATTATCATGACTTCAAAAAAAAAATAAGGGGGAGTGAGGGAGCGCCTGGCTCCTTGCAGCTCCATCCTCGTGGTGTTCATCCCCAGGCTCTGCATTGACGTCATGATGACATGGTGAAGCTGAAGACAGGAGCTGGGAACAGTTCTTCTGCTCAGTTTTGATAATCAAGTGAATTTGTCGACACTCCGTTCCTCCAGCATGGCTAAGAGCGCAGAAGTGAAGCTGGCGATCTTTGGTCGAGCTGGTGTGGGCAAGTCAGGTATGTTTGCTGTCTGGTTTTCCTTCTGCTTGTCATCAGGTAACTTTTTACTCCCTCTGTGCAGCACCGTACAAACTCTTCGTGCAAAAGGACAGCTGTGAACTTGTTCTTGTCAGAGAGGTCAGGATAAGGCCAGGGCTTCTCTCTTCCTTGCTTTTTATACTACTTTCTCCAGGTTCTCCAAATAAAAGTACTTCTATTGCTTAAAAAAAAAAAAAAAAAAAAAAAAGAAAACCAAGAACTTCACACACCAACTCAGTGCCACTTCTCATGAAGCCAGAGGCAAGATTCCTCTTTTCCACTGGAACAGAGGCAATTAGTGTTATTCAGTTTGTTCCTTCACAGCTTGTGCATGTTTGAGGTATTTGTATTATTTTTCTTATTTGTTATTTATATTATGATCCATTTAAGATCAGACCCTCTGTTAAATATTGGATGACTTCTGATAGGTGTTGCTTGCTGTTATTCTTGTTGATTTCAGTGGGAAAGTTTAGGCTTAGCACCTCAATGGATTCTTTTTCTCTGTGTTCTCTTGGATTTATGTACCTAGCAGGAAACCAACGAAATGTGATGTGTAAAGTTTGCATTCAGAGAGATCTTTTCAGAAATAAACATAGTCTGGTAAGTTCATACAGGAGAAACACAAGGGGGAGGCATAAATGTTAAAAATCCATTTCTTTAGACAGCTTTTCCCTTGATGAGACAAATGAGTGTAACCCTAGGGTTGCAAGCTTTCTCAGGTACTTCAGCAGTGTTGCATTAACTTGACAGCTTGAGGACCACTCTCACATGTCTATGCACAGTAAGGATGAGGAAATAAGAAGATTCAGTCTAATCATGCTCCTGTACCAGTCTGGAATTTTAAGGCGCTGTTTATTTGAGAGAAATCTGCACAAGAGAAGCCAGGGATAGGACACACTTATAAGAGAATTAGGCTGGACTCTCAGCTGCTGTCAACCAACTCTGCTTCCCCAAAGTCACTTTTATGTTAGAATTGTCAAGACTGTGGCCCACAAACTGCTATTATCGTTTCGTTAACTTTGGAACCAGTTTATGAAAGTATGTTTACCCCAAAGGTATTTTAGCAGAACACTATCAGTGAAGTAGTTCTGTCAGCCTTCAGGAAAAAAGGCGTATATGAGGCAGAGGTCATTAGAGATTACACCACTTAAACAAAGCCAATGCAGATTAAATTCTACCTGTTTGAATAAAATACCTGAGGGAATGCTGTTAATATACTGGGATAAGTTTAAACTGTGCCTTCTCTCCTGTTGCCCTCACCCCTGCCACACCTTGTTCCCACATACCTTATGAAATGGAAAAGCTTTAATAAATCTATTTTGGTATTTTACCATTCCTTCCAAGTTTTGCAAGTAAGTTAAGTGGCCCTCCTTTTGGTTCATCTTACATTTAGTTGATGGCTTATGTGGTTGTTTTTTCAGGAAATTTTCAGGGAAAAAAAAGTTTTCATGAAAATCGAACTAGTGTGAATCTCCCCTTACTCTGATATTTCTAGCCTTTTGAGACTTCATCTTTAAAAATGCAAAACTACAAGTTAAATGCTCTGTTAAAATGCCCTGCCAGCATTGGATCAGCAACAGTCTTTCATTTTTGTCCACAGTACACTTTTTTTTTCTTAATAGATTTCAGAAAACTAGGATTTTATGGTAAAAATGTTTTCCTGTAGTCCTGGAGATAGGTGGGAGATTGTTTTCAGTGTAATACCATAAAAACATTCCAGTCCTTCAGAATTCCCCTCCTCTTTTTTTTTTTTTTTTCTCTCTCCTTTGAGATGCAGGGAGATATTACATAAAATATGACTAAGATCCCATCTTTTCGATTATTACCACGCATGTGAATCTGTGTCGAAATGAAGGCACAAATACGTGGGCAGCACAGCAAAGGTGAATTTAAGAGGGTGGAGAGGCTACGGAGTGCTACCAACCACCTCTACAGAACAGCAACTGCCTCCCAGAATTTCTGTCTGGCTTATGAAAAACCCTCTTGTACGTTCCCATAAAAGGATTCAGTTCTGACAACTCAGCCAATTCCAGAGAACTAAGAGGGGTGGTGGTGGTGTCTGAAAGTGCCTGTTTGCCTGTAACCAACAGTAGCAACGTGGAAGCGCTGTTAGACCTTTGCTGAAAGCAGAGCTGGACACAAAGTAGTCTCCAGATAACTGGATTTGGCAGATAAGTACCCTACTAGATTAATGGCTTTTTTAGGGTTCCTGTGTCATTTCTTATCCCTGTGGCCAGTTTGTAATACAGTGTAGAGACAGGATCCCGTGGCAATATGTCACTGGCATAGACTTGGCCAGACAGATGAAAGGTAAGCCAGACTCTAGAAGCAAGAATGCAAGGCAGGACACTAAAGCAGACTAGATACATGTGATGAAAATGAGACATTGGGTGAAAAATAAGGCTACTGTAATTGCCAGAAAGTCATGCCAAAATATGGTCACTGGCTTGCTTTCTTAGCTCTGTCTTCATTTTCTGAAGAAGAGCCAGGCATTAGGTTCTTACTCTGCAAGTGGCTTCAACACCTCACAACATCTGTGAAGTTACAGACACATACTGTAATATCCTGGAAAAGATCCTTTCCCAGTTCCTGAGAGGGGCTTTGGATTAGCAAATCAAAGCATCTCTGAAGAAACAAGTGCTGTGCTGGGATGGGACATAAGAATTATAGCTGTCCCTCATGCGCCATGAAAGTCAATACAGATATGACTATTACTGAGAGGTGGTGAACATCCTAATCTTGTCATTAATACTAGACATCTGTTTAATAGGGTGCAAGACTCCTTGTTCTACAAAGTAGCCCCTGCCGATTAATCCAACTTTCCCAACCAGAAGGTGGGAAACTAGAACACCATTCACAAGTCAGAGTAGTGATAGCATCTCAAAGAAGAGTTAAAGCCAAAGAAAATAAACCTTTTCTCTACTTTCTTACTGCTTATCAAGTTTCCATGGTTCAAAGGTTTAGAAAACAAACAGGGGAATTGCAAGTCCGAGTGTCAGCTTTTACTCTTCTCCTCCTCCTTTTCCTCGCCTCCCCTCTGCCTGCTGGAGAACACTAGCAGAATTACAGCAGAATTAGCTAATCAACTCAGCCTTTTTTTTTTCTTCTTTTTTTTTCTTTTTTTTTTTTTTTTTATAACTTAATGTTGACCTAAATCTTTCCAATAAAAACATAGGAGTGAATCAACTCAGAAAGGGGCAATTAGAAGAGGTCTATTAAGGCAGTTAGATCAGAATTGCACTGAGCTGTAAATCACTGATCAGCTCAGGTTTCTCCTGGGCAAGCTCACTGGGTACAAACATCCAGACCCACTCTTATCCAGTGGACTGGATGCTTCATTCTCCCAGTTTTTTACTGTATAACTGTTGCATAAACATTGCTTTAAACTAGCTGAAAAGAACAATGAGGAGCTCTGCCTAAGCCACAGAGCACTTTGCTGCTGCTTTGCTCAGGAAGAAGAAGAGGCGCTCCATGGGTGGGAAGGGACATAAGCTAAGCCCTGCTTATAGATAGCAGGGCATCATCTCTTAATTTGGGCTACAGTCAAATGGCATTGGGGGGGGGGAGAGAGAGCTTTTAAAGTCCTTTTCTTTATGTCCAAGAGAAGCTTGGAGGGAGAGGAGAATTAAAACTGAATTACTTAAACATTGCTGTTTAAATTGTTCTTCTGTTGAATCTTACAGCTTCATTCCTATGGTAACAAAAGTTAGAATTTCCTAAATAGCTCTTTTTAAAAATACAGTAGTAACAATTAATAAAGACTTAAAGGCCTTGTTCTCCCATGTCATCACAAGGTACAGTACGTGCCCAGAAAGCTGCAGAGGAGTGAAAATGTATTAACCAGCAGGAGAAAAGAAGGGCATGTACTGGATAGCTGCATGGCTGATGATTTTCCAACTCATAACTCAGTTGACTATGAATGCTCAAAATACCTGTGCTTAGGAGCCTTTATATTTTGGCCAAAAAAGAGAGAACATCCAGCTGCAGCATGTGCTATCCAACTTGCATTTTTTCTCGGTATATGCCAGGCTGAATACTCCAAGTCTGTGTGCTTGCATGTATGGTGCATTCAGCCATGGGCAGATGCAGTTCTCATCTGTCTGGATGGACTATGCAGCTGCAACTGTGCTGTGTGACACCAAAGTACATATAGTTTTAACTGGTGCTCAAGTGGGATGGAAGATACGAAAGCCCCCACAAGCTCCCTGGTGAATACATGCCTGCATCTAGGCAGCTACACAAATCCTTTTCTTATGGAATAAGGTGCCCGAGACATGAGGCTGCTGTCAATCTTTTGATCCTATAATGGCCCAATTCCTTGCATTTGTACAGGGGGATGATTGATAAAGTGGCATCAGTAAATAACTCCCTGCAAAGAGTCAGCCCCATCAGAGAAATGGGGATCTCACCAACCTCAGTCTTTCTAATATCAGTTGGAAATGTCCTGAGCAAACAGATTTGAATGTTTGCTTATGCTATATCCCCTGCCTAACCCAGGATGGGGAACACACCTGGAAAAAGATACCTGGATTTGGAAGTTCCTATAGAAAAAATGCAACCAGCAACCAACCAAGAGACACCTACAACAAACCTGTCTTTGTCTCCATTATCTGGGGACTTAACTGAAACTTCACTTTCTAATGGCAAGGTCTGGTCATGGAACTGAATTCAGCCCCACCTTTTTCAGAAAACTGTACCAGTTATTGCGAAAGAGGCCTATTTTGAAGTGATTTGATACTTCATAAATTCCTGCTCAGATGTTTTCCCCCACTAGGTTCATTTCAGGGACTTTTGAGAAGGAAACATGAGCTATTAAGGAGTGAGTGATTAGTCAGCAAGCTCACAGCTCTAGTCAAAGCTTTTGTGGCAGTTTTCTCTGCCTTGTGAAGTTTGCACTAAACCAACTGATGTATCTAGGGAGCATTACTGTAATAAGGTGCATCTGAAATACAGAAAAGTGGGTGGAAGGGGACTGTGTTGTTGTTTTTTTTCCCCTCATCAATGAAGTAGATGAGTTGCTTCTTTTGTTTGTGTTTAAGAGTGGTAATGATAACCAGACGTGTAATTGTTCAGTGATCAAGTTCAACACTCACTGTATTAAATATCCATTAGTATTTCATTAGTAAAGTACTCATTAAACAATCCCACTTTTTGCCACCTCTGAAATGTAAATGGTTCATCCAAGAACAGGTTCATTGAAGGTAGCGTGGTTCATGTGTGCATATATATAGTGGTAGAAACATAACAGTAACTATCTCACTCTGTGTGAGGTTTTGTGACAGTTTATTGCCACTAAGTGTGCAAACACATCCCTCAGGAGCAGGTAGTTCTGCAAACAACTAGTTACAGTAACGTGATCTATCTGTACTTCCATCCAGTGGATGACACTGATGTGTATACAGAGCATGAGCCCTTGGTTCATGAATCAGTCAATAAGGTCACTGATACCCATGAACGTGTGGTCCTCAAAGTCCTAGCCATGCTGACAAGGACAGGGGCTGGTGTAGTGGCTTCAACACTACACATCTGTATTTGGAGATGGGCAAAGGGTATATTAACCAAGCTGAGGGGATCAGCAGTACATATGGACACCTTCAGCGTGCTGCCCAGAGAAGCCCCACTGATCGTACCACATGGATATGAACTTTTAATCAGCAGTCAGCCAGCCTTCCTTGGATTTTCTTAAATCAGGACTCATTGATTCTTGTTATGCTAGAACTGAGGAGACTGGACACCAAGAACCTGGACTAGACACAGAAAGAAGCATTTACCATGAGTAGCAAGATGGTCTGCTTGCATCTGTTGCTTCATCCTCCTCCTTTTCCTCTACTTATTTGCCCACAGTTCACTGTAGCCTTGCCCCCAGTGTAAAAAGCATTCATGTTCTGCTTTATTTGATATTCGATCTCCCTTCTGGCTAACCATGAAATAATAAAATGCAGAAATTCTCTAACCAAAAGCCAGCGTTGTTCATTCAGGCATAGCTATGTTCCCTGTTCCATCTCATTTAACTGCATCTGACATTGGCTCTACCTGCGTCCCCTCTGAGCAGCTGGTGGCAGCTGTTTGAGCTAAGTCTACTCCTGCTGTTCTTTGTTTCTGTTTAGGTTGGGTTAAATATAGCCTGCTGTTTGATTGCTGTGGAAGGAATGCCAGGATTCAAGATTTATGTATGTAGCACAGCTTTCTCTCTGGGCTGTGCTCAGCCACCCCCTGCAGTGCTCGCCTTGATAAGATAGCTGTCCTGCCCATTTCTGTCTCCAGCAGTCACTGGGATAGACAACAGAAGAGCTTCCTGGTGGAGTCCCAGACATCCTGTGCCTGCTTACCATGAAGCCTGGCAATGCTTTGGTCAGTCTGCAATTCCCCACAGGATCACTGAATGCACTGTTATCTCCCAGACTCCTGACCCTAATGGTTCTTTTCAGAAATTCTAATGTTAATTTTTTTTTATACTTCTGGCAATTGATTCCGTACTTCCCTGCCATCTGGAATCCCTGCCGACCTCTTGCCTTGCACATACTTTTCCTTCATTTCTCCTCAGCTGTCACCCTTTCCTCTCCTCTGGCCTGTCTTAATACCCATTTCCTGAATTCTGTGTACAAACTCTTCTGCTTTGTATTTCACATTAAAACCTTGTATTTACAGCTGTGCTTTCAGCCTCTTCATGTACTAGTTCCTCCCATCTCTACTCCTCATCTTCAGCTATTCCATTACCCTTTACTGACACTATCAGTACACCATTAAAAGTTCAGGGCATGAGATCCAGATGAGCTGACTTGGCAGCAGTGATGCAGCAAAGGACAGACACTCTGAAGTGGTTCCTGCCATTCTAGAAACCATTCTCTGGCCTGGATTTGGAGGATGCTTCCAGCTTAGACTGCTCTAGACACTCACTGTGTGAGGCCTGCTTCATGCAGATTAAAAGAGGAAATACTGGGTAGCTTTACGTAGCTAGAGTCAGTCATAAAAGTGGGTAAATTCACCTATTTTGGCTTCATAGCAGAGAAAGAGAAGCAATGTAAGTCTGTATTTCCCAAGCAGGCTTTCTTTTTCTGCATATATCTTTGTGCCACCATTGCTCCTTATACATTTACAGCACTCAAATATAGAAAACTAGTATAGAAACTAACTTTGCCTAAAAGTGGGAGGATCAACAAAGTTCTTTAGGGTTTAGCTGAGCTGTGGTTCCAGGGCTGCCACTCATTGCTTGTAGTTGAACAAAGGTTTGCACCCTATACCACGCCCCTGGCAGGCACTACAGCACTGTGGTGAACAGGAGAGTAGGGGAACTGATGCAAGACAGCAGCAGGCAAGTGAGCTGTGGCTTTGTCTGAAGTCCCATCAATTTGGAAGGAAGTCCGTTACTGACTTGTGTGCTCTTTGCAGATGGCTCTCGGTGGGAGGGTCAGTCTCATGCCCATTACAAAGTTACACAGCCATTCACCACTTCTGAATAGCTGGCTGTCTCAGCTAGCATTTCCTTCCATTCACCTCAGATTAAACCATCTCCCCTGATTTCAGTGACTCATTTCTCTTCCCAGAGTTGGAAAAATAACTGAGAAGGGAGATGCATCTGTTTCTACTGCCTTTTCATCATTCTGAATGGGAAAAGTTCTTTTTGTGATTGTTTCCAACCAGGTAGACCATGCATGCATGCTGCTGGAGTTAGTCTGCAGCTGTTAGAGTTTCTAATGGATTTGCCATGTAGATTTTGGGAAGTGCCATACATTACAGTAGTGACGCTAGAGATAACTCCTTCTATGCATACAGTATGAAAAGATGAATGGCAAGAGAAGCATGAAACCCTGGGGAAGGAAGTAGTAGATATATTAAACATATGTGCGGCTTTAAAATGCCATAGAAGTTGGCCAGAGTCACAGGCTGCCTTTCCAGAAATGTTAGACAGTAGTCTGCACACAGGAAAATGAGAGAGTATGTTGAAAACATCAAGCCTGCTTTTGAAAGCACATGGAGCTCTGGATGTTCACAGGTTGTTTTGCTGCTGCCACTCAGGGGTCAGCAGAAGGGAAGCTGCAGACAAGCAAAAGCAGCAGCCTGGGGCAGTGATGTGTTACCATGTGGGAACTGTTTAGATATATGGCTTGAAAAGTTTTCAAGCTGGAAGGATGCAGCCAGAGAGTGCACAGGATATGTTTTCCCAGGGAGGGAATTTCTTTAGCACTTGAACAGCACTTCAGCTTTCCAGCGGGCTGTGGGAACAAGGGCCATCACCATGACCCTCCTTGCAAGACACGCCACTATGGCTATCCTTAAGTGGCCAATATGGAAACTGAGACGAAGGAAGAGGAGCCTGATAGTCTCCAGTCACCAAGGGAATTGAGACTCAGTCCATACACACTGCCAGACCTTCTTTCCGTGCTTCATCCTCAGGGCCAGGCCTGCAGAGACCCAGCCTGCAACAACTCCCAGGCGGACGCCATTACACAATGTGAGCCCCAGCTGCCACAGGCCCTGCTGCATCCTTGAGACCCTTTGTGGCTCATCTTCTGCCATTAACTATGGGCAGCATTAAATAAAGCATTAAGAACATTTGTTGTCATCAAAGACATATTTAAGCAAAATTGGCAATCCTGTCTTTCATTACTTATCCAGTAAGGCTTGCTTTCATTTTGACCCACAGCATAAAAGGACCTTCTCTCTCCCCTCCACACAGCTTTATTTGCCATCCAACTCTGAGTATGTAACTAATATAATCTGTCAAAGTTGGAGAACACTTCTCTGGAGGGCTGCTTCTCCTCTGCTGGAATAGCAAGGCCCACGACCTTTGTCAGCAGCTTATCTCTGTGCCTGCCATGGGAAACAAAAATCCCATTCCCCACAATGGCGGAAGGCAGCTGTACAGAGCTGTCGACTATAATCTTTTCCTGACCTACACAGCCATTGACCTGTGCCCTTGAGGAGCTTTACAAGTGAGAGCTTTGAGTCCTGCATTCAGAACAGGAAAGTGCAAGAAAGAACACAGAAGCCAAAAAATCAGAGTGAGCTATTTATTTCTTCACTGAAATAGGGCTGCAGAATAAATAAAAATGTTTTGAAGAGTCACCACAGAAGAATGCAGTATTAGACCCATGGGGAGCAGAAGAAGAAAAAGAAAAAAACACAACAACCCCACACTCTGCAAAAAGGGGGCATAGAGTATCAGTGCCAAAACAAACACTTTGTATTAACCAAACTCAGTGGCAGAATCAGTGACGCCAAGCACTACTGCTTAACCCAATTGGATGCTTGTGGTTACATACACTGGAACTGGTTCTGCTCCAAGCTAAATTCCAACATGAAATAATTTAATAGTGATCCACAGCATGAGCTTGTCCCATGAGTCCATATCTGCTAGATATATTGCCAGGCAAAGTTTCAGGAAATTCATCTCTAATTAAGAAAACTTGGCCTTTATCTACAGGGAGCACATTAGGTCACAAGAGATTATTGGAGTAGAGAAGAATATCAGCATCCTTATGTATATATGTATTTATTTAGAAAGATGTCCTTCAGCACCACGTGGTCTTACGCTCATTCTGGCAGTGGATGCCTCCTTACCCAAGCACAGCTCTGGCCAAACAAGCTTGTTTACAAAGCATGGAGCATGAAGTGGGCTACCAACCTCTTTGCTGTGCTGTTCCCACACAACCACCTTTTCCCTTACCACAACAGGGTGCTGAGGAAATTGTCTTGTTTCCTGATTGCAGTCAACAAATTCACTAAAGCAGAAGGATTGAAAACTCTTGTAATTTGTATCATAGCAAGCATAACTGTAGGTGTGGCCCTTATACCCACTCCTGCTATTTACTTATTTATTTACTTGCTGATCAAATGACACAGTTTTCCCATAGAGATACATAGTCCTGAGAGCAGGAAAACTTGTTTTGAAGAGCACAGGCAAAAGGTTTGAAAGCAATAAGAGATGACTATCCAGGACACTTCTTACTTACAAATTCCATGTGGCATTTCAATTGCCAGATATTCATATATCATGTCCTATTGATGACTTTGTAACTAAAGAAATATACTCACTCATAGGTCTGTGAATAGTCCAGTTAGAGGGTAGTGAATGCAGATGACAAATGAAAGTGACTAGAAGTAAACCAATGCTTTTCAGATATGATATGCAAAAAAAATGTAAATCAAAATTTTCCGTACTAAACATCGATGGAGGAAAGATTAATGACTGTACTGGTAAGACATGACAATTACTGATGCAAAAAGTGATCCAAGCTTGACAGGAAGCGACTAACCTGACTGGAGGGTTCAGACCCACTAGAAGGGAGAAGCAGACCAATCCTGAGAGCACCAGCTGACCACCTTTTTCCTCCTAGCAATGATATTATCTTACTGAAATAAAAACAAGTACTGGCAGAGGCAGAAAATCAAGATCTTCCCTGTAAAAAATGTTCAGTGCCCCATGGTAATCTTAAATAAGTGCATCTCATGCAAGAATCCTCTTTCATTAGTGTTCAATGTAATTAAACCAATCTGTTTCTCACCATCCGCCACCACACATCCTTGATATCACTTTGATAGTTTCTCTGGGATTTTTTTTCCTCTCTTCAGTTTCTGACCTGGCATTTGAAACTACCTAACCTTCCTCATGAAAACAAGTGAACGATTTTAAATATACTTAGCATGACTGTTTTCTTCATGACCTTTCTATGAAAGAGACACCTGAGCTTTGACTCAGCATCACCATAGTGAAAAACAACAGAAGTTTACATAGTGCTCAGTAAATGTTGGTAGGAGACTGGAAGCCTGCAGTGTAAAAAATACTTAGTGGTTAGGAATAAGGTCTTGTGTATAGGTCTGCAGACTTTTAGGGTTCTAAATAAAATATCACACACTATTTTCACTCTTTTCCTGGTTGAAAAGATAGGTGCATTGGATTCTAAGCTAAAAGAGCTTTGCCAATTACGATTTGCCCCTCAATGGTACAAACCACCAAATTATATAGCGGTATCATTCTCCTGTTTTATATTCACGCCAAAACCTCAGTAAAGTCACATGTTTCCTAAGCAGTTTTGTCACCTATGACATATGCAGCTGGTAAAATCATGGGCAGTTACCAACCTGCATGGTACAAAGTGCATCATCTCTGGAGCAGAGTAGCTTGGCATCCCCTTGAAGGTGAGGCAAGGGTCAGTCAATGGAAAATGCAGAACAAACCTAGAGGGATTACTTAAGTTTTAGCACCTTGCAGGTATGAAGGGTGAAGATTTGCCTGCACAAAGGTAGTGTCACCTAGACATGGGTGAACAAAGCTTCAGTATTATTGGAACTAATTTCAGGTGCTGTGTCAAGTATCCAAGAAATTTTTAATCACCTAAGATAGTTTTGCCTGTGAAAATTTTGGTACCATCAAATATGAGAAATTTAGTTGCACATTGTAGAATATACTGAAAATATTACTTTTTTATCCCAGTGCTACAGTACAGTTGGGGACTGGCTACAAAGAGTGACCTTCACAGCCACACTAAAATAGTACATTGCCACCTTAGATCCTACTTCCAGTTTCTGCACAGGAGGTAGTTGTTCAAAAAGGCAGGGAGAATACAAGGACCAACAGCAGGAGCTGGAACAGAGTTTAAGGAAACATGTTCATTATTGAAACACCTGGCAGCTTGATTGTGCACTGTCATTTTCTGTTCATTCCCACTAATGCCATTGCTGTTGGTGAAGGTTAAAATGCTTTTACGTTTTGTGGATAGCAAGACACAGCAGACTGAAGAAAGTCTTTATAGCTTCCAGCGTGGGCAGACTGACATCACCATGTGCTAAAAGTACTAAATCATTGTGCAATTCTAGGACTGCTCTGTTTGCTTTAATAGGTGACTTTAAGGAGCTGGGTCTCCACATTTCTATGACATTCTAATGACATTCCATGTGGCATTTCAGAATACTTTGAACCTGCTGATTGCAAAAGTGCTCTTGGATTCCAAATTTTTCCACTCAGAAAAAAAGAAGTTTCCAGGGCATTCATGAACACAGGATGCTCACTGTGTCTACCAGAGTACTAACCCAATGAGAGTAGTTTTACACATATGTTTCTTATATAAGAGACCTGCACAGCTTCTGAACAGCCTTAGAGATGGTCTTGGAGAGGTCTCCCATGTATTTGGAGAACAAAATGAAGTGATTTTTTGTTCGTTTGTTTTTTTTTTTTTAGGCTAATACATAGCTTTCCCCTGCTTCAGACAAATCCAAACCCCTGGCTAAATACCAGCCTCTAGAAAAAGTATCTGCCTAAAGCTTAGAGCACAGGTTGACATCCTCCAGTTCCCCACTGAACTGTGAGCTCTCTGAAGAAAAAGCCAGAGTCCTGATTAAAGTGGTGGTATTTGACCCAAGAGATCCAGGTTCGATTCTGTAAGCAAACTGCTTGGGCTACTGGCTTACAGCTATTCTGTTTAAAGAAGCTGGACGAAGAGAAGTGCATGAATGCATGGAGCTGCTGGATCACTATGTGAGTGAGGACTGCCTCTCATAATGATTAATGAGTGTGTTACTTTCAGGTTATTCCTGTACCTTTCACATGAAAGATGACCTCTTATAACACAGGGTAGGAGTTTGTGATTAAGGCAGTGATGTTAATGTGTTAACTCGTCATATCGCCAATGAACTTGGTGAAATACTGGGACATGATCAAAAACTTTCATTACCTTTCATTTGCCCAGAGAAGTTGTGGATGCCCCATCCCTGGAGGTGTTCAAGACTAGGCTGGATGAGGCCCTGGGCAACCTGATCAAGTGGGTGGCATCTCTGCCTGGGGCAAGGGAGTTGGAACTTGATGATCTTTTAAGGTCCCTTCTAACCCAAACTGTTCTATACCTCAGCACATCATAACCATTATTTCTAAAAATAAACACATAAAAAATAATAATAAATTCATACCATCCTGAAGCTTTTGTTGATCTCCTCATGATCAACAAAAGTCAGAGTAGCTCCCTCAACTTGTGTATTTGAAAGAACATTGTTGCATAAATATCATCACACAGGTAGTGCACTTGCTACCAAAATGACCCAGAGAAACTTTGAATGGCAGTAACATGGGATATATGGAGCACCCTTGCAGCAGAGTTCATTCAATTTTAGCAACTCATGAACTCTCTGGGATTCTAGTCCCCTGTGAAGAGTTTCCCCAGTAACAAGAATTTTGTGTGCTTCATCACAAAGGTGTCATAGTAGATGAGTGCAGTGACAACTCCTGACTTTAAAAATGTTTTTGTTGAACATGATTATATTAATTTAAGAATTTTTCCCCTGGTGCTTAGTCGCCTTGATTTCTATAATACAGTTATTGAATCCTTTTATGGCATTTAGGAAAAATTATTTTTTTTTCACGGTGAATGAAAGTCTCAACATGAGCCAGCAGTGTGTACTTGCAACCCAGAAGGCCAAGTGCATCCTAAGCTGCATCAAAAGAGGCGAGACCAGCAGGTTGAGGGAGGTGATTGTCCCCCTCTGCTCTACCCTTGTGAAGCCCCACCTTGACTACTGCATCCAGGTCTGGGGCCCCCAGCACAAGAAAAAGAAAGATGTGGACCTGTTAGAGCGAGTCCAGAGGAGGCCTACAAAGATGATCATAGGAACGGAGCACCTCTCCTGTGAAGAAAGGCTGAGAGAGCTGGGGATGTTCAGCCTGGAGAAGAGAAGGCTCTGTGGAGACCTCATTGCAGCCTTTCAGTACTTAAAAGGGACTTATAAAAAAGATGGAGAAGGACTTTACTCAGGTAGATAATGATAGGACAAGGGGGAATGGACTTAAACTAAAAGAGGATAGATTTAGACTAAACATTAGGAGGAAATTCTTTGCTGTAAGCATGAACAAGTTGCCCAGAGAAGCTGTGGATGCCCCATCCCAGAGGCGTTCAAGGCTAGGCTGGATGGGGCCTTGGTCAGCCTCATCTAGTGGGTGGCATCCCTGCCTATGGCAGGGGGCTTGGAGTTAGATGATCTTTAAGGTCAGTTCCAACCTGAGTCATGCTACAATTCTATGAAAAACAAATTCAAATTACATGCAATAAATAAAATAAATATGTGTAGCTTTATGACGCTAAGTTGAAAACACTAGCTGGGTCAATGTTTGGATTGTGCTACAGGGGTGTTAATGAGAACTAACTTGCAAATTTCATGCATTTGAATTAATTATTATGAATGGTACAATTTGTGCAGCAGTAGCTTATTTGCAAGAACAGGGATTAACAGGAGTAGGTGGAGTAGCAGAATACAGATGCAATCTCTTCAGTAAATTCACATTAAGATCAGAGAATAAAGATACTGAGCTTTCTGCTGACTCACACGAACATGGATATTTTTACCTCTGGCTAGGGTGTAAGACTTGAAAACACACTGGAGAAAAAACTAAGGGCTTGCACAGAGGAAATCCTGCATGCAGGAAGGGGGGTGGGAATATAGAACCAGACGGTTTTGGAAAGAAAATAAAAGTTAACATTCTTGGAAGATGAAAAAGCCAACACAGAAAGGTGAGCTTTAAGTTGCAACTCTCCCAAACTAGATGGAAATTTCACTGGATTATTTGCAAAGCTGAAAACTGCTATTATGGGAAGTTAAATATTATTAAAGACTCCACAAAATGGTAGACTAAATAACCTTGTACAGTGCCTTGAGCAAATGCTGTGTCCCTCAGACAGGAGATTGTTTGAAATCAAGTATTCCCCACACATAAATCTGAATGGCTACTTGTTGGAGCCACTGTTCCTGCGCTGTTGTCTTTAGAGCTGATAATCTGCTAGAGAGGTCCCAGGGTAAAGGAGGTTCTCCTGAGTTAAAGGCAGCTCTGGGAGATTTGAAAAATTGAGGTTTCAAAAAACTCACAGGGGAAAGAGTGAGAAAGTAGGTGTTGTGTGGTATATATATATATTTTTTTTTAATCTCTTTTTTAAGAGCAGGTTTTGTCAGCCTTAGGCACTCCAGGCACTTGAACAGGACTTCTTATCCAAGAGAATCAGCAGTGATTTACAACAAGACTTTTCCCCCTGGCTAGAAAAATAGAAGAATGCCATTTTTGGTCTCCTCTGAATTGCCATCCCTCCTTACTTAGTTTCCATAGCTGTATTGCCACAGTTAAGAAGCATTGACAGACATCTGGGGATCAATCCAAAGTCTGTGGAAGTCAATGGAAAAGTGCATGTTTATTTCTTTGCAGCAGGTCCTTGGAGAGCAAGGTCAGTTTTTCCATGGACCATGTCCCACTGCCCCACCATGGCACTTCCTGGGGGTGTCCACCCAGTGCTAGCAGACTCTCTCTCAGAAAGTAACATAATGAATTCAAAGACAAAATGTCATTTAAAAGCAAATATTTTAAGGGCAAAACTATAGACCCCAGGAGAAGAGTAGTGTACCATTTCCTCTTCAGTCACAGATGCTGGATGTTCTGCGTTCAGAATTGGGGCACTTCCTGTAAATTCTCTGAAAGCTCATCATCTGAAGAAGTTATAGTTCTGACCTCTTTTCCAGCCCTGCCTTGCAACAGTTAAGACACACAAATAGCACAGCAGTAATGTGTCCTTGCAGTAGTCCTGCACAGTAGCATGTATTTCACATACTGGAGACGGGCACACAAAGACATGGAGAAACTGATACCAAGCTGATAGCTGTGACAGGAGCCCAACCCAGACTCTCCAGCTCAATCTACAGCCTGACTCCTTCAACCAAGGACTCTTCCTGTTGTCTTTGTGGTTTAAACAGATATTATCATCACATTAGGAGATTTTTCAGTTGCACAAATGCAGCCTTTCCATAACATACTGGCCTTCATCTCCTATATCTACTAGATAGAAGCATCTGGTAGAGTGCTTCTTATGATAGAGTGCTTCTTATCATGGGACAGCAAGTACATGTTCAGAAAAACACTAACTGTGAGCAACAGCAATGTGGTACTTCTAAATGAGTCTGTCTCAGATAACAGTGGGGAAAAAAAAGGTGGTTTGTTGAGAGATTTGGCAATTTATGTAAGGAGGAGGCAATTCTAGTTATTAGCACACAAAGCGTCAGGGTCACGTTTTCAGTAAGTGGAAGTATTCCGCTCTGCTGCCTCAAAACCTGAGTTCTGTAAGCGAAGGCAGGGCAGCTGCTGCACTTTTTTCTCTGACAAGGATGAGTGTCCTCTCAGGCTGAGCCTCAGGTTTCAGTCTGACAGGTGGAGCGGGAAGCAATGCTATTTAGGGTAGCCTTAAATAGTAGTAGGGTAGTACCAGCTCCTCTCTACATTTCTTAGGACATTTCTCAGATTTAACTATTCAGGCTGGCTATTTCCACATTGGCTGTCTGCTGCACGCTGCTGTCCTACCCTTCACAGCCCCCCATCCCAGAAGATGTCTAAAGAAGTAATTCCATCATTTCCAAGAGCAATACTAGGAAAAAATATTTGTACTGAAAAATATCCATGCAGCCACTTTACTCAGGTATTTTATTATCATCATTCCTCAAAGCAGAAGCTCAAAATATGACAGAGGGGGGTTAGCATGTCAACAAGAGCATGCTTTTGCTACGCTCATGAAAGTATATTTATGATTGGTAGCAAGCCAATGCCTTGAAGTCCCGAGTTGTGTTTCATGAATTGGAGCTGGGAGCTAAGTTTTCCTCTTGAGTTTATCCTTATGGAAGACATTCTAGCTCAGGATACCTGACCATCTTTCTTCTCAAAGGTCCATAAAAAAAAAAAATGTCATGCTGTCATTGTTGCCCTTTTCTTTTGGCTGGCAAAGAGGCATTGTGAAGAGTATCGGGGACAGAAGTCCGAACAAATAAAAAGCAAACAGCAATTTAGAATTAAAATTACTTCTCAATTAGTTGATTTAAAACAGATTTGTCTCAGGAAATAGTTCTGGAAACTGCTGAAAACTATCATCCTAGCCTCAGAGGACAGTGTCAAAATTTCAGCCACCTTATCTCATCTTTTCATCTAAGTCTCCTTGTACGTCAGTGAGAGCCTTCACCTCTATACTCTTATCTTTTATACATCCAGTGCAACTAGAAACAAATAAGTCAGTCTAAGCCACTTAAAGATGCTTCCCTAGCTGGGCAGGATTGCAAGGTGTCAGCAAGAGGAGAGCTCCCTGCTGCCACTGCCTGCTAGGCAGTCAGGCCACGGCTAAGCAGAGGCCTCCTGCCACCAGGGCTGCCAGGCCAGCCAGCCAGCACCTCTCACCAGCACAAAGAATAAGCCAAAGCACAGGAGTGAAGTTTACCTCAGTGCTTCAGCGGAAAGCTTTAGTTGAACAAAGTCAACATGAACATGTAGGGAGATGGATATATATATACACACATATATTTATGTCCAAGTATCTTCTGGCAGTTGGGGCTTGCGGCCTTATGTTTGCTGTCTGTTGAAGAGCCTAGGCAGAATGTGTGGCCCTGCACTACAAGGGTTGTGTGGGCTCTGTATAATTAAGAAACAAAACACACAGCTAAAAGAGAAAAATGTACCATAATAAAACCTCTTCTCAGACATAGGCCAGTAAGGGGATATCAGGGTATCATTTATTTTTCCACTTTGTCTAATGTCCTAGGTAGAAGCCATTCCAAAACAGTTATTTTTTCCACCCATTTCAATTGAGAGATCAATTTATTGGGGCCTCAGGGTGATTTTATTATATTTTTTAAGTTTGAAAGAGGCTTCTTTAGTGCAGAGCTAGAATGCACCATTCAGGAGAGGCCAGTGAGCAGCTTGGGATGCAGTTTAAGACACTGAATACATACCACGCAGCAGCATGCCCAGCTGCCATTATCAGGGCATTAAATGAATTCTAGGAGTTCACCCAAGCTAGGTGCCATGGAGGCTCTTAAAGTTGACAGATAACCCAAATGCCTCCCTGAGATTTCGCACTTGCACAGCAGTGAGGAAGCTTTTTTTGAGCCCCAGACTCCATTTTGCGCTACCTCAATTGAGGAGGGCAGGGCGCTCCATGCGCTGGCGTTTACAACAGCTCGGGAACACACTTATTTAGCTTCAGGACAATTTTATAGACAGCTTCACTGCAGCAAGAGCAGCAGTGTGATCAATCTTACAAATAAATCTCATCTGATGGATTTGCAGAGGCCTTGTTTAGACTAGGGGTGAAAACTGTCCCACTCCGAAAACTCAAGACATTTACCACTGACACAGGCACAATTTAACACCATTAGCATAGTTTTAACTAGGAAATTTATATGAAAAAATACACATACTGTGTAAGGACAAAGCACAGATGGGTGAACAACTCAGCTGAAAAGAGCTTATATTTGGTATTAACTAGCTTAAGTCAGATCCCTACTGCACAACAACCAGACAGGGTGTCTCGCTGCTGTATGTGTGTTTTAGCCCAAATACAACAAGTGAATGAAATGAATGTCCTGCAGTTGATCTGCAGCTGAAATGAGCTGTGGGGAAATTAATTCATTTAAAAGTATCTTCAAAGTCATGGTCACTCAGAGTGAATTTAGCCCAATTTCTTTTAAAAGCCATGTCCTCCACCCTTCCCTCAGTTCCTCCCTTACCCCTTCCCCCTCTAATTTCCACTTCAGTGCTGCAATACTTGAAGAAGCAGTTTGAATGATGTTTTTCACCTTATCTGAAATTGCCATGAGGAAAATCCATTGTCCCGATGAGAATAAGGCCAATTTTGCAGACTCTTGAGAATCAAGTAATTTTTGGACAAAACCCTAAACTTCTGGGAGTTTATCCAGATTGGGGCTTTTGTTTGTGCAATACTCATAGAAAATTAGAAAAAAGCATGGGTTGGTATGTAGTTCTTGATCCCATATGCCATGATATCTTAATTAAACTGTACCTTTGTTTACTTAAGCCCTTAAGTATGTGGAACTGAAAACTTAGCTAAGGCCTATTTATAGGGTAGCGTCAGTGGTCTATGTAAGTGTTAAGTTAATCATTCTGACTGTTGCCTAGTGTATCTGGTATGTGAAGCAGAACTCCCCCTCCAGCGTGTGTCCCCATACATTAGAGTTTGAGGGTCTGAAATACCCTGTCTCTTGCTTAGGCTTTCTACATGTTGTTACAAAGAATTTCTGCTATATTTACTCTGCTTCCCTCTCACCACCTCTTCTCTTTCACTCTCCTCCAAGATATCCCTTGCCAAAGGACAATGGAAAGAGGGTCTTGGAGCTCTGCTGCCTTTCTTGGGGACACATCTGTCCACACAGGACCCCTTTTGTGTCAGCCTTTTCCTGCTCAAAGCTTTGCTTTGCACAAAGCTTTCTGAAAGCCGTATTGATTCAGTGTTTCCACTGCGGCTTGCAGGGGCATGAAACCAATGTTTATATTAACCTGAGGCATATTAATTTTGCACCTATAACGAGTGATAAAATTCTGATCTGTAGCAAAGATACAGGAGCTGTCTGCAGATCCAGAATGTCATTATTTTTATGCTTTATTAACATTTGGAAGATCAGTTACACAGACACAGGAACTAAGAATATGAAAGTTTGAATCCTGAATTGTCAGGTATTAGGCAAGACAGTCAAGATTCCATCATATCCAGGTCAAATTTTCTAACTCCTAGGCTTTTAAAGCATTTTGCAATATGACATTACAAAATAAAATAAAATAAAATAATCTAAGAAATTGAAGTCTTCCTTCTTAATTCATTTCTGTATTCAGTATAAGAAAAGCTAAGAATTTTCTATAGGTGGTTTTGAGAAGTGCCTGAATTTCTTGAGCAGTGTGCTTAAAGTCGATTTAGAAACAAAAGTTAATGACTTCATTGATTTGATACGGAGTATTTAATCATTTTCTTGCTATGATATGGGAAAAGAGCATCTCCTCGCTTCTTTGCAGTTCCTGCAAAATCATAGTCTGATTTTTGGTGTCATTTACACAAGCACGCATAATTTAAGGGTACTCACAGTAAATTTTTATTGCTGAAGAGATCAGTTTTTAATATGAACACAAGTATAAGAATTGTGCTTACATGCACGTAGACTTTACAACTGTAGCTTATTTGCTAAGTGTATCTACACTAGTAGTTAACTAGGAGCCAGAACTAATACATACATTTCAATATCTAATCTTGAAGTTATATTGGTATAAAGCTGTGAAGTGATATCGCATTAAAATGTTTTCAAGAAGAGAAGAGCAAGAGAAGGGGAAGGTGGAGGGGAATTCTTGCACCCTTGTTAGGCATAGTGCAAGTGCTTCTCCTGCAGGAGAGGTAACTCTCAGAAGTCCAGAGTCAAAAAGAGATGTTTATTTGTGACTGAATTTGGCTTTGCAGTCTGTAGAACTTTAGGTAAAACTGGAACTCCATAATTAGGGAGGAAAAGGTAGAGGGAAGATATGATCAAAGGTTTACAAATCATGAAAATAGTGGGTAAAATGAACACAGACAAAGAACAGATTTCATCAAATCCTAAAGAACAGGAGCTAGAGGCCACTTGATGAAACTAGTGAAAGACTGGCTTCAAACAGACACAAGCAAGTACTTCTTGACAGAACGGATAGTAAAAACCTGAAACTAGCTACTACAGTTTTAAAACACAGGCAACATCAGCAAGTTCAAAAAGGATTTACTCAAGTTCATGGATAAGAGATCCACAAATGGATTTTGAAAGCACTGGACAGGGATGTGCCCTGTAACATCCTTAATGCAATAGTTCTCAATGAGGGGAGCAGACCACAAAAAGCAGCCAGGCTTGCATGCTCTCCCTAAGCAGTATCTCCTGTTGCCACTGTCAGAAATTCAGCTCTTGGCTAAGATGGACTGTTGGTATGACCTAAAAGGGCATTTACTATGCTCCTGTGCTACAGAGAGCAATTCACACAGACAGTGGAGTAACTTTGTGTCCTGATATTTTTTCTTATAAGGTATTCCCTTTACTTATTAGCTCCAGACTTCTGACTATCATCAGGTCCTGAACATATACTAATACTGCCCCCAAAAATAGGGATGTTTCATTTTTTAAAATTCACATTTTCAAGTAACTGCTATTAAAATTATTTTTTTCGCTTTCTGGTGTGAAGTTTCAGAGAACACCTGCTTAACTTTTTCAAACGTCTTCATAATCAGGCTGGGTAAATGTACATCTACAAGGGCTTTCAAACAAAGCTGAAATTCTCAAAGTGAATGCTGCCATCTATCAGGGCTGCAGTAAAGGTAGCAAATGTCAGAAAAATCATGGTAAAGTCATGAGAGACAGCGATACTTTTGTGACTAAACAAGACTGCAGCTGGCTGTCAGCCATCTAGATAATTTTATATCCATTCAGGTTCCTCACATGAAAACAACTTCTGGAATTAATTTATTTAAAATGTCTGCATCGAGGTAAAAACAACCATTACAAGTGGCACTTGAAGTCCCAGCACAGGTATTAAAAATGAATAATGGAACGAAATGTCTGTTTTCCTGGCAGAGGACCCCTTTTTACCACAGCCACAGCAGGGGTGGTTTGCACTGAGGTTCTTGAGGCTGCACAGATGAATTATGTCTTAAAGTCTATCAGGTAGAAACTGCAAGTGTGGTTGACCACACAAACTGATGTCAGTGAAACAGAGCAAAAATATGGTCAGTTGCATTTCATTTTAATGTAGTTATTAAGTTGTTGGCTTATGTCATATTCTACTTCTGCTTGGATCTTTTCTTTTGCAAGAGGGCTATCTAGAAGGCACAGATGTGCGCTTGCTGGGCCGTATGATAGCCATCCACGGGGCTTTCTTTTCACTTGGCTGCTTTGGAGGCAGGGGTAGCCAGTCTTCATAAGCATGGTGATAAACACACACATGCTTAATTCAGAAGGCTAACAAAGTGTCAGGCTAGAGCTATTCAAAGTTTTGTTTTGTTTTGTTTTTAAACATGGTCAGTCACTCTCTGGAGCAATTTCTAAAGCCTAAAAAAAAAATCTAATTTGATTATAACCAGACAGAGGAAAAGTTAGATCTGTCTCACTGTAAAGAAATACTTTCATAACTGTCCTGCTGCTTTAGAACACCCTTTTCAAAACCAGCGTAGGACCAGTGTTCTTCAGCAGAGCTCTACCAACCTGAGCACACAGCCTTGTTATCCTAAATCCCTCAATTAAAAGGGCTACACTCATCCCAATTAAAGACAGATATTAAATCACTAAAGCAAGAAGGTATGCAGCCAACTTGCACCCAAGCACCGGGTGGCTTGTCCTTTTAAGGAGTTTAGCTGCAAAATAGATTATTTTCCTAAGTCCCTGAGTGCCATGAGGAGCACAGGCAGCCAGGAGGTTATCTGGATGTTCAGTGAGTGCATCGATGCAGTTCCCGAGTTAAATGATGCTTTACTTAAAGCAAGCCTAGTTTCTGTGTGAGAAGCCCTGTATCTACTAATGAGAACTGCAGGAGAAAAAAAAAAAAAAAAAAAGAAAAAAAAAGGAGCCTGAAGGCTATCGATAATAGTTCACTTCTTGTGTGGTCTTGGCAAGTCACTTAATTATTTGCTACCTCAACATCCTCCAGCCCCTAAAGAATACCTGTTTATTTTCTACTTCCTTTTTCATTGTTTAGAACCAACAAGATCCAGCAGAGATTAGAGGACTGTATTTAATGTTCACTATAAGGCAAACAAAAAAGATGTGCAGAAAGTCAGCTGATGTTTGTATACTGACGAGTGCCTTGTTTGCAGTGCACCATATGGATGCAAAGTTTTCGTCTGGCATATTCCTACAAGCAGATGCCTAAAGGAGCAAATGCTCATCTGAATTTACTAGAGGAACCTCCCATTTCATTTATGCCATTACCTCCTCCTCTCTTTCTCCTCCTTTTCTAACATATGGAAATTAAATGTATTTATGACTCAGAGGAATATTTGTCTTCAATTGTAAAGAGCTTTCTCTGAGTGCACTTCCTGTGAGGAGTTTTCTTTGTCACTTTTCTTACAAAGCATTTTTATAGTTAGTAGCTTTTGTATAGATTACATTTTACATATTTGCATGAAACCATTTGTTTATGCTTATGGCATAGGACACTGATTTTGGAAATAGGTTTGCCATCTCAGTTGACTACAAGACCAAATCAAGGCTTCAATATCAGTTCAGCTGAAGGGTTTTCATTCTCCCACTTTGCATTTGCAAGGACAACATTCAATGAAGTCTGGACATTAACTAGCTGTAAGAAAAGCACTTACTTCATATTGTTTTCTTAGCTGGTCTGTGGCAACGGCCATGTTTGTATGTTAGCCCATGGAACATGCAAGGTAGCCATAATGAGAGGAGTTTAGATGTAAAATAGATTATTTGCCTATGACCCTCAATGTCATAGGGAGCATAAGTAGCCAGGAGTTTATCTGGGTATTTATTGAGTGTATCAATGCAGTTTCCAAGGTAAGCCGGTTAGCTCAGTCGGTAGAGCATGAGACTCTTAATCTCAGGGTCGTGGGTTCGAGCCCCACGTTGGGCGCCAAAAAGACTGTCGTGGTTTAACCCGACCGGCAGCTAAACACCACGCAGCCGTTCGCTCACCCTCCCCCCTCCCTCTCTGGGACGGGGGAGAGAAATGGAAAGTGAAGCCCGTGAGTTGAGATAAAGACAGTTTAATAAGACAGGAAAAAAAAAAAAAAAACAAAATAATAATAACAATAATAATAATGATGATACAATGGTGATAATACGAAAGTAATAATAGTATGTACAAACAAGTGATGCACAATGCAATTGCTCACCACCCGCTGACCGATGCCCAGCCTAACCCCGAGCAGTCCGGCCCCCTCCCCCCGGCTAGCCACCCCTATATATTGTTTAGCATGACGTCAGATGGTATGGAATACCCCTTTGGCTAGTTTGGGTCACCTGTCCTGGGTCTGTCCCCTCCCAGCTCTTACTGCACCCCCCAGCCTGCCCGTTGGCAGGACAGAGCAAAGGCTGAGATGTCCTTGGCTTAGTATAAGCACTGCTCTGCAACAATTAAAGCATCGGGGTGTTATCAGCACTCTTCTCATTCTAAGCCAAAACACAGCATTCCACCAGCTACTAGGAAGAAAATTAATTCTGTGCTAACTGAAACCAGGACAACGATGCTTTACTTTATGTAAGTGATGCAGTTGCTCTTTTGGTTGGGAAAGACTATATACACAGCAGCTAGTGCAAGGAAAATGGAATGAAGTGGTGCCTATCCTAAGTTGCCCAGCTCTAATTTGTTTGTGTTTGGCATATCTTATAACACAGTTTCCATTAATGAATAATGTCTTACTCTGAAAACTAGTGACTTTAGTTAGTCTCCCATGTGGTACAGATTTCTTGAGCAACCTTAGGTCAATCACTTCACATGTCTACCATAATTATTAATATATATCGTTATTTCAACAAAGCTTGGGGAGGATAAATGCTTTCCTATTTGTAAAGTAGTTGGATATCACAGCAGTGGGAAGCTCTGCATGTGAGGATTTCAGCTCGGGTTACAATTGTATAAAAATGGTTTGGAGGAGATAAAAGATGCATTAGCATATACCACATAGAATATACCATATTTGTGTTGCTGAAGAAATTCTGGCTGGTACAAGCTGACCTGAAGTACCTTCACTGTTCTTTGAATGTGCTGCAATCTATTCAAACAACACAAGCAGAGAAAATAACTGGAACTTACACTGCTAGGAATTCTGCCATTCAGAGGACAGACCTCGGTTCTGTCAAGACGTTACTTTTCTAGGAGAAAGCATTCTGAATACTCCCTATGCAGAGGATTTCGGTAGCCTCAGATATAGCATGCCTGCATTCCCAGTTTAAGCAAGTTTGTGCCAAAGAGCAGATCAGCATCCATGGATCCCTAGCAAACAGTCCAGATATTATACAGCCCACTATACTACAAACTTTTGTTGCCACAAAATCGGCAACATGCATTGGGATCTAACAAAACAAAACACCAGTAACGGTAGTAGTGACAGTAACACCAGTTGGTACTGCCTTGAAGCAGATGGTTGAATTAACGGTGTTCAGAGATGATGTTTGGTAGCTCGCCCAGGAATATGGCAGGAGCCTTCTGAGAAGTGCTGAGCATGTTGGCTTCTAACAGAAGCAGAAGAACATTCTGCTCTTTGTGGAGCAAGGGGCAGGCTCACATGTGTGCCTTAAAAATATTGGAGGTTAGAAAATGTTTTGTAACGGAATGCAGGAGACTCAGCAAGTTAGTTTAAATAAATTGTTTTTCCCCTTGGTCCATTTTAAACTCTCTCCCTATGTTTTTCCCATTGGCACAGAAGCACTCAGCTGAAATAGCTCTCCCCTGTAGCTTCTGTCCCAGAGAATGCTATGATTGAGAGAATACATGTATCTTCATGCAATATCTCAGTGATAATTATTAGCCCTTAGATACATACCAGATGCTCCTTTCCTTTGGTAACTAAGTGGGCTGTGAGATTAAACCTGCCTGTGAGCATCAAGCTGCACTGAGAATTAGGAATGCTTGCTTTCAAGAACCAAGATCATAGACAGAAAACTAGTCAGAAACCACTACAAAGTGAGGACTGAGTGGAAAGGTTCTCTACTTTTACTTTAAATGTGAACTACTAGTACAAATGCTACATACACGCTCAGCTCCACATGGTTATTTTGTCAGGACAGCTTAAGCCAGCTGACATAATAAAGTACACTGTGCAAGCCAAAGGACTTTCCCCAAGTATTACTGCTTGCATGCACGCTAGGTTTGCAGCTATAGATATGTCAGGGAAGATGTGCAGAATTTAAGTGTATTAAACCTAATTCTTCTGCTCTTGCATTCATTCTTGCAATGACAGCCAGGTCTGAGAAGTCCACATACTACAGAGCGGTGCTGTTTCCAGAAGACCAGACCTGGTATAAGAAGAGACAGTGTTAACCTGGAGCATAAGGACTGTTCTAGAACATTTCTCCATATAACTACTCTGATTTCAGACTGAATCTTTTATGATTTAGCTGAATTCTCTTCTAGGTGTTTGTCTTTACTCAAAGTACAGCTCTGAGACCTCAAATTTTATGTCTTCCACTTCCCACATCAGGGTCCAGAAATAAAACACAAGCTTATGATATTGCCTGTGTGGTATCAAATGACTTGTCTACATATGGAAGAGTAAAAGTGAAGTTTTGCAGCTTGGTTGTACGCTGCCATTATCCCATTTCCTGTTTGGAAGGGCTTCAATGAGTTCCGCAGTTTTTCTTGCAGGTTCTGCATCAATGCTCCAGATAATGTCACCAAGACTGTTAGGATCAGTACTGAAATATGTGGAAACTGAACTCAGTAAGAGTCCAGTTTCTTAGCTGAAGCTGATGAGAGAGAGTACTGTATCAGAAGCAAGACAAAAATGACATTGATCTTTCAGATCTTCTGGCACCAACTCTCACCTTGTTCTATCCCGGTCTTTTCTCTAGCATAGGCCTGACTGAAACTATATTTAGGACACCAAGTGTCTTTGAGACAGGCTTTATGCCTTTAGGGAATTCTTGTGCTACTAAATTCAACAGGTTGTTCATATTTTCTAGACACTTGGTGTTTACATGCATAGGTTTTTGGTGGCTGATGGATCAAAAATATAGTACCTTGAGTTAACAGCTAGTTACTAGATCACATAGTAGGATCTCCCGGCATGCAAGGGAAATAGGATTACCAGATCATGGAAAAAACAAAACAAAACAAAAAAACCACTGATTTGTTATGTATCCCATAGAAACTGCATAACATTTTTCTTGGAGAAGGGCCACTCCCAAATGAATCAAGCCAAAAGCCTAGAAAAGCACCAAAAGAGCCTACTGACTAGTTCAGGCCCAAATACTAAACTTTCAGTACAGAACATTTTCTACCTAGGATGGTTTTGCAGCACTTTCCATTGACTGCATCCAGGCTCTGTGTCTGTTTTCATGGCATCAGATCATTTACATCCTTTTAAGAAAGCTGTTGGTACATTTACAGACTGCTTGGGTCAGACAAGCAAAGCCTGTGGCAGGAAGGGCTGCATCTCTTTACCTGGAAGTCCACTCACACACTTTCCCCATACTGTCATTGAGGTCTTCAGCTTCCACTTCAGTTCCTACTTGCAGTCCTTTCCCCAGGTCCCCTTTACTAAGATTATTCTGACACTAACAAGAGTTGCATCATCCTAGGCACAAGCAAAGCAAAGACAGGTAGGATGACTAATTACCCACTCCTTTGTATTTCACTTTCCACTCATCATTTTCTGTTCTCCCTTTTCTCTGCATTGGTTGGGAATCCCATTCTTCCTCCCTCACCTCTGATTTTCTAGCACTGCATTGCTCAGCTTGCCGCTTCCCTACGCTGTGTCTAGCACACAGAGAACAGATGGTACAGCCTGGTCAGCCCCAGAGAGGGAGGACAAAAGAATTGCCTTGATCCTACAGTGTTGCAGCTCTAATGTCTGGTGAACCATAGGCCCAAACCCCAGTTCTGTGTGTCATGTGTCTTAGGGTGAAGCCACTTGCTTAAGTGTGTTTGCCATGCAGCTTTGAGCACGTGACAATTTCTGGACAGCTGCTTCCTCAAAGGAATGAACACCACAAGGGAAACACTGCCACAAAGCACTTTGGACAGTGGAGAACACCAAAGCATGTGGAGGCACACCTGATCCCCAGAATAAGAAATGAACCCACTTTATCTCCTGTGCTTTGGAGATGTCCAGAGTTTGCACCCAGGAGCACAGTGGCATCCAAACAGCATAGACAGGCTGCAAAATTACCCTGAGTCCAGTCCAATGCTCAGCCAACAATGCAGACTCAGCATGGGATGGAGGAGCAGAGTACCTGAGGTCACAGACAACAGTCCCAAATCACTGGGCTAGAGCTCATCTTAACACCAATGTTTTCAGGGCTGGACACTGGATGAAAGTTGCAAGAATATTTTCAGGCTGGGGTGTTGGCGGCATTCATTTTATTCCTCCACTCATTCAGTGCTGCTCATGGCAGCAGCTTTAGACATGGCTGGGTACCACTGACAAGGGTAGGACTGAGGAGAGGGAGGAGGATGCTGTAGATCAAAAGGCAACCCATCCCTGATCTTACTACCCCAGTAGCTCCCACCATTGCTGTGTGCTGCGCTTTCCCTGCATGCAGGGGTGGCCCTTTACCCAGGCCTCACGGACACCAGCCTGCAGGCATTTTTGCCCCCATCAGTTGATCCAAACTATGGACAAGCAGAAAAAAAAAAAAAAAAAAAAAAAAAAAAGGTAAAAATCCAAGGCCATGCAAAAAAAGTAGCTGCTGAAAGCACACATGTTCCTAAATACACTACAATGAGCTAGGATCATTTAGAAACATCTTCTAGATCATTCTGAGGAATATGTGACTACACTATACAGAGAGATTAGCTCTCATTTGCATTATCATGAGTTATATGTGTGGAACTTAATATAACTCATAAATTAGATTGCATCTTCAGCCTTTTTTCATTAGGTGTTGAGGATGCACCTTGACGTAAATTGAGTGCTCAGCTTGCACTCCAAAGCTTGCAGGAAAGGCATTGGGAAACAACTGCTAAAGGAAGATACATGAAACTTTGTATATGGATAAAATAAGTTCAGAGTAAAGCTAGATAAATAAGAGAAAGTGTCTTGCTTGCATAGTGGGAGGAGGCCTTTGAAGTGGGGTTGCAAAAGGTCTGACCCCCATACTATTCAATTCATATCAGGCTTGTCTACCTCAGCGTTGGACGGGTAGAAAGGTTTCCCCTCAGGGGTCAGACAGTGGGGTCTGGCTGCTGTCTTCAGCACGAGGCCCCACTGGGTGCTCATACCACTGAGCTCTTCTTCCACCATCAGACAAAAGGCACCCACTGGGTCTAACCTTTCTGGCCTGAATATAGGTACCTTTTGCATGCGAGGAAGTGAAGCAGTCCGTGTATAATCTTATTGCAAAAATGACATTTTCCTTTGTAAAAGGTTTTGTTAGATTTAGTTGAAATGGATTCCATTTCTTCAAATAGACTAACTCTAGAAGAAAAAACACTTTTAGCCCAGAAGGAGATGATCACAAGCATCTAAATTATGAAAGAGCACTTATTCTCTAGAAGAGTTTCATGTGCACATATATTTTGTTCTCAAGGACAAGTAAATCTCTTAACGTTTATTGCAAGGCTAAAAACCACAACAGACACTCCTCCACCCTCACTACACCCCCCCTCCAAAAAAAAACAAAACAGCAACAGAAAAAAAAAAAAAAAAAAAAAAAAACACACAAAAACATGCGGAAACCTGGAGGGAAAAAAGGAAAAGCTGAGAAGCTAAAGCACTTGAATGTGCTCTGTCAATGTTCTCAAGCAGAGACTGCTAATTAAAAACAAAATGGATATGGTACATTCATATTTTATCACATCAGAAGGTTAAATGCATATTTCAGCATATACAACTGTTCACAGAAGCGGGTTTGAAGCCTCACAGACCACAGTTCAGGATTTATTAAAGCCACACTCCTACAAGATAACAAGTGCAATGCAAGTAATCCAGTATTAATATTCAACAGTGAATGAAAGCTTTAAAGTAGACTTTCTACACATGCAGCATCTTTTCCCAAAGCTTGTATACCACACCTTTACAAAAACCATTAGCAAGAAACTGCAGTTCCAGGCTTAGAAATACACAAGTAATGCAAAGCCCTCTTTTAAACACATTAATAGCTGCATCACATTGGTTCCTCAAATAGCCTCATAGCCCTGTCCATGCTCATTTCAAGCTCTTCCACACAGACTATGACTTTTTAATAGACACTAACAACAGTAGGGATTGTAACTCCACACAAGAACTGGTATTTTCAGTACACTCTGTTTCCAGCTCCACACAATTACAAAAGTTGCCCCTAAAGTGATTCTCTTATTTAAAATTAAAAAAAAAAAAAAAAAAAAAAAAAAGTTCATTTTTGCCTCTGTTTAAAGCTTTATACAATATGAGATATTAAAACCAATAAGTTTGAAATGAAGCATCAGAACATTCCTTGACCTTGTCAGCACCATTTGTTTTTTTCTTTTTTTGTGCAATAAAAACATATTTAAGCATATTCCCATGGAACTTGTTGATTTCCGTGAATTGACATTCCCCAGTAAAAAAAATAAAATAAAATAAACCTCAAACACAAAAAACCACAACAATACTAGCTGGAAATGTTTCAAGCGGCTCTCTGCCCAAGAAATGCGGAGCAGAAAAATTGCCCAGGCTACTCCAGATACAATCTCTAAAGGCTTCTCCTTTGCTTTTATAACCCTGTCCAGAAGATAGAGCCTTCCCTGTATCCCCTTCTACAGGACTGAATAACAGAAAATACTTCTTCTTGCTTCTTTGCTTGCTTTACACTGTCAGGACTGTATGTATTCATCACCTTAATGGAGCTGATGCAAATAAGGGGAGGACATGAAAATGCCTCTTGCATATCCAGGCACCAAATCATTATTTGCTTTGAAACACTGTGCAATAGTTTTTGTTGCTACAGGAACCACACATAGCAAGCTTTATATTTTTACATGCATATATACATACATTATAAATATGTCGTATTAAAGCATTTAAAAAGGAAAAGTCAGTTATATCAGATGGCTACAGCAAGCACAGCATTTGAGAGTATGATAGATGAATACCCAGACAACAAGGATTTTGAATTCCTACTAAAAGATTATTGTGTTTACTAGCGATGTCTTTCTATTGTAAAAAACAATCTCATTGGTTTGGCATTTTCCATAATATTACATCCCCAGAAAATTACTGATTTCTGTGTGGGGACCTTACCTTTGTAGCATCAATCCCTCACAACTTTCTGACCTTGCAATCCCAAGATGGTAGCTGTGGTGTACATTAATTTCCAGACAAAAGAGAAATCCATTCCTTTGGGTGCAAATCAGGCTCCAAAGACTACAAGACAGGTCTGCAGCATTATCAGAGCTCCACAATTCTTACCCTGCCTCAGGCAGGTAAGTGCTTCCTCTTCAGGTGCACAACCAGGCACTTGTCCTTACAAACAAAAAACTTTGTCACTTATCCATGAATCAAAGAGGCAGTGGGATTTATTCAGATGTCCCATGAGAAGGTGGAGATATAGAAGTGTGAGGCATAAGCCAGAACTCCTCAGCAACCTTGTAGCACATGAGATTCTTTCATCATGTTTTTTACTTCATTTCCAGACCATGAATTATTTTGAGTTTCTGACCAGAACCATATTAATGGTGGCATATTAATTTCTGAACCATTTTCTGCTCACCAGAAAAGAACTAAACCCACACCCTCTAAAGTTAGTCTGATCTAAGCAGCCCAGGACTTGCAATTTAAAAGAAGTACTGCAATCAGCACATCTGTACCACCTGATCCCCCTGTTTCTCCTCAGTCACAGACTGTGTTTCCCATCAGGGCTTTGTCCTAGGTTGCTCCCAACCTCCCTGGTGGGAAAGGTGATGGAGAAACAGCTGCCCAGGGTCCAGCAAGCGCAAGCACTAGGGCAACTACAGTGGCAGATCTTTCATCTTGGTGGTCTCATTGCTCCTGGCAATTAAGAGCTATTTGCTTGGCTGGTTAATACGGAGTGAAGCTGATCGGAGGTAAGATACCGTGATATAAGCATGCATCACACTTTGTTATCTAAGCCCTTTGAAACATAGGAAATAAATACCAGCGTATTAGAGTATGGAATAATTTTGGAGGGGCTGTTAGCTGTACAGATAGCTTTGACATGTGCAACAGTGGACTGTGCAGTTCCAGCTACTGAAACTGAGAATAATATTCATGACTGGTCAACCAGAGCTTGAAGTACATCCCTACATCCTGCGAGAAAGAGCATAACAAGTAGTTAGTGTGATGCTGGAACACAGTTTTAAAACTGGGATTTAATTTCTCACTCTTGATGAAGAGAATGATTTATTTAACCATGTATTTTCAAAATTAAAAGCAATAATCTGGGAGTAAAAGCTGAATGCTGATGATTTATAGCTACATTTGATACTGGCCATGCTAATGATGTGATATTTTTGTCTGTGTAACCTATGAGTTATCCAGCAAAAACATAATCTTTCAACTGCTAAAATAATTATATTCATATGCTGATAAAGGGAGAGTTTATCAAACAGATAAACTAGATAAAGTTGGTTCCACTAGAACAGAGGACACAGGCAATATGAGTGCGTGTTCTTAATGAGCACAATTTCCAATGGCCTCCAGATTTGGTAAGCAGATTATGTATCAAAGACTTTTATATTGTTTTGCTTCAGTTTTTCATAGATCTTCATGATTTTATCTGTCCTGTTCTTCTTTTTTTTCCAGACAGACTTAACTGGCTTGCAGTATGTATGTTTAGATCCTACTCCAGCATGTGGGGAAACAGATCTGCTTAAGAGAGTCTATGCAAAGATAACATATACCATATGGGCCAGGGGGGGAGAGAGGAAAAGGGGAAGACAGAAGGGGAGAGAGGAAGTTTAAATGGGTGGAGCATTACCAAGATGGAGGCAAAGTAGTCCTCCTATCATTACTTGTTTTATTAGATTTGTTCTTTAGGCATACAGCCTTGTACTAAGGGCCATCAAATGGCCTCTACAGTGCTTATATCCTGTATCATTACACTAGGAATTGTGATGAAGAACTAAGGCCTTAAAATGCTCCATTGCACATGAGCACATCTCGCCTTTTGCAGGTCTAGGAAGAAGATGGTTTATAACAATTCGTCAAAAACTCGAGAAAAAAAAAATAAAGAAAATGGGGAGCTGGTTTATATCAAATGTTATCATGAAAATACTCTCTTGTGTAAGAGATTTTACTGCTAAAAAGTATCTTAAACTGTTTCATATAACTTGATCAGAATAGAACAACAACAACAAAAAAAAACCCTCTTCCTATTCTATTATTGAAAGTATTGGAACATCCTAAGATAGTTTGAAAGTCTTGCAAGAATATACTTTTTAATGAGATTTGTGGGGCTCCTTGCTTCTGCTTAAACTAGAGCATAAAAATACAGAAATTCTCAAGAAAAGAAAAAACACATCAAAGTTGAGCAGAGTTTACCGAGCCTGAGAGAAGCTTGGCTTGAGATGGGAATTTAGCTTTGTTTCAACTGTATCATCATGTAGACTTCCATATTTTAAGAGCAACATATCTCTCTGCTAAATCTCCATCGCTCAGCATACCAACAAGGTGTATAATGGGTACATTTCACAGCATATTTTGTTGCTGTATTTTATTGGACAGTATTTTGTAAATGTTAGCACATTTGACATAGCTTTACATGATTTCTTTGTTGCCGAGGAAGAAATGAACAATGTTTAGCAAAGCAGATGGTGCAGCCAGGTGTATATTTATTTAAGAATAAATCACAATGTACCATAATACATTTCCTGCTACCGGTGTTTAGAGGTGAGTTAGGAAAAGAGCCTAGAAACTTGTCGTCTTTACCCACTCAGAATAACTTAGCTAGAGATGTTTTTTACATAAATGTCATATCTTAATATGAAGAGGTCATTGCTTCCACATGATTTGTTGAATATCTGTTTAAACAAACACTGTTATCCTTTAAAGCTTGTTTCAACAGTTCAGGGGACTGAAACCACAAAGAAAGTTTTTAAGTGTAAATCTGATTTAAAGCTCTGGAAATGTCAAAGCAAAACATATTTTGTTTGAGAAGACTTCAAATATCTCTTGATAGTTATCTTCTGAAGATGGAAAGTAGATAACAATGTCTGACACTAGTATAGAAGCTTTGATTCATATAAATTGAAACAGAACATATAAAACCCATTTCACCAGTTTGAAACCTGTAATGGAGGTACAAGCCCAGCTGAAGCTGCAGAAAGGATGGAAAATAATAGCAAAGCTAAATTTGATCAGAACAACATCGTAACATCTCTATTCCTGTGAAAAACAAGTAACTTTTATCATTTCCCAGCTTAAAAAGAAGTGTTTTTGAAAAGTTGATGGATTTGTCTCAGAAAATTTGTACTAAAGAAATGAGAGGACTCTGGACTTGAAAAATTCTTTGTGAAGGAATGAAGCCTGTTACGTGCTCAAATTCTTTTAATAGCAGCAGAAGAGTGTTAAGGAAAGATATTTGGGAGTAACTAACAAGTCTCAGAGAATCTGTGCATTGAATAGTCCTGAGCAAAGACTGTGTTTCTTTGGAGGGAGAAAGAGAGTAGAAGTCACTGATCCCAGCCCACTTAGTTGCATGTGGGGAGTAGGAAGGAACAAGAGAAATTTGTAGTTTTAGATAATGATTTAACTTTCACAGGTTGTTGAATGAATCTTTTCTAAGCAGAGGTGTGCTTGGAATGGTAATTCCTATAGAACTATTTGGAATTTGGATTTGCTATTGCTCAATAAAAAAGTGAAAGTGAATGGTACGTGTTTAAAAAAGCACAGAACTTGTCTAGTAGAATCACAGTGTAGAAGATGTTTCTGGATGTGCAAGGACATTGGGATATATTGATGTGACAGTATCTTAAATGTGCTTTGTGTTTACTCTTCTAATCTCAAATTAATTTGCTTGTGGTCCCTTATTTCACACACTATAATGCCATCTCTAAGAATTTGGGAGGTATGACTTTAAGTGCTCAAGAAACACAAGTCTAATTGGGATGGAAAAAACAATAAGAGGAGGTGCTTCTGGAAAACTCTGTGTAAGCTGTCAGCAGAAAAGATGCAGAATGAGAAAATGTCATGTGAATTCAAATGTCCCATTTTACTGTTGTCTTTGTGGTCCTGTTTTCCTAAGGAAACCACTACTTTCAAGAATTCTGTATTGTTCTATCTCTCCATCTCTTCTTTTTAATCATGAGTTGACCAAACTCCAGCCAAATTTGACAAACAGATAGTCATCTGAAGCATATTATGTTCCAATAATACACATAAAGCCTCAGCTGAAGAAAAGTTTGCACTGTAAACTCACCTCTTTAGACATCTCAGCTTGGTCCCACATCTGAAAATAAATAAATAAATAAATAAATAAAAGGACTGCACTGGTGTTCCTGCTTCTGGTTAGTCATTCCTGTAGTTGTAGCTTTTCTGTTCTCAGCACATGAGGCTGGATTGTGTTAGGTGCTACAGAGACACAGAATAAGGACTCAAGAACAAAGATCTTCATGATGAGGACACCCAGAGCAAAAGACTGCCTGGAAATAGTTCCACAGTAAAATACGTACATCTAGACATATAAACATGCAAAATACAAAGCACTGGTTTGGAAAAAGATAGCTCCAACACATTACCAAACTGGGCACCCATGATCCTTTTATACTTGAATCCCATGACATTCATTTGGTCTATGTGTGGTTAATCTTTTGTCAGTCCACATTATTTTGTTCCTTGTCCCTTCTTCTCAGCTCAGTCTGTGAACTGTAGGAAAAAGGACATATTGAAGGTCTTTTTTGCCCGTGGCCTCATGGACTAGTTCTGTCCCATCTCTGACTGCCACCTCCTCCAGATCCCCCACCATTCCTGCATAGGCCTTCCTCGTGTTCCAGCCTTGCTCTGCACTTGCTCTCCATTTTCATTCAGGATACACGAGGATCAGGTATACCCTAGTGTTTTGAGGTCTTGTTACAGTTGATTCACATGGTGCAGCTAAACTGTTGGCCTCGTACAACATAGTTGCAGATGGCCGGGCAGAGAGTTTCACTTTTCAATGGCATGCATGTGAACAACTTAAAACCAGACAAGTTTTCCTAATCAGTGGGCATTAAAGTCCATGTCTAAGTGAACTAGAAACCCATAAATGGGAAAACAAAAGGAAACATTTATAAAAATGTTTCCAAACTAAAGAGACTTATCATTCACAATAATTAATAGGGCAAGATGTTTGTCATTCCCTCATTGATTCATTTTGGGAATACAAGAAATGACAAAGAACTACACTTACAGTCTTGCTGTTAGGGAGGAATATAAGTGTGGATCTTTGCCACTTCTTATAGTCCTGAAAGTAAATCAATGTAAGAATTAGAAAACTTCATTTGAAAATATCTTCAAGTGCTGAATTTAGCTGCAGCTCAAAAAACTGAATTCATGTGCCAAAATGGATGTCTTTGTTACAGATGACTGTAGTTAATTATTCATAGCCCATGTACTGCAATACAGACAGACCTAGGGATGCCAAAGTGAGTTTATGCTTTGTAGGTCAAGTTTACTGGCACTGGGTAAGCAGGTCCACAGCAGCTAATTTGACAGAAAGAAGTTCTGCCAGACCAGATCTAGCAAAATTAGATCATTGTTTAGAGTGCAGATGGCAGAAGGTTTCGGAAGAAAAGGATGTGGTTGATTTGCTTTTCACAGCAGCTCTAGTGTAGTGTACAGCTATACGCCATGTACTTACTACAACTTTTATTTTACTACAGCTGTTCATCTATCTGGAGATGAATGCTTCCAGGCCATGGTAACAGATGATATACAGTGCAGACAGTGTGTTTCACTCATTCCCAAAACTCTATAAATGGTAACAGCCTAGGATGCTGAAGTTCTCTGTGCCCTGCAAGATGAATGCCATTGAGCAATATCAAGCTCCCGAGAAAACACTATAGTGCCTTCTGCAGGGTAAATGAAATATTTAGTCTCTAAATCCCTGTGGGGCACAGCTGGAACCCAGCAGGGGTGTGGAGCTCTATTCTCAGCATGATTCTGTTTTGGCTTCTAGCATTGGTGCTGCTCACATCCCCAAGGGGCAAGTGATCAGTCAGAAGCTACTTTGTGTGGCTTGCACTAGCCAGAATAGCCACTATTTTTTCATGTGCCCACTCTGTTAAGGATGTTGAAGCTGGATGTGGAGGGGGCAAGAGAATGTTTGCTCGTAGTTTGCACAGCTAGGGAAGTTAATATTTTGCCAAGATAATATTTCCCTTTTGGCATGTTTGCTACTCGGAGCATTGCAAGCTGTGTTGTGCCTGCCCAGTATAATGTGGGCGAAGCGAGTCATTTCGCTTACTCCTGAAACACAGCCTTCTTGGGGCGAAAGTGTGGATTCTGTTTAAAAGCACAAAGCAGTGTTACATGACGTTTCTGGACAGAAAATGAAGGGCTCCTACAGCCATTTCAGCTTCCGGAGTGGAGGTTGGCAGAATGGAGGTGCCTGAGCATGCCAGAAATAACACGGCTCCTCTCTCCTGCGCGGGTGGCCATCTGTCCTGTTCTCCCCACGCTGCCTTGGAACCGCACTGTGATCTTTGGCAACCTCCTGCTTTCAGCCTCCTCTGTTGCAAAATGGGGGCTTGTAATATTTCCTCCACCTCCGAGGACTGTTACAAAGCTCTAAGATGGAAGATGGTCTAAAAATATCATGGCTGTTAAACCTTGGAGTGTATTTTGGATCAGAAAAGCCAATGAGAAGCTTCTGGGTTATATCCAAGATCTAACGAGGCACTCATTTCCAGTTAGACTTGGTCATCTGGGTGGCAATGAGTCAGTGAGAGGAGACCTATTTCACATGTGCTCTAGAAAGACACTGCTTCATCATTTGTAACACTAGTATGGGTTGGATAACACTCCAAACAGGACTCCTTTGTATTTTGGTGCCTCTGGCAATGGTGTTGTGTGCATAAATATTGCAATTCTGCATGGGAAGGTGATTCTGCTTAATAGAGAATTTAAATGGTTCAAAATCTGGTGTTATTCTGACAAGAGCTGTATTTTAAAATTCTCTATAAAAAGAAAGAGCCATGGGACTAGGACTCTGGGGCAGACACCTTGGCTCTCTTCCCCAGAGGCAGTGTGTGCCAAGAGCCTTAAGAAACTCAGACCTTTTGCTGACTGATCCCAAAGTTTCCTGGGTTGTGAAGGAAAACTCAAAAGCAAACCAGCTCTTCAGAATGTTTCCATTTAATAAATATCAAATGCTATTGGAAAAACAACAACAAAAAGAAACCTGCTGGATTCTTTTTTTCAGCCTTGCTAGTAAACATTAAAGTGCAATGACTGCAGCTAAGGAAACAGGAAAGCATACCCAGCTGTCTAACTGTGCAACCTGGAAGTGGCAAAATGAAGACTAGATTAAAAGTATGATGGACCACATAAAACAAGAGAGTTCTGCATCACTAAATAACATCAAGTGATGAAAGATGGTGCCTCTTTGTGAGGTACTCTTGATTTTGCCTTTTCTACCTTATTTTGACACTCAGGTAATAAATGTTAATTTTGTGATGAAGCAATCCAGTAGAGCATACTGGAACATACTTTTGACCAAAATAAATAAATAATGACTTCAGGAAAAATACACATGTGCCTTCTGTTTGATTGGCACAAACATCACTGGTATTCCAGTGCCTCCCTCTATACAAAATTAGCCCTTAGGATAATTATGGCTGTTGTCTTTGTAAAGGGCTTTGACTTTTGCGCAGGTAGCACTCTATACATGAAGTACAAAATAGTATTATTTCAACACAGTTGCTGGGATACCATTATATTGCGCATTATGGGAGTACTCATGTAAGTGATATTGCTAGGAGGGGGTGTGAGGAAAACCAGAAATATCTTCCCCACCCACCTTTCTTATTCAGTGCAATGGTAATTACTGTTCCCACTTTCTAAACTTTGTAAACATCCCAGCTGGCTGTGAAGAAGGCAGCTCTCCTGCTGTGGCTGCAGAGGTCCCTCACTGCAGGATCATGAACTCAAGCTGCGGTTTGCCTGCCATTCATGAGTCCATCCGTACAGTTGCTCACATCCTTAGTACTCAGCACACCCTAAATCACTTGCTGAATTAGGCCCCAATACCGATGTTAAGCTGTGATTTACCTCCCTCTGTGGCTAAAACACCTGTGTGTGGCATCCCATCCCATTCCCTGGGCATTTTGCAAACAACTCACCATCTAGGTCCACAGTGATTAAAAGCATTGTTTGCTATAGCTGTGTAATCTATACTTTGCTGCTTTCCTTTTTTTTTTTTTTTCTTTGGGATTTATGTTTGAAGAGCGATGACTCACTGTACTCAGGCTCCTGCTGCTTGAAATTAAAATAGGAAAGCTCTTCCCTTCCCCCATTTCCTAATATGTTGCTTTCTGAAGCCATACAACACCTTATAAATGTTTCATCAGAAGGGAACTGCCAGAGCATTCCCATCTGTCACATTAACGTGGCCAGATTGGAAGTATTTTTAAAAATGTAAGATATCGTATGGAGGGAATGAATAAGGAACTGCTTATATGACCAGGAGAAGCAGAGTTAATGTGAGGCTGTGAAGCGTTGCTACTTTGGGTTTGAGATTCTGGACCCACGTTGAAACAGCAGTCTTTATAGATGACGGGCAACCAACATTCCTTGCCTGTACCTAGAGGTCCATGGCACAACTGCAAGTTTGGCCTTTTCCATCCTGCTGTGTTCTCTTATAAATTTATCAACCTTTACTAGAAGCAAAAAATTCCAATGCCTTAGAGCTTAAATAGGAATCCTGGGAAATTATCTCTGCCTATGCTTTCAAGGAGGACAAGAATTATAAGATATCTTAAGAACAACCTTTGTCTCCTGTGTCTTAGCAAGTATTCATAACACTCAACCAATTATAAAGTCTTTCATTTGAGCCCCAGTGACATATGAGTTTTGCCATTGCTTTGGAATGGGCTATTCTGTAATTTCAGCCCTGGGCATGGCTACTCCATGCAAACCAGAAAGTTCAGATTTCACCAAGTGAGCTCTGAATGATTGCTCAGGAAACTGAAGCAAAACAGCCATCTGGGATATACATATATGCATGCTCAGAGTAACTAAACTTGCCTGTTAACAGGGCTAGTTGTTCTGGGGAGTTTATGGCTATGCCCGTACTGCTATATAAAATAGACCTAAAGGCCAGTTCTTAGCCCTGAGACTTGACAGGAGTAAAGAGGTCAAGGCCAACTCCATTTGCAGCTGATTTGTCTTGGAGGGATCTAGTCAGTGAGGTCCAAAACACAGTGAGGACAACCTAATGAGTGAACTGTGTGGATGACCAAGGGCTACTGCCAGATCTTGCTTTCTAGTCCTATGTCATTTAGCATTATAAATGTGTGCTGCATGGCTTTTCACCCAAGGCAGGGTCTGCCTACTTGTGCTGCGTGGACTTACCAGCTTGTTCAGTCCCATGGGTTGCTTCTGTGCTGGGGCTGTCCTGAGTAGGATTCCTTGGCAGCTGGCTTGTGGAGCTTCAGCGGGTGATGAATCTGCGTCATGGTGCATAGTATTTAAGCTGTGAACCAGAGCCAATAAAAGTTTGCAATTAGTGCAGGAAAAAAAAATATCTTAGGATTGCTTTGATACTGAGATAGAGCCACAGATAGTCAGTAGGTCTTTGTTTTCCTCAGCCCCCTTCAGAAGGAAGAGGGCGGAAAAGGTGTTATATTGGAGCTTTCCAGGAACTTGCTTGATTCTGCCTCATTTCCTATGTCGCACGCAGCAGCTCTGTCATCATGCAAAAAGCTACACCACTTGCATTTTAACCAGTGCCCACCTCACACACTGCTGACATGCAGTTCTCACTGGAGCTGAACACATACACTCTTGGGAGTGAAAGATACTGCATGCCAATTTGTGAGAACATACATGGACAGAAACGGATGGCTCAAAAGCTTGAATCCTGATTTCATTTTTACCTCTTATACAAATGTGCTGTTTTACTGGGGTCCCACTCTATCTGTCAGTTTGTCTTCTGCAAAGTAGTGATAATTTTACAATAGCAATCCAGATTTTCAAAAGATATCAGCCTCCCACTCTGACAGCCAGACTTTACAAGGAAATCACCTCCCATTTAGGCACCAAAATGTAATATTCATGTGTAGAAAAAAAGTTTAGCACACTGGATCCCCAGCTTCTAACACAATCTGGGCAGCAGGCACTGCTGTGAGGGTTGTTGGGAAATTTGGAAAACTTGCTCCTTATTTCAGAACCAAAATGAGAACCCAGCTCCTCTGAAAATCTGGCTCTGATTCAGGTGTTGAACGCTCAAAAATTTGAGTCTGAGCTCTTTGGAAAATCTGGCATCTAATGAAGGAGTGCTGCGAGGATCAATTAATTAATGTATGAGATCCTGGCGTAACAGTGATGACAGTACTAGTAAACTTTGTAAAGAAGTCAGGAACAGCTTCATGTGTTGATATTTCAGGGAAAATACCTAGTAGACAAGAAATAACAGCCTACTGCTGTTCTGCTACAGCACAAGAACCACATTTGGTTCTCCCGTAGCTGAATTTTACCACTGGCAGAATGTTGCCAATGAAAGATGTGATACTATTGGCACACAACTTTGGAAGTTTTAAAATATTAAAGTACAGCTTTTAATGAAGTGGAGAAAAACATAGTAAATCTTTAATACTGACTTCTTAACCAAGAATTGCTAAGAATATTTGAGAGCTGTTGCTATTAGTTTCACCAGAATATTTGTTGTCAGGTGGACTTAGATTTTCCAGATGACACTAATATCCCTACAGGAAAGGAGAGGGAGATTTTGAGATGAAGCAACGTCTTAGAAACTTCTGAGAGACTAGTTTTATAAAAGAATCATTATGCAAATAATCTTGTGTTTTTCTTTTGAATAGTTACTCTGCATAAAAGGGAGAGAGGCGCATCTAGGAGGTGCCTGTTGCTCCTTCTGCATGTTCATTACTGTAGTGCTGCTTGGTGCCTGTGGCTGTCCAAGGTCTTCACTATCATTTCAGAGACAAACATATAGACCTGTATTTTTTATTTTTTTTTTTTTTGGGTGGGGGACACAGACACGTTTTTCTGGTGAGAGGTAGGAAGAGTCTTATTTCTCATGTAGTTCTTTCATTTCCTGATAGTTTCTCAAACACAGCTGAAAAATGAGGCTAGACAGGGCATATCCTCCATGTGGTGTAGTCACATCTTCAGCAGAAGCTGAGAGTGCTGTAGCTGCAGGCTAGCAATATTTACCTCATAGCTTCAGATTCAAAGGATCGTTCATCTCTCCATTTTGTAGTGACCACAATCTAACAAATAAGTAATTCTAACAATTTCAGCAGAGCTGCTCTATTTCATATCAGCAGAGGGACTGGTCAAGTACATAATATGTATAGTACACAACATAGTACTCAGAAGGCAGTGGAAGCCAGCAGGCTTGGCATTTATGCCTTTTCTTATCTAACTTGCTTCTCTTCTCAAATATTTCTTTTATAAGCCTACTTTTCTCTTTTGGCCTTGTGATTCTTTCTCTCATGCCTGCTTCTGCTGATTTAAAAAAAAAAAAAAAAAGTACTAGGAAATGATTTCTGGAATGTGTCAGCAACAAGTAGATTCTCGAGGGATTGCCTTTGACATAGAGGAACAATAAGTTTGAGAGAGGAAATTGGTTTCCCCACGGCTGATGGTTTTCCCTGGATTGGCTTACCCCACTCCCACAGTGTTGAAGCTATTGAATGCTCAATTAGTATTCCCCAAAGTGTCAAAATGAATTGAACCAACTCCAGAAATTCTTCACTGCAGTTCATGTATCATTTCTCAGGCTTTGAGAAAAGGACCTACTGTTTCACTGTGTGTAGCAAACAAATTCTCCCCTTCTCAACCCTGTGTCACTTTGTTTTTTTACTTGGTTCAAGGGCACCTGCAAAAATAAACAGCAATGGCAAGTTATTACCTCCAGAATGTGTGGAGCGCCTCAGCTAACCAGTTTATAAATAGCTAGACAGATGGATATAATGACTATAGTATCTACAAGTACTTTGGGTTAGTTTTGTTTTGCTTTGGGCAGTTGCTATATTACACTGACTTATTCTGACAAAAGTAATGGATTCTCAAAGCGCAGATTGCTGGCTATGTTTTGCACTAGAGATCAAAATGATATTGCCACGTCCAAGGACTCAAAAATTAAGAACTAGATTTCACCCCAAATAATGTAATTTCTTCAGAAGCTGGCAGAACTGGGGTTTTAAATTTAAAAAAAAAATGTTTTATTGTGTTTTATTTATATTTTTGAGTCATTGTAATGTGTTTGACTACATTTTTATCTCACCTTTATAATCAAGAATCATACGTTTCTTCCTTAGTAGTAAACACAAAGACCAAAGTATGGTTCTAAGAGGCAAAACATTGAATTTTACTAGAAATGACAAAATAGCAGAAGTTAGAAATTAACTTTTCAGGCACAAGATGTTTCCAAGGATGGCCCTTTCTGGTTCATCCTAGTGCAAATTCCAAGAAAGTTTTATTTTGTCATCTCAGCCTGTATCACTAGGTACTCAAGTGTAACAGTCTCCCCAAGTCTTACTTGCATTAACTTCATTAATCTTGCTTACTGTAATTCTTCTTGACCAAATCTCTGCTAGTGGTAATGGCCAGGCTTATGTTTATGGTCCAAAGAAGCAGTCAGGAAAAAAAATATGATACGACTAAGCTGGGTGCTGGACAAGACTGAGTGCATCACTCACCAAGGTGCTCACAAGAACAAAAAGGCAGAAGTTATTTGAACTTTCAATCTCAAATCACAGTTAGTATTTATTCTGAAACAACAAAGAAAATTTTAACAGCTTGCTGTTTTATTCTGAAACAAGTGAACGTCAGTACTTCTGTGCTTTGCTGTGAGATCAAGGACTGTTTATAATAGTTGAGACAGTTAGACTTGAGTCACGTCACAATGCAGCAGCTATTCCCAGTTCAGCTAGGAATTAGTTACAAGAGAACTGAACATCCAGGGAAGACTTAATGAGGACCTGCCCAGAAAATGATTTAGGAAAAGAACTAAGAGGAGAGAGGCAGTAGCAGAAAGACAGTTGATAGATTTGCAGTTCTTTCACAGGAAAAGATACGTGAAGTATAAGCTGGGCTGTATCAGGAATTCATGAAAGTGGAGGTTGTGATAATTTATAGTGACATTCTTGATCTTTTTCGAGTAATTCATATGAACAAGTGTCGTACAGGAGATGCAAAGATTTTCTGCTGTCCTCTGATGTCTTGCAGGCACTTTGCAGTTTACTAATTTATAATTTTGATGTTGGGATGGAGAATATGCTCATGATACCCAGCTGGGATGGACAATAAGTGTGCTAGAGAACAGAATAAGACTTCAAAATTATCCTGGTGAGTTGGAGATATTATGGAAATTTAGGGAAATAAACATCTCTTTTTAGAAAGATGTTGTGGTACAGAAAAGTGGTGTGTTACATAGACTGAAGAAATTAATGGCATGAACACAGCCTGTGGGTTGTCTGGTGAGATATCTCTTCATCCAGCAAGGATTTGAGGGTTATAATGAATCAGAAGCTATGAACATGAGTCAATCAGCCTCAAGCAAATAAAGAAAATATTAAACAGTATGTTTAAACTAGAATATTGTCTGTAAGAATGGTGAAATAATCCCTCTGCTCTACTTAGAGCTGCTTTAGCCCAAGAGAGCAGCAAGTAGAATTCTCCAATATTTATAATGTAACTGTGGGTACAACAAAAACAATGGCTTTAAATTTGCAGTAAGGAGGGTTCAGTTGTGCTTTAAGGACAAACATCTAACCACAAAGATGATGGACCCCATGGAACAGATTGCTTTGGAAAGGTTGAGGGATCACAGAAAGTTTTTACCCAGAAGACAAACATCTGTAAAAAAAAAAAAAGTTCATCTTTCAAGGAGATAGATTTGGTGACTTCAGGGTCCTTATTTTCAGTGATTCATTGATAAAACTTGTATAAAACAGGAAGAGTGCATTCTCCTTTTCTTTAACACTCTGGGCAAAAATGAGCAGAGACAGTACCTCCCTTTTGGTACTTACTGATTCTGACAGAAAGGCAATAGCAGCTGCTCAGTGAGTAGAGCAGTTTGCAGCAGAAGCAATACAAGGGTGAGTGGAGCAGTGAGAGAGGCTGCTGACCTAGGCTGTGTGATATATTGCAGCTTTTGAGCCACTTGCTGTCACAGGATGCTCAGAAAAGGGATATGGTACCATCACTGACCACCACTGAATCATTTCCAATGTAGGCAACAGTGTAGCTTTGGCCATGTAAGGCCACACAAACAAGCATTCAGAATTCAACTGCTTCAGGCTTTACAGCATGTGAGGATGCAGAACACTGGCCCAGAAAATTTATGGAAGCCTCACCTTCTCTTTATTTATCCCTGAATGGCATAAAGGGTCACTACTGGAAAGTACCTTGTCCATGTTTGGGCTTCTAGCAAGATTCTTGTTTGACATCAGTGAGAGAAATGTTGTGCTTTACCTGCTCCAGTTCTCCCTGGAGCCTGTTGTAGACACTGAAATGGCTACCTAGAGTGTCAGCCTGCAGACCTGATTCTAACTTGGCTGCTTATAAAAAGTTATGCGTGGAAGAAAAGACTTTAAAAATACACCTGAGCAAGTCAAGAGAAAGAGATAATAAGAGTAAAAAATAGATCAGTTTTAAACACTGTGAAAGTACAATCCCTGAAACTCTGTTTTCACTTTAAGTTTTCAGCTTTCTGTCTAAGAGTACAAGAAAGTTCTAGGAGAGTGAGTGCTTTGACATGCACATAAAGACTTGTTCATTGGCAGAAAAAAAATATTACTGCATTTGCTACTATATCAACAGCTTTACTACACTGACTTCAACACATACGCAATGTTTCCTGAAGAAATGTCTTTCTTCTGAAATTTCCTCAGCTTGCATTTACATTTTGAAACTATGTAGTCAATAAATATAACAGTAAATAGGCTGATAAATGAGGACCGAATCAAAGAAGAGGAATAGGCAAATAAAGTGGTGACAAATAATGGAAGATTGGGATTAAGGGTGCATAGAAACTTCATATAGTTGAAGTAACATCCATAGCATTTTGTCATCATCAAGCTAATAATCCTAGGACAGACAAATTGGTTGGACACCTCTACCGCTTTTTCTGCTTTTATTACCATCCTATGGTCCTACTTTCCTGGGATAAGCTCTGTTTGTTCAGCTAGCAGAGACACAGGTCTAGCAAGCAAAAGGGCAAAAGAAGTATGAGGCATTTGCATGAGGGAGAGACGGAGGATCTTATGTGAGCAGTCTCTCTAAAGTCACCTTAATCTAAACAAACAGGCAGCTCTCTGGAGAGCCAAGTGTCAAGTCTGGGAATCGTTGTTCAGTGAGGGGCAGCATGGTTGGATGGGGAGGTGAAACTCACTTGTGAAGACAGGTCTGAGCCAGTTTTTCACTCACCTAAAGCTGGTACCAGGATCAACTCCCACCCAGACTATGGGTGCTCAAGCTTGTCACCATGTACAACACTCACATTTCAATCACATATCCCCTCCATCACAGCTCCCCCAGGCCAGCCTCCATTCAGTTTAGCTAAGCAACTACTCCAGGAAAAAAAAGCCTGTCATGCAAACTAGTGCATCTGAAATAATTGAGTGCACAACAGATTATTTGTAATTTCACTGCAATTAAATAAATTTTCCATAAATAAGTCCCTAATAAGTCTGCATTATTTTATTAAGGCATGGCAATCTAACTAAATATAAATTAAGTGTAAATTTGAGGACTTAATTGAAAAGATTAACCAAAATGTTTAGTTGAATCATCATCAGTTACCATCTCTGTTTTCTGCTAACAGCTGCACTGTCATCCATGCAGAGTTTAAACAATAGGCCAGTAAGGGTACTGGAATGCATGCTTACCTTCCAGCCTCTCAGTAGATCCACCACTTCCAGCTTAGTGTTGTGTCTGGGCTGAAAGATGTTGCTGACTCGGAGCCGCAGTCCTGAGTAAGCACCCAGCATGCTCAGAATTGCCATCAACAACATGAGCTTCCATGTGTGCGTCAGAAAAGAAAACATCACTAGATTTTTCTCTCCAAGATGCATTTAGCACTGGTGACAGCTGCTGAGCCTGTGATGCGCAACCCAGAGTGTCTGTCCAGCAAGAGAGCTTTTGCAGCCAGCTGCCACGTGCAGCCACTGCTAACACGTGTCAGTGAATTGTGGCCCCTCTTCACAGCTTATTTCCCTGCCTTGGAAACCCTGGCCTCCCTCCTGGGTCTGGTGTTTCAAGCTGACCGCAGGCAGGGGTTTTGGCAGTGGCATGGCTGGAAGGAAGGGTAGCAGGCTAAGTGAGGGCTGCAAGGATTACTACAGAGGGCAGCAGTGAAACTCCTCTCTGAGGGAATGGTCTGGGTGGGATTTCAGCTTGCAGGTTGATTGCTGTTGGTTTTGCTGCCAGCTCACGCTGGCTGAGTGTACAAGCTGCTAAGGGTCCCAAGGGGCTGTTTCAGCAGCTACAAACCCACCGTCTGCAAAGATGCGTTGTCCACGCACCATTCCTTGAGCACCATGGACCATTAGCTGGGGAAACTTCTGGAGCTATTTAGATTGAGCTCAGGCCTGAGCAGCCTAGTCTATAGCAAGCATAAAAGGGGAAAAACTTTAAATGTGGATATAAGGAGATTCCAGCCTATTTCTGTTGTCTCCCAGGACTTTTCCTGAGGCTCCTGCACTGGCTACGCACAAGCCACCACAAAGCAACCAGACAGCAGTGACTCATGTTTTCCACACATTGTGGAGTGACAGATTTAACCTAATGGAAAAGCTTTGTGTCCTGTTAGCTGTGTCTCAGCTTTTGTACCCTGATGATAGAAGACTACCTGGTGTCTAGGAACTGCATTCCCAACTCGCACAAAACTTTAAGCCTGAAATCTTAATTTAATTTTATTTTTCTGTTAGTGCTTTTTATTGTTTCAGGATTTCTAGGATAATTTATGCCCTGTTATTTGACTTTATTACACAAGATGCCAAGATTTATGTTAATAGAGGAAAATGCATTTAAAATGTCTCCTAATATATTTCCCTTGAAATACATGAAGATTACAGCTGCTGCAATAAACTCATAATCTCTGAATGCTAGAATGGAAATGTTTGACATTAACAGGCTGCTTTTAGAAATGAAATATCTGTAGTGAGGACATTGAGAACTTACAACCAACATATAATTGTGACTACATTTGAACTTTGCAAGCTATTTGAGATTCAGGGGAGAAAAAAAAAAAAAAGTTTTTACACATGCCTCAACACTTCTTGATGTCAACCAGAAACAGACAGTGGAATTCCAGAGGGAAGGTTGCTCCCATGGCAATGTAGAGTTGACAGGAACCAAGGAGCATGTGAAATTCTGTGAAAAAGTCTTATCCCCCCTATTTTCCAATCTCAATGATTTCCATGGAAATTGAATTCTAGAAAACACAGAGAGATTTGTATCTTGACTGCACCATGGACTTTAAAAATCTGGATTGGTGTGGAACAGCTTGAAAAATAGCTGGGTTTGAAGTACCACTGCGTTCCTGATGAGTCCTGGTTACATATCTGACTGGAAGACTTTGAAAGTGGACAGAGCCATCGTACAGAATTCATATGTATAATTTCACTACTTTCAGAGTACAGAAGAAGGCTTTTCATCTTACTGAAGTAGCAGTTGAAGAGCTGAAAAGAGGTAGTCTCTGAACAAGATTCCCTTCTCTGCCACAATGGTTTGATACCACTAAGATTTTACTAGCTTATCTCAACATAAATCTGAGGTAGCAGAGCAGAGAATTAAGTATGGGTTTAGAAAAATGCTGGGCAAGTTTGAAATTGAAGTGTTACAGTAGAGCTCTAGTTCATGCTACTGTTAGCAATCCTTAGTGCTTAAATAAGACAAAGACCAATTTTGTACACATGAAACTCCCACTGAACCCCGCTGACAGTGACAAGGTAATGACTAATTGCTCTAAATAAAATATGATTGCCTGATCTGAATTCCTTTTTCTAAGAATCTAGACACTTTATGTAAAAATAGGGTTGTTCAAATCCTCCCTTGAAAAATGAACTCAGGAGTGTTGGTCTAAGCATAAAAAAGACCTTAGACCTCCATTTCTGAGCTGTAAAGCCCTATGATAATAATCACTCATCTGTTAGGGAGGTTTATGCTTGCATTCTAGGCTTTAGTTGTGCAATTTATTGTAGAATGGAATGGTGCTTTTCCCTTGTCTTGGAATACTACATAAGAAGGAAACCAAGCTCAAAGTGGTTCTATGACTTGCAGGTGAACAACTGTTTTTCAAAGGTTCACATACAAATATGACCCTATGTCATCATGAAAACAAAAAGCCAAAGCCAAAATTTATATTTGCCTTAATAATATTAATATTTTTCAACCTATTTTTTAAAAAAAAGTAGATTTAGTATTTAATTTATGAATCAATTTCATCCCTGCTACTCAAATACCAAAATTGAAACACCTCATGGACCAACCCAATTAAAAGAAAATCATGCATTCTTATCACCTGTTCACTCTTCTACATATTTAGAATAACAATAAGCAAACATCTGTTTGAGTAAAGGTCAAAGTAATTTCAAAGAAATTGATAAAATTCAACTTCAGCTAATTCCACAATTTAAAGCAAAATTTGATCAAATAATTGTTAAATGAACACTCTTAAAATAGAAAGTAACAGATTCTAGACACATGTATCATCAGTTCAAATCCAATTGTACCTCTTAAAGCATCCTAACACAATGAAAAAATAGGCATGAGAGGAATTGTTCAGTCAGTGAAGAGTATAGACTCTCTTTCACCATTTATACTGACTTTACTGGGTGTTTTCTTTTGTTCATCAGTAATAAAGTTTGTAGGTTCTTAATGCAAATTCCTTTTTATGTTTGCTTCAGGCATTTTGTGTGCCTCATTCTATAAAATCTAGAATGATCATTTCTATTAAATCTCCCTTATTTATGCACTCCGTTATGCACTGTTATCATTATTTTATTTATGTTATAGAAGACTCAGAATTGGTTCTTTGCAATATAAAAATATGAAAGAAGCCACAGCCCTATCCCTAAAACTTTATGAGGAAAATGCTAATATGTTTGGGTTCATCCTGTTTCAGGAAACTAAATTTAACCTTTAATATTTGTTAAAGTTAATTCACAAAGTTATGGAAAAAAAAAAAGAAAGGGGACAAAAAAAAGGTACAAAATAGAACCTTAGATGAGGGATTTATCTAATTTACTAGGATTTCTGAATATGTCATTTTTGCACAGGGATAAACCAAAAGACATCTTGCTATTCCAGCAATGCTGGGAATTATAATTCTTCGCTTATGAGCCTAAAAAAGCCTTCAGAGTAAAGCATCTATTAGCACAATTTAGTCAGTACAGCTTGAAAGCACAGATCACAATGTTAATCAGCTCAACAAAGCTGCTGCATTATTAACAGTCACCAAAGGCCTTTGTAATAGTAGTTGTACTAAACAAAGAAGATGCAAATAAAGGGATCCTTGGATGAGTTTTATAATTGTATTTGCTTCTTGAGTGTATTTTGTTTTTTGTAATTTTTTAATTTTGTTTTTGTATTTTGTTTTTCTTAAAAATAAAATAAAATAAAATAAAATAAAATAAAATAAAATAAAATAAAATAAAATAAAATAAAATAAAATGGATCTGTATATTGAAGTGTTTCATTTGGAAGCACATTGGATTAAGTGGAATAGAGTCAAAAATAAAACATATGTTAGTCTAAGTCCTGACTACAGTGGGAGTTGAGAGCTAATTCTCTTCGATAAACACAGTGTACAGAGAAGTTTTACTTTATAATTTTCTTTCATTAAATGAACTTGGTTATATGAAGGAATGTTTCATAAAATTATTTTTAATCAAAAGTCAATTTATGGTTGAAGAATGGTTTTGACAGCAAATTTATGACCATCTGTAATTAACCATATGGAATCCTTTATGAGGACCTTTCTTTGAGAAGTAAAGACCTTTCTTTTACTAAACATATTCACTACTATATCATCAAATGTGTTAAGACCATTTTTTCTCAGGTACAGCTTTACAGAATCAGCTCCAAACTTAATTGCAGAGTTTTCACCTTCTCCAATCAATGAGTCAGATCTCCAATACACAGAAACCTCATTACCAGAATTCTGCCTTCCTCCCTCTTTCCAGTACATCAAATATGGCAAAGGTCTTAAAAAAATAATACACAATTATGTAACTAGAGGTTGGATAGCAGACAAAGTAATTAAAACATGATACTGTGGGCAATCTAAATGCTAAGTACATGAAGCCTGGTTTTAGAAACTCAACAAGAATATTTTATAATATTCTATACACAATATTCTATTTATTATTATAAATATGTATACAATATATATTATATATTCTATATATTATATATTTTATAATACTTTTGTAAGTGTCTATAATTGCCTGTATTAAGAAAAAAAATGGATGTTCCATTAATTTTATGATCATGAAATACAGAATTAGATTATCTTCTACGCAAATAAAGCTGTTATGTGTAAATTATGAAATGGAGATACAGGCATATAGAACAGAAAGAAAGCATGGTCACAGAGTCTAATCCTTCATGTCACGAATCCCCTATAAGTTATTTGTTTTCTATATAAATAGTGCCTTAAAAATTGCCTGACTTACATATTGTTTCCAAATTTTAGAGAACAAATAAGCACAGTGTTTGTGGAAGACATTATACAGTAGAAATCAACAGTAGATTGCTTTGATAGTGTGATGATAAAAGAGATTAAGGTTATGAGAAATCTCAGGAAATGCCAAAGACACTTCTTCAGTCAAAGATTATTCCCTGGTTTAAGTTAAAAAGGATGTACAAGATTGCCTCAACTCTTCCTGTGCATTTGTCATAGTGCTTTTAAGGTACAATACTGTTAATTAAATCAAGCATAAGTCTTTCTAGGAGTATTATTATCCCTTGAATACCTGTGTGTTGTCTGATTAACACTGAATCAAGCTGCCTTTGTATTTCTTGGTAAATACTCTTTGACTCAGTCTGAAATTGCATATTGAATATATAGCAATGTGCTTATGGATTTTAAGGGTTGCTTTGCTTTCAAAAGAAATGAGGAAACATTTGAGGATTTGGCCATCATGCATATGTCAGATATTCACAGACTGATGTTAACATAACACATTCATCTTCACGAGTTTGACAAGCAAATCATCTAAATGTGCTGTGACATGCATCCATAACTGAATGACTAAAATGCTCATTCTAACCTCAAATTACTCTAATTGATTGGTTCTTCTATCTATAATTCAAGAAAATGGCTCTGCTTTCAGGAATGATATCTGAAAACCAGGAGAGTGATACCCATGTACCTGATTTTCAGATTGTCTAAGCTATTGTTCTGATGACCTCTGCAGCAAAGTCATGAACCTGCTATTTCATGGTGATGCTGGATGATGTGAACTGCAATTAATGCTGTCAGAGGAAGCAGACAGTTCTGTTCATAGACTGCCACTTAGTCATGAAGCTTTTGCAGCTTCACAGTAAATAACTCTCAAGCATGCTTTTGGAGATTAACTGTCCACCACAATAATTTTTCAGACATCACATTATGTACACAATCCTTGATGTACCTAGGTCTTCATGCACTCTGCACATATATATTTACCCACAGAACCCATAACTCAGATTCAGGTAGGCCAATTCAGTTAGAGTTGCAAAGCACTCTCAAGCCAAAATGCACTAATTTTATTGGAGTGTGGGAGGGGGGATTCACAATTGCATGTAGCTGTTTTTGTTTTGTTCTGGTTTTGTTTCAGACTAAGTTGCCATCTCTGACCTTGATATATCAAACTTCTCGAAGCTTAGGGCTGCTCTGATTTTGTTTCTGTTTCTCAGTTTCCAGTTCAGGATGCTACATTTTTTGTAGAAAGCATGGATTTAAAAAGTAAAGCATATGTAAAAATGAGCTGGTAGTTAATGACAAACTGCAGTGAACACAAGTGTTTTAGGTAATTTGATAACAATGTTCCCATTCCTTTACTGAGCTAATACTACAGAATGGGATATATCTGGTTCATTTTATGCACGTAATGATATAAACATAAATATGTGGTTCAGTAAGATGTTTATGAAAACACAGTGCTTTGCCACAGTGATTGCCACTGTCTGGCGTTTCACTGCTGTCTCCTTTTATTTGTAACATAATTATTTCAGGAGATGCCACTTCATGTCATGTTGCAAATGCCTTTAGTTAGGAGTGACACAAGGGCTTTCCAGTGGAGTGGGAACAGCATGGAGGAAAGCCGGAATGCCTTTAGGGACCTAGAATCCCAGATGTGGATCACAGTACCCTCCTGCCACCAAAAGTAGGGGATAGGTCATCAAGTGGAAAGAAAGAGTGCAGCTGACATATTTAGTTCAATTCAAAAATTAAGCATTTCATTTTTTTTCAGGTTAGTAAAGCCTGAAATTTGTTTATACCTTTTACAGAATGATATCAAATCAGCAATGGAAAAGCTGTTTCCATTCATACTGTGTTTTCAGAAACAATTTTCTCCTTTCTTTTGGACCAGGCTGCTTGCTGACTTGACAAATGGCTTGAGTCTTCCTCAAGCTGCCTCTTCCAGCTATTTTGCTTACAAATCTGCTCACTTTTCTTCCTCTCCTCCTGTCCCCAGAAAGACACTGCAGCATACCTCTTCCATCCCCACCCGGCTGTGGGAAGTTGCTCAGTTCCATTTACTCCCCATATTCTGCTGAAAAAATGGCTTCCCTATTCTTCCCCCTCCAACATGTATGCATGTAAGTCCTAACTGAAAATTTTATTTATTTATTTTCCCTTTGATTAAGGAAGCTTTGCCATTACTTGCTGAGTTCCCGGGTTCACACACAGTCAGATAACATAGTGATAGCAGCTGTCATAACTGCCTCTCTGCTAGAAGCTGCAAAAGGCTCTGTGCATTATGCTCCCAGTACGTTGTGAATGTGGCTGGCTTATAACATCAAATGCAGCACCTAAACAGCCTGTCTTTGATGTCCACATTTACCATGGTCTGGAGATACACTCACAGTCAAATGCTGTCTCCCAGCTGAAGGAAACTACACTAATGTGAGGATTTTCAATTGTAGGACTGCACGCAGGGTGAAACTGCATGCTGTCTTCTCATGTTGCTCTGAGCCAGGTAGCCAGATTATCAGAGAGGAATGTTAGGGTGGATCTCCAGATACTTCTGGCTGTCCTGAGGATGCATCCATCATCATCTCATCTGTGCAGGGCCTGGCTGCTTGCTTACCTCTTGGAAAGAGAAGAGGCAGGCAGAGGGAGTGATAAAGGCAAACAACCCTGCTTCTCAAGGCAGCGGCCACATCCCAGGACATTCCTTCATCAGCTGCCTTGCCCCAGGTCTGTCTGCAAGGCAAAACTTGAGCACCATGAAAGGGTAATAGCAATATACTAGAAAACCTGATTTTCTGAGTTTGTTCCTGCAGGTGAGAAAAGGAAAAAAAAAAAATTTAAAAAAAGGAGTGAAACAAAAGCTCTGCAGCCATTTCAATGGGATATCTCTTTGCATTCAGACCTAGCAATCAGTTTTTGTTCATGCATAGGCACACATCACTGCACCGGTTTTCACAAAACACCAGATGCTGGGCTGAATTGCTTCACGGAATCCATTAGCAATTCAGGAGATTTAGGAGGCTCTGATAAGAGTATGTACAGCAGCTCTGTAAACTGTCTCATTACACATCAATAAATGTTGAAGTAAGTAGGAGCTTTCATCTACATTTAATTTCTTCTCAAATACGTAAAATGGTTGAACATGTTCATTCTTCTGAATAATAAAACTGTTGGTTTAAACCTTGCAAAAATCATTAGGTTAATTCACTGTCCTTCACTGAAGAGGCAGTTGTAAAGTTTTTTTTTTTTTTAAAAAAAAGCTTGTTTTTTGTTTATTTGTTTGTTTGTTTTTTGGCATCAAAGTTTTGGAGACTGCTGCTGACATTTTTTTTGTTGTGGTTTAAAATAGATATTACTTACAATATACCTGATGCTTTTGTCAAAAGCTTCTTTTGATTATGCTGTATCAGCAAAAATAAGTAATAATTCCATCTAAAGCTGATAAGTTAAAAATGTAAATTTAGAGAGTGGTTGTGGTTAACCATTTTCTCCTTGCTTTGTTAATTACTCTGCCCTGCTTAATAGATCCTACCTAAGTCACGCTGGAGCCTCTCATTGGAACCAGTCCCTTTGGTGGAAACACTCTTGGCCCCCTTTCAATGGAAGCAGCATCATGATAAAATATTTACAATAAATTCAAATTAGCCAGTAGTAACTGGACAGAAAGCGACAACACATTTCCATGTTGCGTTCTCCATATTACAGTTTTGTTGAATCCGTTGTGCTGTCTGATGCCATTTGAAGGCACTCACTTCTGTGAAGAACAGAGCTGGAGAACGCCAGAATCCTGGTACTGTAACAGGGCTACAGCTGTATCGTTCCACAAACCCAGCTTAGAGCAGTGGCCAGAGTGAAAGAGGGAAGGATGGGAAGGATGAGTAGGCCAGGACAGGATAGTACAAATAGGGTGCCTGCATCAGGTTTCCCACTGTGTTAAACTCGGTGGGGTACTAGGAATGCCAAGTTCTCCGCAGTAAGCCTGCCATCACTTGGCAAGAAGAACAGAACCCAGATCAGAAATATGTGTGAAAGGAGGCTAAAATATTAAAGTAAATTTTTCAAGGAAATCACATTTAGTGGATGTGCATTTCCCACCCTGTGATCTAAGTTTGTAGCCTGCTAAGGTTTGAGGATTTTGTGTTTTTTGTTTGGCTTTGCGGTTTTGTCTTGGTTTGGATTTTGCTGTTTTGTTTTGATTCTTAAAAATTATGGTGGGTTTGGATATTTTCCAGCAGGCTTTTCTAAGTAACTTTGTTAGCGTGATGGCAGAGGCTAAAATTTGCAGCTTTTAATAGCTGAAATGTTTCAGTATGCTCAAGTGATTTAAGTGCTTCAGAAATTATTACCCTAATTCCTTGAGAGTGAAATGTGAAACTTTAAAAGTCACTTATAAGAGAAGAAATTACAGCAAATATGCATGTGAATAACATCATTTACAGTTAAAGGATAACTAAACATTTCTAGAGATAGATATAAACCAGAACAATTAGATCCAAATATAATCAGCCTTTCAGACAGACTGAGATCTGGTTACAATCTTTATAGCTGAAGCATCTTTCTAAATATCTCTGAAAGGAATGTACAACAACTCTCACTGTAATATCTGAGTCACCTTTCAGCTAAGGGAGTACAGATGTTCAGAACAGTTCAGCACTGTCAAATAACTTTGGTTATTGGTTAATGGTCCGCTCCCAGATTTGGTTCTTTGTTTTCTTTTCTCCATCACATAGGATGGAGAAAAAACACTGGCTTCCTCTGCTCCCCTCCAAGCATGATTCTGGGAACAGTTTGCTCTGTATACTGTTCCTATAGATGAAGAATAAAGCATCATTCTTGAACACCTCCCCATCAGCTCTGCAGTCTCAAAGACCCTTAAGCATTCTCCTGTAACTCATGCAATATCCACCTGTGCTCTTGTACTGTGGAAGTTGAAAAGTCCAGAAAGTAACAGTCTGAAATTAATCAAATAGTTTACAACAGAATTTCATTGAATCAATTATTTCTACTGATAAACTGCAGGAAGTATGCGGACACACAGTATTCTACACAGTAAAAATTGTTGAGCAGATTGGAAGAAACAGATTACGATTATAGATACAAAAGAAGAGGTGACATTGTGGCATTTGGCCATGAAGCTGTACCCGTCTAGATTAGAGATTAGAGAATTATGTTTAGTTATTTTAATAAGCTATTTCTCATCATGCATAAATTTATGCTGATCAGTAATTAAAGTAGCTGTAGTATGAATCTCTGCAGTTTTTCTTTAAACAAACTTAACAATATTTTGTTGCGTATTCATTTCTCTCTCTTCACAACACTGTGCCAAATATAATAAAAGAAACCCTGTGGGAAACCAGGTGTGAAACTATTCACATCCAATGATAAACAATTGATTTAGTGGTTACAGCTCACTAGGTGTCATTTCAAAAGACTTCTGTCTCAGTTGTTGGTAAAGACGTTAGAGAAGCAAGCTGCACCTTGTGTCTGTTCATGGAAGAAAGACCACACAGTGGTCTCAAAGATAAGACAATTAATCTGTAATGACAATGTTTATTATCAACAGTAAAATGAGCAGTGATCTCACAACAGGGGAAGAAAAGACTCTTAACTGCAATTTTATCCTAATTTGGCTGAAACGATTAGAATAAATCAACGAGACTTTAGAACAGACTGATATGCTTTACATGAGTGCTAGTATAGCAAGAATTGAGAGAAACACTGCCGAAAGCAGTAGTTTATCCCTTTGAAAATAAGAAGCTTCCAAAGCATCTTAGAAGGTATTATTAATGGAGTGTGTTTAAGAAAAAAATAAGTGGGGCTTGGGGGAAATCTCAGGAAATAACATGACTGTTCATATTTGTAATTCTTCTGCTGGTTTGTTTTTATTTAATGGCTGTCAGAATTAGATAACGAAAATATTCTTCTTCATAATGGAAAATTAATATGCGTCTATTAGGTAAAAGTTTGGACTATTCTGCAAGGTGATTAAAAGTGTCATTGAAACAAAAGTAACTGAGGACCAACAGACCTGTGTTTTTCATCTGGTGAAGAAAGAATGTTCCCCAATATATGAGGGAAAAAAAAAAAAAAAAAAATCAAAAAAGCATAACAATTCTGTGGATTTTTTTAAAGCATTTTTTTAAATGGAAAAGTTATTCTAAAGATTATGCATAGTTGTACAGCATGCCTGATTTATAGCCCACACAGGACATCATAAGAAAGCAGGGCCAAATCCAGAGCAAGCATAAATCAGCTGTTAGTTTAAATAGAGCTTTGGACTAGCTGAGAAACTCATCCTTATTCCACTATATTAGTAGTAAAAGCAGCATGTCTCATTTCTTTCTGAATTAGCGCTCACTCTTGTAAAGGTTCTACACAACTTAAAAGTCCCTTATTATTCATAGAAGAAAGGCTTGTAATAATATATGTTATTAAAAGATAGGGGGGAAACAAATTCTGTAGGTCAGAACTTGCCATTGCTTGAAAAAGCACAAAGTCCATCTTCACTGAATTTGGATGATTTTCCTTAAGAAGTGAAGCCAGGGAAGATAGATGAGTCACTGGCTGAAGAGTTATTGTATAATAATAAATATTGTAGAAGACAGAGAATCACCTTTTTACTGAACATTTCAGACGTTTAAAGATATATCACCCCTGCCTTGACATTTAACTGGGGCAGAAGAATCCACTCCCACTCAGTTATCTGGGAAACCTCATTAAGCCAAATTCTGCTCCTTGATGCATTTCCAGCAGCTGGTGAAAGACCATATGGATCCCTGCATGCATCTTATAAGGCGTAGTGTTCTGCAAGTGCATTACCACTAAGTAATAAAAAGATCACATCATTTTGCACTTTACAAATAGGGAAATGAAGACACGCAGACATTATGGTCTTCTCCCACAGTGTGACAGAAGCAAAGAAAGAGTGTGCCTTAGGTCAGAGGCCACTGTTCCACCTTCAGATTGTGCTGCTGGTGTTCATAAATGTTCATTAATTTCATATTAAAAATGTGTGATAGCGAAGGCAGTAGTAGCATTAATATATATATATATATTTTCCTTTGCATTTTATTGCACACTAGGCAAAACAGGGAAATGCTCTGTCATCGGTTTGATGGATTACCTCTGCTGCCTGGTATGGAGTCCAGACAAGTTAACAATATTTGGGACTAAGCAGACTTTTGCACTGCGGAAGTGTCTTCAAGAGTAACGATCACCCTAACATGGAGAAACCATGTAAGGGTGATCACCTTTACATCTGCATGAGGCAAAGCATGTTTCAAGCGCTCACTTCTATACTGTAGAAAACATTCCTCCCATGGAACACACAGGTCACATTGCAAATTTAATAATTTAATCTATAGTTTTTATTCTCCTGCAGTAAGCATTTTTTTTGCCATGAAATCTCTTCAGTCCTGCTCTGATTTCTCTGTTGTGGTCTAAGGAAAGCAGTGTTTGGCTTTCTGCGTAGTTTACCTTGGTCTTTCAGAACTAGGTGCCTTCCTCATGTCACCATAAAGCATATTCTTACATTGCTTGGCATGGTCCAACAGCAGTACCTCAGCCCTTCCATGTAGACTAGGGTTATGCTCCCCTCTATGGCAAACAGACCATCCATCCTTTCTGTTGCATGTTTAAACCTTTTGTGTTAAACCAGAGATTTAGTTGTTTGATTTCTTTTTGAGCTTCTTTACTTTCAATGACAAAACAAAAAATTATAAAAGAGATCCCAAATCTACTGTAAATGCTTTAAAAAAAAAATCCTTCTTCAACACAGCCAGCATAGATGCTTCCCATTAACACTTCAAAAACACTGCTTTTTCTGATGCCATTTTTTTTGTTTGTTTGATTTTTTTAAAAATCTGAATAGGAAGGATGGTAACTGCAGCCTTCAAAGCACATTCTTTCCTTCAGATACAAATGATGTAATCTGACACAAAATAGGGCTGAAAAATGAATTGACTTGGCTGAGATGAGCTAAAAAATTGTGATGGATGTTTACTGAGCACAAGCAAACACTGTAGGCCAGATTCTGTCCTTATTCTATATGATAAATGATTGGTAATGGAAGCAAATAAAAGTGTAACATATCTTCATGCTTGCAGGGGTGTAAGAAAGGAGGAGATCCGCTGAATAAAAACAGTACTTTAAAAGGAAAACCAAATGAAGGAACATTAGCCAAGTGGGGATTCACTAGTATAAAATTGGAGGAACCTAATGATAAAAAAGCTCTATGAAATTTGAAAATACAGAAAGTACTTCTTCACAGAAATACATCTCCACTGTATATTTCATTACGCCCCTGGGAGTTGCTTATGTATATAATCTGCATAGAAGGGAATGGATTTCATCTTTGGAATATTTTGCTACTAGCTGGGAAATCAACAAAATGTTCATAAACAGTATCTTAGAGGAGCTACTAAATGCATTTCTCATTCCCTGGAGGAAGCATTTCTAGTGGCAGCAGGCAACGCTAACTCTATTTTCTACCTTGTCTGCCTTTCAACTAAAAGTGAACTGTAAAGTTTGTGCTAGGAGCTAACAACTGGTATGTGGGAAAGCAGTAACAAGATTATATTCATTTTCATCCTTGGTTGAGATTTATTCCACATGGCTGTTGGTCAAAAGTTTTTTCCCATCCAAATGCATCTGGAGATAAGCCAGGATACTTGAGACTCATTACAGCTTGTAGAGATGGGTCTGCTGCCTATATTACATCCTAACTTGATCCAACTGGAATTTGTGACGTGGATTTGAGCATAGAGATTGATATGTCTTCTCCAGGTTGCCTGGTACAATCAGTTCATTTGAGTAAATGCACCTCAGGGGAGAACAGCCACAAAGCAGAGGGACCAGGGTAAGACCATACCCAGTAGAACTCTCTCTGCCCCAGCTTCATCCCTAGTTCCACCAGCTGCAGGACAAAGATTCAGATCAGTCGCAAGCCATTGCCTTCCTCCAGCTTGAAGCCTCACTTAACTCTTGGAATAGCTCTGTGAATGGCAATCAGGCCATCACTGTGATTGTGCTCGAGCGTGTTGTGAAGATAAGACCATAGTTCTTGGCTCCACCGTGCAGCAGCAGTATGCTGCTCGTTGGGTTGTGTGTGGCTCTGCAGTTCCTGGTATGTCAGGTCTGTGGGACAACAGGTCAAACAGCACCCTCAAGCCCAGAAAAGTTCCTTGCTGGCTTGTGAGATTCAAAGGGATGTAGTAGACAGTGGCTTTAAATTGTTTGTGTTCACTGTATTATAGCAAACATGAAGGCAATAATTACTTCCCTGAGGTAATATCAACTGCCCTAACAGCACAAGAAATTTGATCAGCCCATTTCCTGGTTTTGGCCACAGCTCATGAAAACACAAATATCAAATGCAGAGCCTGGATGAAAGAGCCATTCTGTTCTATCTACACTTCTATTTCTAGTTCTTCATAGTTTATAAATAACATATATATGTGTATATATATATATATATATGAGACTGGAATTGCTCAGGAGTTTCTCTAACTAAAAGGCAAGTGCTATTACAGTATCTGGGGAGATGGGGAAGCAATTTTTATTTTTTTCTGAGTCACAACTGTGTTTTTGAAACATGTAAAACTGAAAATATGTTCTTATGAAAACATATATACATATACTTTGAGTTTGATCCTTTCCCTGGAGAAGTATTCAATAGCTTCAGTGATTTCCATGGAGTTATGTCAAATTATATGAGGCGAATATTTGCTCCAGGCCATTTTGCTGTCATGAACATCAGCAACATGACAAAGATTTCAGCATATTTCTGAAACAAAGGCCAGTGTCACTGGTAGACTAGTGGCAAAACATCATTCGTAAATAAAAAGGTCATAAGTGACTGAACGGGATGCAAATTAAATATTTCACCCGTTTGAAGCTTCATTCTGCAATCGATTTAATTGTATTCATCAGCCACATTTGCCTAACCTTTCCAAAGGTCTTTCTCTCAGAACACAGACTTTAAGCAGTATGGGGAAAAAAAAAAAAAAGTCTTTTTTTGGGAACCTCAGGAAAACAGAGCCCTTCTCAGTTTCTAAGCATGGGTACACACTTGAAAGACAGACCACTGTTGTAAGAGGGAACTGAAGGCTTGACAGATACCTCAGACCAAAGATACTGACCCAAACAGAAGATGATGTAATACCCATGTGTAAGTACAGGTAGTAGCATTAGAGATACAAGAAGTAGCAAACTATCTCAGTAATTACTGATGAAGTTTTGATGCCACACACACCTACTGTGTGAGCATGTACAGACTAGACATGTGAAGTCTGACCTAATCCAGAACACAGTGGCATCCTTGGAAAGAAGCTCCAAAGAAAATTAAGTGAAAGAGATGTAATCTTATAGCATCAAGCGTGAAATAACTGAATTCTTGACTTCCTAATCATTCCTACCTTAGGCAATGAAAACAAGTTTATACTTCAGGGTCAGAAGGAAAATTTATGAGAATTATGGAAATTGATCATGATGTTTTATTTGTCTGCTATGTGCAGGAATTTCTCAGAATTCAGATTAGTCTTTTTTGTCAGACATGAACAAGGTCTACTTATTGAATTAGAGCGGAAACTTTTAAGCCTGCTTTCCCAAGATAAAGAACTGTAACATAAGCAAGAGCAGTTTTACTTAGTGGTCAAAAAAACTATCTAATGCCCTGATTTGTGCTGGAAGAGAGGTGAAATTCTCTACTTGCACAACACAATCCACAATGTAACACTTCTAAATCAATTACAAAAAAATGGAACTTTTGTACTATGTATTTTCTCCCTCTTTCTCCAAACTATTAGTGAGCAAATATGAATGGACAGCACTAGAATCAAATATTAGTAGGGATAACCCCACATATTTTTTACAGTTATTCCTGTTCCCCAGCTGACCTGCTCTGCTTTATGTCAATGTCTATTTTAAGGGAGTAGGAACTGTCTTTTTGTACTGTGGTTTATGTAGTGTCACAAATGTTGATAGTGATCTCTTGCAGCAAAGGTTTCTGTTTGATCTCACCAGTACAAGAGTGGGTATGTTATTTTCATCAGGGTCTTTCCAGTCACTTGATTCATCAGTTTTCTACAAAGCAGGATTGTAACTGGGCTGTGAGGAAGGGAAATTGTACAGGCAGAGTAAGATTTAGCAATTCCTTTATTTCCTGTAAGACAGAGGCTAGCTGGAGGTTGGCTTGTAATATTTTCTTTTTACTTAAAAAACACATTTCCTTCCAAACAAAGCAATCAAGTTTTCCCACACACATCCAGTTTTCCCATCCAGTTTGTAAAGTCTTTAATAGGTGAGCTTATCTTTTACCTCCTCCCTCTTTAGTTTTCCAATAATTCTGTAATAGGGTAACCTTGTTCTGAGAGTAAATACCTATCTATCCCACAGATAATTAACGTCCTCAACACACTACTACATCTTCATTTTTCACACTACTGTTGCTATCCCACTAGTCGCTCAAAGAGCAAAATTAATGAGAAGTGTTTTGTCTCTGAGCAGTTTAAGCTGTGGCAGATAAACTGTGGATGTTAGACTCTCAGAGATTGTCCCAAGCTGATGTTATAACCTTGTTCGGTCAATACATCTGGTGATATGCAAGCTATCCCAAAGCAATACCCACAGAAACAGTTTAGTTTTGTGACCACTGTCACTGGTGGGTATTCTCCTAAGTGGGCTCTAACTCACTTGTCATTTGCATTTCTGTAAGGAGGAAAACCCTTAGGGATGTAAATCAAAGGTATTAGTGGGAAGAGACTCATATTCATCTGCAAGAAGAAAGCAAGCAAATAAAGAGTAAAAATGGCCTCCTATTACAACACCTGCCTCAAAGGATCATTTGAGCATTATTATTGGGCCATAGTTATTCCCAAGTTATTCAGCTTCTTATGGGTGTGAATTTAGTTGTGAGATCCCATTATGAAGCCCCCTGTGGGAGAGATGTTGAGAGAGACTAAAGGTAGGACTCTAGCAGAAAGCAAAATTTAACGTGCCTACTAGCTCAGGTTTACATGAGATGTCTGTGCTCTTCATGACCAGCCAGGGCTCTACGAAACTGCTTAAACAGTAATCTAGTGCCATCTGAGATGCCATGCCTGAGACAGGCACAGGAGACTGTTAGGTGAGACCGGACCCATCAAACACCCATGCTTTTCTAAGGTGTGGTCACAGCCACATAATGTACAATAGGGAATTTTTAATGCCACTTCATGCTTACATTCAGCCAACTGATTTGAGCCCTAAGGCTTTCCACTGCTCCTTATGCAGGCAGCAAAGCAGTGAGCACAGCTCAGAAAATAAGTGGTACCAGTCACCAAAGATTGGAGCAAACAGTACTGCTTTTTTTTTTTTTTTAAACAGTTTTTCCAAGACAACAATTTTGCTGACAGATTGCCTCCCTGTAACTGCCCCCAAAAGTAAAGCAGAAACTGTGTACCTCTGTGCCCCATGCTTTTCCTGTTTTCCTACCCTTTTAGACCATTTCTCACAGACATGTCTGTGCTCAAGTCCAGCTTAAGGTCTAGAATACAATTTGATAACTTGGGACATTGAATTGTGACAACTAGCCAACTTATTTTCCTCACTCAATTCCCATCCCTCGTTATCTTTGACTTTCTCAGGTATTCCTTTTGATATCATCGCAGGCTGCATTTAAGTAGCAAAGACATTTTGACATTACTCAGGAGGAACAGCATCATTAAGCTAGTGCTTTATAGCCCACAAGTGCTTCAAAACCTACAGGCATGGTTGTTTGCTGTGCAACAGGTCCCTTGTGTCTAATCTCCCAAGTAAATACATGATTCATTCATCCTACAACAGTGTGGGACCATAAATATCAGAACTTTAATCGCTTAATAGCAGGCCATGTTCATGTGTGGTTGATGAATGCAAGTCTCTGGAGAGTAAACACTCAGGCCCCAAACAACCCAAGCCTGAAACCCAGAATAAAGAGCTTTGTTGTTTTTGAGAATTTCATGGGACAAGGTAGACCTTGTAGTCAGTAGATCAAGAGTAGTCCCTGCTGAGACTTATGCTATCTAACTTTAGAAACAAAAATATACAACAAGTATTAACTAATTTTTGTTGTTGTTCCTGTCTTAGTATCCTTTTAAGGCCAAAAATGTATTCATTGTGTCATGAACTGTTTCCAGTCAAAATATGCTTGACAGATTCTAATTAATACATTCAAAGGGACAGTTTTAGTACAGTTTCCCAGACACTTCTATAGCAATTGTATTTCAAGGGAGCAATAAAACCATAGGGAGGTTTGCACTATAGGAACACTAAGCTGTTTATCTGGACTCAAGGTTACTTTGGCATTACATATTCTTTCCTGGTAGAAGAAAGTGAATTTAAGGAGGAAAACACCAAGCACCTTTCAGCTAGGAGACTTCATCATGCTAGAGGTTTTTTTGTTTGTTTGTTTGTTTTAAACAAAACAAACAAAGTGGTCTTAGCAGAGCTCAGAATTCAAGGACACATACATGTTCTTTTACATTCATTTAATTTCCATTTAAATTATTTGCTGCTATGGTGCAAGTCAAATATAGTATAGAGATATCATTACAGAAGTGCCACTAGGGACTCTAGCATTACAGGTGCATTGACGATTCCACTTAAAGCGGAATTAAAATCCTGCTAGTTCACAAATTAGTGATAACTTTGGAAACCAAATTCTAACACAATAGCTCTTCAGGGACAATGCGGAGGAGGAAAAGCATTTTCATTTGGCTTTGACAATCTCACTTGTTTTCTTGGCCCCTATTTGCTTACAGCCACTTAAAACCTAGCACTTACATACAACGTACACTCACAGTCTAGTTCAAATCTCAGGATACTTGGCACATTTCAAACTTTTAATCACAGCCACTGATCATTGTTCTTCATAACCTAATTTAGTTCTGCAAACAAAAGACAATTAAAATGTCAAGCTTCATCAATTGCATTGATTTTCCAGAGCTGCCTCACACTTGGCTGCAGCTCAGATTGGGATGTCTCCCTACAGAGTCTGCTCCTTGCTTGCATAATCCAGCTCTCAGGACCAGTCTACAGAAGCAGAAACTCCCAGACTGAAAGACTTGATTCCTGGTTATGTCATAAGGGTGAAATAGGAGTAACTTTCCAGCAAATCCTCAAGGTCTGCTGCTTAAAAATACAGTTCTATACTGTAGGAGCTGTCAGTCCTCTACTCCCACTAGTACCAGCAATGCAGCTTCTCCTGGTGATGAATTCTCAGCAGTGTAACAGCTTTTTGAGCTTCAATTTCAACTAGAATCTGTGCTTTAATGGCAGCTGAAGCCCACATCAGGGGAACCAAGTCTTTAAAGATGGACATAGATTTTATCCTCTTCAAACCTTCGTATATTGGAAGAGAACTATACACGTGTGCCTTAGGTTTGTGAGAAAATGTTGATAAATGAGTGCATTAGACAGGTCTAGGATCTAACATAGCTACCACGATAATAAAGTTATTTTGCACAATAACGCATCCTTACCATCATTCCTAAATACTAATCACTTGACTGCTTCAGTCATGCCTGAACTAATAATTAAGCTTTAGTATTATTATTTTTTCTTTTAAATCAAAATAATATTTCTTCAGTACAGTATTTTTAACACACTACAGAAAAGCAAAGTTCACACCTGAGTCTACTCAGTGTGGGATAAAAACAATAAGCACAGATGAGGAGCAAGAGAGAGCATATAATTATGAAGAAAAAAAAGTAACATCTAGTCAGTGCTTCCTGTTTCTCTCATGTTTCAATGTTACAACATCACTCTGGAAAGATGAACAGCTGGTACAGATAATTTAGAACAAAATAAAGGGAAATAATACTCAGAACAGCAGCTGGTTAACCTGCATACTGCACATCCATAGAATATAATCACAATTTTCTTTCTCAAAAGCATGAAATGGTTTATAGTCTTCAATAAAGATCTGTAATTATAGGTACTAGGATATTGGAGGGCTTTATGAAAGAATACTGATTTATACTTGTAGAGAAGCACTGTCAAGACTGAAGTCTGTTTTCTCATGGATATACATGCTGGGCTCACGCTGCCAGTAATGTCTAATCCACGTCTTATAAGAAGCACCTGAGTGCACAGCTTAAAAATGTACATAGGACTGACAGCACTGGTGGGTAGTTGGGAATGTTAAGCACCAGATGTCGAGTAAAATCAAGCAATCCAGAATTTACAAGATCAAGTAATTGCATTAAACTAAAAGAAGGTAGATTTATATTATATATATAAGGAAGAAATGCTTCACTCAGAGGGTGATGAGGCCCCAGAACAGGCTGCCCAAAGAAGCTGTGGCTGTCCCATCCCTGGAGGTGCTCAAGGCCAGGCTGGATGGGGCTTTGGGCAGCCTGGGCTGGCAGGAGGCGTCCCTGCCCACGGCAGGGCATGGAAATTTTTGGTCTTTAAGTTTCCTTCCAACCCAAACCATTCAATGATTTTAAGTATACATTTACTCCTAACCCAACTCCAAAATAGATAGGACACTGTGTAGACAAATATGGAGAGGTCTTTGAACACACTTAACTAGAAACCAAATGGAACACCTGCTGGCAAAAGTCCTCTGAATTTTTGGCATATCTTTCTTCTCATATACCTAGCAATGTTTGTTGCTCTAAGTGAGGGGTAATGCTACAAGAGAATATCTGATGTCAAATCGAAAGAATACTTAATCTGATCAATTCCTGCTTTGAAATTCAGCAATGCTAGGAAAGCTTGCCAAATTACTGTTCTTACATAGTGAAGCTGAGATTCATGATCTTGTACACTGAGCCTTATTTAGTGCTGCATGTAGGTACCAGCACAGGGGTCGCATGTGCAGAAATAGGTTGTAACAAAGCATCAAGACATCTCCAGTAGCACAAAAAATCAGAATCTTAAGAGAACCATCTGTGAGGAAAACATAGTATTTTCTTCTGGTCTCATTCAAAACAAACAAGAACAGAAGCAGATGAAGAACTAATGGAAAAAGTATGTTAACTGAACTATTTCAAACTTCAAAAGAAGTGCTGAGCAATTTCAGTTTACAAGGAAGCTTCAAGTAACCGAAACAAATAAACATTAATTTGGATGAAATCAACATAGTATTCAAAGTGAATCTGAGTGCTGTTTTTTCTCAGTACATTTTACTTTATGAATGTAATATACTTTAGATATTATGAAAAAAATATAGGCAATAAAGTCTTAACTTTAAAGAATAATTTCAGCCTATGCAGGAAAATGTCACATAGTAGCATTACCTGATGGAATCCAGAACTGGAGATTTTTTTTTCCTATGTCAACATTGAAGGTTGGCTTCCAGAGAGTTATGTTGCATCTGTGTACCTTCTATTTATCATTAAATGTTTTATTCTAGTGAAGGTGTCATCTTGTAGAACTGTAGGTGAAAACAGAATTATCTAAGAGCAAATATCAGATATTTCTGTTAGCTTGTTTATATAGCTGAAAACATAATGTGGATAGAAGCTACATGCAAGTGTGAAATTGTGAAACACTGACTAGAAAACAGGAAACATTACTGGTTACTTATCAGTGATAAATTATCAGGACTGTCAAAATTAACTTGAAGGATATTAGATACATACATAGGAATTGGGAACTCAAAATTAACTCATACAAAATCGAGGTGATAGCTGAAGGAAGATAACACAGGGACTAGCTGAGAAATCTGGAAAACAATACCAGAAGTGATTGGGAAGCTGCATTGAATTACAAAGGATACAGAAGTTGTAATGCAGTATGATTGTAAAGAACGTAGGTTTGGTGCAGAGAAGTTCATATCAGTGTAGGAAGATGGTAGCAAAAACCATCCAAAGTATAAAAGGTGCTTCAGTACTTGAAACATGAATATATCTACATTAGGCTTCTTTTTATTAATTTTAGGGCATACTGTTAGACAAAATAGGTATAGCAGAGGGAGCTGGAGCATAAGCAACAAAAAAGGATAGTGACTCAGTGGGTGAATACCTAATAAAACAATAAAAAATAAAGGAGATGAATAATCAGGAAAGCAGCAATATACTGTGCAAACCTAGAACTACCTTCTAAATCTTATTCTTGCAGAAACATATCTTTCTAGAGAAAACAAACCAGTAAGTTTTTTTAGAATATTCTAAATGTTCTTAATTATAGAACAAACACCCCTACATTGTTTGCAAAAACCAAGTAAAGAAAAGAAATATGCCAGTAAACTAGTAACTACTATTTATTCAATTTATGTTTTGGACAAACAAGAAGAGTGTTTTAATATCAGTTTGTAAACATCTCCTTACCCAAACTACATCATCTACATGGAAGCCAGTTGAAAAGAAGCACGTTCAAAAAAAAAAAAAAAAAAAAAAAAAAAAAAAAAAAAAGAGCTAAAATTTACTGAGTGAAAAAAGAAAAGTAAGGAACAAATATAAGTAGCTGTTCAAACATTTTGTGATGTTTTAATTGATAAACAATGTTAGAAAATCATCAACTACAGAAAGACCAAAAATACATATCTACCCCACTCATTTTGTATAAACTCAGTTGTAGCATGGCAAATGGAAGATTTTAAACAGGGCTATCTGCCAAAAGAAGAGGAAGTCCCAGCTGTAACTAAATAGACTGACTCCTCTTCCTTCGCAAGCAGAGCAAGAGCTCTTTGATACCTCTTAAGACTTCCCCTTATCTGTGGCTATTACAGTGAAGACCACCTGGCTCACTGCAAGATGAATTAGGAACAGAGGGAGGACTGGATATTTTTAGGATTTAAAGCCTAAACTCTTTTCAGGTGTTTGCATGAAGAGGAAAATGAACAGTATGGGAGGAAAGAAGGAGCACCCCAGCCGAGGACCACCCTTCCCTCCCACAAGGGAAGTTTCCAGCCTGCTGCCTCCAGGCATCCTGGGGAGAGGAAAAGAGCAACAACTGCCCTCAGCTGTCCCTTGTCCTCTGCCAGAAGACAGGTGCTTACAACACAAATTGCTGTACGCTCTCCTATAAAGGAGGTTAAAACAGACAATAATTTGCGTTTCAAATATGATGGCTATTAGCTTTGAATAAACCATACAAACTGTAAATGCTAGTTACATGTCCTCCTTACCACATCCACTCTCTTCCTGACTGGGACAGTTAGATCATGACAGAAGCTGAGGATGTGCATCCTTTAGTCTTCTCAAGATGTTTTTTTAATTTCTGCATTTTTCTATCCCAACTGATACTGCTTGAGCAACTATTCAGTTTTCCTATTAGGATAAGCTAAGGATGAAGAATTTTGGGGATATGATGCAATCCTTTACACAAAGACAAATCAGCTGAGTAGTGATGTGTTTTCACAGCTTTCTCTGATAAACTTTTCCCTTGCTCTGCCCTCTTTCCTTTAGTGCATACTTCCAGAAGTCAGTGCAACTCTACCAGCTGCTCAAAATCAGAGATGAAGCTGTCCTTGCAAATGCCCTTTCCAGCCTGGCTGTTGCCCTTGCTGCCAGGACCAGCCAACTACTCAGCTGGGGAGCTGCAGGAGATGTTGATCTGTCCCAGGCCTCAGTAGGCAGTGTCACATCAGAGGAATCCAGACTCTTCTTTCCAATTTACCTTGTTTTGGAAATCTTCTGAGTGTTATTAGATTCTGTAAGACCTGACCTTTAAAAGTCAGGGGTGCAATTAACCAATCTGGCCAGCTCTGCATCAGCAGCTCACGCTAGCCTGGAAGAGGCAGGCACCAGACAATTCACTTCTGACTAATGTTATTAAAGAGGAACAGGAGGTGGACCCAGACGCTTTAATTAAACTGCAGCAGGTCTGCTCAGCAGGCTGTTATGATTGAGTGCAAAGCAAAGATACCTTGCAAAGTATGCTAGAAACACAGGGCCTCATCTAATTATGTTGCATAGCCATTTTTGTGCTGATTTTCTGGCAGTGCCAGTTATCCAGCTGGCAAAAGGAAGGAAAGGTATCCAGAGACATCCTCTTCTGCCAGCACTCTGGTTTGGAGGCCTCTACATTGATTCACTTTATCAAAACTAGCGTATTAAATGCACAGCTAGAATTAAAGGAAAAACAGTGTTACCAGGAGATCACCTTCATTATGTGTGTGGGTGACTGCTCTGCTCTCACTTCTATACCAGAAATAACCTTGCATATAAAAGGTATTTTCTCCACTCTGTTGGACTCTCTTTTTGTGGTGTAGGTGAAGACATAGGCTTCAGAGCTTTTGGCCATTGCTAAATGGTCACTCCTCTCTTTCCGTGTCCCATCTACTTTAGATATGGACTTGAACTGAAAACAGAAATTCATCAGAAAGATGAATCTTGGGGCTCTATTTGGCTTTATTATTATTATTATTACTGGTATGTCAGTTGGCTTGAATTGCAGACTGCATTTGTCTGTATCAGGGTTTGCTGTCCTTTCCACTGGGGATCTACTGACGTTTTTTGCTTCTTTCTCAACCTTTATCTTGCTCACAGTGAATTTCCTCTGGTTCCATATGGTCCTTTTCTGTTAACACATACAAACCTCTGACTTACAGTCAACTACTTTTACTTGCATCAGATTGGTCAAGCCTAAATTTGGCTATTATTTAGGCTGATAACCTACCCACTCTGTAGCGCAAACATAAGTCATACGTACTTGTAGTCCATCGCTTTGACCATTTATTTTCTCTTATTTCATACTAAGAGAAGCAGACAAGATTTCCTAACAGTTCACTGTGAAAAAACACAAGCTCTCAGCGCACTCACAGAGATCCTTGGAATGTCCCTAACCTGCCCTCCAGTATGTCAAAATGACCCTGCATACTTAAGAAACCCAAATATCCATAACATTACTGGAACCTGAGTGTACGTGATGGGCCAAAAAAAAAAAAGCAGGGAGGTGTTAACTCCCTGCAATTCTTTATCCAATGGACAGAGACAAGGTTCTCCAGACTGTAATTAAATGCAGAAGTGTAATTTTACATTTTTGATTTGCATTATGAAGGACCAACCCTCTCCATCTCTATCAGTTAGAGATCTTGGAATAATTAGTCTTGGAAGGCTAAAGCCAGCTGTTGTGAATACATCCCTAACAGCTTGGATTTTAGCCTAAGCCTCCAAAATTTCTTCCATTTAGCTGATCATGCAAGTGATCAACTAAACATTTTTTTGCACCTAGCTAAGTAGGCTAGTTAAAAGAGTTTTGTCATTACTTTTCTTAGACTTAAGAACCTAATCAAAAATCATTTCAAGTTTCCTAATGATTTTCAACCTAAACCTTTAAATTAACCCTCCTTACTTCTCTTTCTCTATTTGAGTACTGTTGGTAGAATTAACAACCTAAAAAAAACACACTACTTTGACTTACAGAAAAACGTTATTAGTGACTACCTCTAAGTACAAAAAGACACCTTAACAATTTTGTACTTTCTCCTGATTTACGTCCATGTTTTTTCACCTCTACTCTGCTGTCCCATATAATGTAGTGTTGGTCACCCAATTCTGTATTAATGCACAAAACTTCCAATTATTTTAAAGAAGCTATGGGAATATTATATATATATATATATATATATATGTATATGTATGAAAAAACCTATAAAGCAAATTCTAAACTGACAGAGGTACAGGGACTGTACTTCTTAGGGAAGAAAAAAAGAAAAAAGAAAAAAGAAAATGTCAGAAATCGCAAGTTATAAACAGAGACTGAGGGCTAAAATTTTTAACATAAGTATGTCCCCAGAGCTGCAGATAAGTGCCAGGAAACTTGTTGCTTCTGGAAGATCTAATGAGGCCACTATTTGCATCTTAAGAGCTTAAATATACTTACGGTAAATTAGAACACCTACAGAGGCTGGTGTTGGATCTGGTTCTTTGAAAAAAAACAAAAAAAATCTAACCTCACTGAAGTGATTGGGAAATGTTTAAAAGGCATGTGAAAGATTTCCCAATCTTTTAAGTTGGTGTTATCCAAAATTTTGACAACCAGTGACAAGATGACATTATAGGGATTTGTTCATATTCATAGGGCTTTTGGATACAAATATATCTTATGATCCCATCTAACAGTGGAAAAATCATTTTGCCAAAACCTGATGGAAAAGACCCATGGGCCATCAGCTGTGCAGCCATGCACCAAACTTCTGAAGGAACTAGTTACTCATTAATCCTCTTTTTGGTACTTGATTTTCCGATGTTTGCATCACCTGCATAAAACCAGGCTGAGTTTGCTTATTGTACAAAGAAAGGGACATGAGATCTTTTTTTGTGAAAGTCCTGAAAATAAATGTTTGAAGAAGGGAAAGTGATCTGTTTTAATGGTTTGATTGGCAAGTGTTGGTAAAAAGAATGCAAACACATGATTTACGTAAAATTGCCAGCAATGGCAAGCAAGAACATCAAACCAGCTGATAATACATCAGTTGATGGATTTAAGATCTTTTCAGATTCAAACTGGTATGTCATCTAGTTTTTATTTTGCAAAACAAAGAGAAGACAGGAGGATCCATGAAAATGTATTATATTGACAATGGTAATCCCAGAAATTATTTTAGCATTATGACTATTTATATCTTTGGAATTATTTATCAGAACTAGTTCAAAACATAGTTAGCTAGGAAGTTATCACATTTTTTTCCTCTTACAATTCTTTTATTGAAAAAAAATATTTTTACTTCTGAAAAGGGTAGGAAAAGAAAAAGAGAGTGTTCAAGCAGGAATATGGGTAAACCTGCCATGAAATTTGACCAAAATTTGAAGCATTTCAGGTTTCCTTTCAGAATATGGGAAGTGGGAGTCAGATGGGCACTAGCCTAAAATGACAACATTTTCATCAAAAAGTTTCTAGTAAAATCTTTACCAATAAGGGTGATTTACAACAGCTGTAATGATACTCATTTTTCTTTATGTACTTCCTGTACTTCCAATATATAAATTGAACTACCTAGGCTCTCCCTCAGGCATTGTACCAAAGCAATGTTTTTACCATGACCCATTTGGCATGCCATCCTGTAATACCCCTTTAGATTCATTAGTCGCCTGTTGTGGTTTATAGCACATCCATCTGCCCTGTATTAGGCACTCTTCTGACAGCTAACTGAAAGCTAGCTCAAGTCTGGTGGAGCAAAAACATAACGAAACAACAGCTGAGTCTAATCCTAGCTTGCAGTTATTGTCCATGTTTCATTAGCTGTGTGTTTACAGACATCCATAAGATGTTCTTTTCCTCTATTAGGCCACATGCTTTCTTTGGATAGAATAGAACCATTATATTGTTCCTGCACGCCCTGTGCTTGGTCGCAGGGAGCAGAGACCGGCGCCTCCCTCTGCACCTTCCCCCACCCCTCAGGGAGCTGCAGGGTGTGGGAGGACTTTTGACTTAGTGACAGTGACAGAAAGATGCAGGTAAGCACCTGAAGTGATACTTTTGACCAAAACTGGACACCCACAAAGGACACACTTCCAAGCGACTAACTTTGCCAACGTATTCCACAGCAAGTGTATAAAGCCCCCTGGCAACAGCAGGTGAGTGGCTGCAGTGATCCTCACTGGGACCATCTAGACAGCAGTGCAAGCCTAGGCAAGAAGGTAGGCAAATAAATAGTAGGGAGATAAGGTAGCCAGATAGTTTTGGAGAAGTTCCCTGCCCCAACAGTCAGAATTTGTCCTAAAAACCCTTTTCACATTGAGTTTTGAAATCAGTTCAGTTTAGCCAACCAGAGAAAGACCAGGAGTAGGCCTATCCATGTAAGAGCTGTTGAGGAATCGTAATTGTACTTCATTTCACGTGAGATGATTTTCCTGTAAAGACAAGCTTTTCAGAGCCCTGAATAGCAAAGCAAACACTCCAGTATAAGATTGTTATCTAGTGAAATGTTTGCAAGAACCCTCACAGAAAACACTGGAGAGATCAGAAGCCCTCTCTTCAGGAGACTGCTCTACAATGCATGAATTTAGCGTAAGCCTTCTAGTTTCCAGCTATGGCAGGCACTGTGGTTTCAGTCTTGCTTCTCATTCTAGTAGGGGTGGGGCTGCTGCTGGTATCAATTTGAGAGCATTACTTATCTCATTGTACCTAAACAACCCCCCAGGGGCATAAGATCCAACCTACAAAGAGAAAGGCAAAGCTGCTGATAACTTCAGTGGGCTGTGCCTCAGGCTCCATTCAGAGAAGGAAGAATTCAGTACAAAAGTCATTGCAGAAATATATAGCTATATTGAGCAATGGCAGGGTACTTCTAGCTGTTGAACAATTCAACAGCCGAATCACAAACAGCCTCCTTATGCTTGATCATCTAAGAAAAAATTCTGTGGTGTTTCTGTCCTTTCATTGTCTTTTTTTTTTTTTTTTTTTTTTTTTTCTTGTTTGTTTTGTTGTTGTTGTTTTTTTTTCCAGGAATGGCTTTCTCTTTTCCAGCCAATACCTTCTGTCACAGTGGCTTATCTGACAACAGGTTACAATGATTGTCTGCTGCTTCTCTGCTTTCCTAAACACAGTCACGGCCTTCTTATCTACTATATCAATGAGTGATATACCTTTAAATCTTGTTCTTCATCTAATTAAAATGAGTGCATGAAATGTCTCTTTTCTATCCAGACCATGCTCACTCCTTTAGAGCAGTGAATTATTCATCTCTTCTTGCCACTTATGATGCTTTCTTTCGGTTAGACTCTGAAAAATGGGAGAATGAACTCAGAATAGGGAGGAATAATAAAATTCTTCCTCCGGCTATGACCTCAGAATCAATGGAGAGAGCAGCAATCACTGCCTTGACTGTTCCTCCTCTGTGACAACATGCAGAAGAGATAAAGTAGCTAAACCCATCTGGAGCAGAAGCCATGGAGGGGCAGGAACAGGATTGCTGTGGGTTTTATTGCCCCCTTCAGGGCTCCATGTCACTGGGGCTCGGTCACATCTGCCCCAGGTGGATCTGGAGGGGCAGGAGGTGCTATGACACTCCCAGGTGCTCTGCGGTCTAAGCACAGTGAGCCCAGAGGGCAGGCCACTGTCTGTAAGTGAAGCTTAAAGACCATATCTTTCCTTCTATATGAAAACAATGCGATAAAGAGGGGATCAGACTACTTGAAAAATAGTCTTTGCTCCGATAAGAAAAGTGAGTAAGGAGCTCAGCTTTGGCTGAAGTCAGCTGGAGCTAAAGAGTTCGTCCCACCCTGCAGCAGACTTATTTGTCAGACGACACGACTCATCTTTACCTGCTGAGGAAGATATGTCAGGGAGCATGAGGAAAATAAAAAATGTCACCTAAATTTGTCTCCTTTATAAGAAGCAGTAGGGAACTCAGGGTCACAGAATATTCTTGCTGTCTGTGAACAGCTCACGGAAAATGCAGCTTCTAACAAACAACAAAGAACAATTAATGCTTTCTTTAAAGGTCCATTTATGCAAGCATTGTTTTAGTATCCAAGTAAAAAGCAATATTTATATTTCCTAAACACTTATGCTTTGTGAGTATCAGCCTATCTGCAGTGATAATCCATTTATTTCCACAGCTATACAATTATATCCAGGTTCCAGATGAAATTGAGGAGCATGCAGAGAAGCTAAAGACTAAGTTTTTCAAAAGCTGCTCAGGTGCTGAAAGCAGAAGATACATCTTAAAAAGAATTTCTAGAAATGCCCTAGCATAAGTGAAATCATCAGGTGTAGGGCACATTTTCTGCAGAAGCTAAGCCAGTTCAAGCATTTCCCACCTTTCTCACAAGACCACCTTCTGTTCTCAGTTTGGCCACATTGGCTTCTGGAGGCATTGTGCCTTTCCCAGGATCAGTGGAATGATCAGGGCTTACAGAAAAAAAAAAAATAAATCTCAGGGAAAGAGCACCTTTTTTGATGATTGCAACTGAACTGATTTCATGTGGTGCTCTTCCTCACAACCATGTGAATCAGCACCAGATGGGTGCACTGAGACTGAGGCATGACAACAAGAGACTTGGTGGGGACAGATGGAGAGGACAAGAGTGTGCAATGGCATCCTTAGAGAACAACACTGTCTAAAGGTTATTAATGTGATGCTGGCTACCTCTGCTCTGCTAGGCACACTTAAAATGTAATCACTTATTATTTTGGGCAAAACCAAACAAAAGCGTGGCAGAGCAAGGAATGTAAACCACATCTCAGACTGGCTCCCTAGCCACTGCATCAGCCTTGCATTACAAGCAATTGGAGGTTTTCTTACTTGTCAAGATTATAGATTCCCAGGGCTGTGTTTCCTCACAATTCTTATGATGTCATCATCAACAGCTAAGCAAATGCAGATTGCTGCAGCCAGGTTACAGCACTCTACAGGGCAGTAACAGGAAAAATAAGCTTATATTTCTTTATTCAGCTGCTGGCAGAGAAAGTGGAATTGTTTCTATTCTCTCTGCTTACTCTAAAAAGATTGTGGGGTGAAACCGAGGAAGTGTTCTTAAGAAAAGCATTAGAAGGATAACTCAGCAATGAGCAGTTTATCAGATTGGCCTGGGAAAATAACAGAAGTTCACATCATCATAATTGCAAACTTCCTTAGACCTTAAGGGTCTCTGAACACCTGACACTGCAATCCATGGGGGTGGCACATACCTACCAATCCTCAGGACTAAGGATAAGATCCTAGCAGGAAAAGCTGACGTAATGCTCTTGCAAAACTGCCGTGGGATCTTGAACGTCCCCTCAGAACAAACAGGAACTTGGTGTTTGCAGCATCATGTAAAAGGAATGAAGAAAATCCCATTGCTAAGGTCACTTTAAACTGGGTAAACCACTGAATGAGATAATGACTGTGAGAGTTTTGAATATATGACTGGTTATCTTTGCCATCTGTGTAATTTCTATGGATCAAAAATGTGCAAAAGAATCTCATACAAATAGCACCTCAGCTTTGGGGGGAATAACTCACTATTTTTCAAGAGTAAAATGTATTAGAGCTTCCTCTTGATATATACTTTTATATGAGTATAGCTAATTAACTAGCTGAGACCAGAACACTCCTTGTATCTATTGCACTCCAGAGAGGCAGGGCCAGGTCTCCTGGCAGCTGTGATGACCACCATAAACTAAGTTATGTTAATCCTCCAAGATGCAGGCTTGAGATAAGTCAGAGCTTTCACAAAGTCCATTATCTACTACTTGGTTTTTATTTTATTTGAAGATGTATGATGTTTATTAACTGAATGCCCTTAAGTATTGAAAATGAAAGCAGAACTTTACCATTTAAATTTAGATCATGCTTCCCCCCCTGCAACACACAAAATTTTAGTTTACTCTGAACAGTTCCCAGGACTACATGTCCAGATTCCAAGCAGAAGGCTAATAAAAGCCCCCACATTATTAGAGGCACCAAATGAGTGCTTACAAAATTGCAGTTGCAGACAGAGATAGGAGATTAGAGTTATTTATCAAAACAATGGATTAGTTTAAGTTAATTTAATGCCGTTACTAGTATTGGGAACCAAGCACACCACTTTGTAGCATGCCGGCTGGACCACTTGATACTGTTTATCATCACCCAACCTAACATGTTGTAGCTTAGATGGGAAATCATTACTTCCGAGTTGTATGTCAATCTTCCTGCTGGCAGTGGTTGTATGGTATGAGCAGTATGTGAGATCATGCAGATCACTGTTAGGTTTCAGATTGAAACAGGCTTTAGTTACCATTGATTTATGAAAAGTTTCTGTCCACCCACACCTGCTCTTCAATCCTGCTACACAAAAGAAAAAAGGTGATCCTACCACTGATACTATTGATTACCACTAAATGCCTATTGGTCCCATCTCCCTTGGAGGTCTTTTTTTCTTTTTTTTTTTTTTTTTATTTGCCTCTAGCAACGAGCATCTCTATCTACAATAGGTTAGAAAAGCTTTAGCCTAAGTTTTCTTCCTCAGCTAATCATTTCTCCACTTTGTAACAGTTCTTTGAACCATGACAAAGCATATTGTCCATAGCATCTGTGTTTTAACTGTTGAACAGAGTCTATCATTCATTTTTCTTGTTCTTTAGCATTGTGAACCCTACTGTGGAAATGACAGCATTTCTCTTAAAGAGCTTCTCTGCTCCTGCTGCTGTGCCTCTTCCACATGTAATGGAAAAACTGTTTACTGTAACAAAAAAAAAAAAAAAAAAAAACAAAAAACCAACAACAACAACAAAAAAAAAGCTGGTAAAAATAAAGTTCAAGACTCCAGGTGGCAAGCAAGTAACAGGAGCAGATGTCTTAGAGAAACAAAGGGGGGGAAACAAAAAACACCAAAAAACAAAAAGAGAGATACAATATGAGAACAGCCATCAGGACATTTGAAACCACTTTCAGTGAGATGCTAGAGGCATTCTGAAGATTATACACAATGTTGATAGCACCTTGTCACGGAAGCCTGAAAGCCATTGTAGTTTATTGTCACTCTCTGATGTCTCTGTTCTCACATGCCTCTCCCTATTCTTTCTGCTGGGAACTTCCCCAGGTGTCTGGTTCAGGTACTTGGCAATGAGCCCATCAGAAAGAAAACAATTCCTTGTTCCTTATCTTCTGCCTTTAAAGTACCAGGTAGGATAAGAGCTGCAATGCAAATTCAACTAATTATACAATTTGAAAACAATGGGTTCCCATAAATGTAGTGCTGTGCACCATATTAAAAAGATGTAACATTTATCAATGATCTTATCAATCATTATTGTTATATTAAAAAAAAAAAAAAAAGCGGTCTATGGAAAACACAAGTCAATTTTCAGTGTATTTTATTGCCCTAAGTGCTCATTCCCCTGTGACATAGGCACCTTACAGGCATGTATCTATTTATGGATGAACATATTGATCAGTCAATACAGCTGACAAACTAATAATGTTCCAGCGTTCACCTAAGCTCCTTTATCAGAGGAAACTGGAAATTATACAGGACAGATGGAGTTAACGTGAGAGAAGAAAATTATTATAGTCAGGCTCAGGAGGAGAGAGTGATAAATATTCTGTCCAGACTGTGACCACACAGAAACAGCCAGTGCCATCTACCAAAATGAAATAGGGAGCACTGCATCCCTTCACATCACTGGGTTCCTGAGGAAAATGGTAGAAAGTACACTTCATGCCATTTCTAGTTACCATTTGTCCATATAAGTACAGACTAAGTGCAACAGTAGTACAGCAAGGCACTTTCATGAAGATGCTTTTTGCCATCCTGAAGGCTACAAATTCATTCAGTAATCTGGCATTAACAATGGTGGCCTTGGGCCTTGCTCACAGTACACTGACTGCCCCCTCTCCCAGCCTGACTCATCAGGGACTGACAAAAAGTCACTATTTTTAGGCATTTAGAGTTACACTAAGTCTTTAGCCTAGCTGCAAAAGCGTGCTGTTCCATTCCAGCATGGATTGATGAGACCACAGCACACCCTGTGAAACAAAATGTCTTTGCCCCAGCAGTGGTGAAACATCATCTATGACAGAGTGACGCGCTGGGTGGATGAGGGAAAGGCTGTGGATGTGGTCTACCTTGACTTCAGCAAGGCTTTTGACACCGTCTCCCACAGCATTCTCCTCAAGAAACTGGCTGCTCTTGGCTTGGACTGGCGCACGCTTCGTTGGGTTAGAAACTGGCTGGATAGCCGGGCCCAAAGAGTCGTGGTGAATGGAGCCAAGTCCAGTTGGAGGCCAGTCACTAGTGGCGTCCCCCAGGGCTCGGTGCTGGGGCCGGTCCTCTTTAATATCTTCATCGATGATCTGGACGAGGGCATCGAGTGCACCCTCAGTAAGTTCGCAGATGACACCAAGTTAGGTGTGTGTGTCGATCTGCTTGAGGGTAGGAAAGCTCTGCAGGAGGATCTGGATAGGCTGGACCGATGGGCTGAGGTCAACTGCATGAAGTTTAACAAGGCCAAGTGCCGGGTCCTGCACCTGGGGCGCAATAACCCCAAGCAGAGCTACAGGCTGGGAGAGGAATGGTTGGAAAGCTGCCAGGCAGAGAAGGACCTGGGAGTGATGGTGGACAGTCGGCTGAATATGAGCCAGCAGTGTGCTCAGGTGGCCAAGAAGGCCAACGGCATCCTGGCTTGTATTAGGAACAGCGTGACCAGCAGGGCTAGGGAGGTGATCGTCCCCCTGTACTCAGCTCTGGTGAGGCCGCACCTCGAGTACTGTGTTCAGTTTTGGGCCCCTCGCTACAAGAAGGACATCGAGGTGCTTGAGCGGGTGCAGAGAAGGGCGACGAAGCTGGTGAGGGGCCTGGAGAACAAGTCCTACGAGGAGCGGCTGAGGGAGCTGGGCTTGTTCAGCCTGGAGAAGAGGAGGCTCAGGGGCGACCTTATTGCTCTTTACAGATACCTTAAAGGAGGCTGTAGAGAGGTGGGGGTTGGCCTGTTCTCCCACGTGCCTGGTGACAGGACGAGGGGGAATGGGCTTAAGTTGAGCCAGGGGAGTTTTAGGTTAGATGTTAGGAAGAACTTCTTTACAGAAAGGGTTGTGAGGCATTGGAACAGGCTGCCCAGGGAAGTGGTGGAGTCACCATCCCTGGAAGTCTTCAAAAGACGCTTAGATGTAGAGCTTAGGGATATGGTTTAGTGGAGGGCTGTTAGCGTTAGGTTGGAGGTTGGACTCGATGACCTTGAGGTCTCTTCCAACCTAGAAAATTCTGTGATTCTGTGATTCTGTGATCACCAGAAACCAGAGATCACTAACTGCAGCGTGAGGTTGAATGGGTCAGCTGAGCTCCTCACCAGCTGCCTCCCCCTTACACTGATGGCCAGGAGGCTGCTGGCAGCCAGGTCACTCTCACAGAGCAGCTGGGACAGAGAGTGGTCCCTGCCCTGACCAAGGGTTAGCACAGAGCTAGCTTTTCACTGCACTGGCAAAATTTCTTCATCTTCTTTGGTCATGAGTCTGTGCTCCCTACCCTGACCGCTGTGAGAGGGGTCCACCACTTTCCTGGGGCATGTGGACCTTTTCTAGTAAGACAATTTCTCTGCTTTCTTCCAGCTCCTCTTAATCACTTTCTCTTGCCTTCTTTACTGAAGGAGAGACTCAAAATCAAGTAAAAACAAATAAACACCCCAAACTAAACCAGAACGGCAACAGCCCCTGGCTTCTGCACTGGCAGCTGCTTCCTTCTGTGCTGGTGCACATTCCACCCTTCAACCTATCAGGGCATGAGGCAGAAGCTGTACACTGTCCTAGGAGCAGCTCAGGGCACATCCAAATGGAGCAGCCTACAGTCCCTTCTCATTGTACCACACTGGTAACAAACAGCCTTTGGAGTAGTTTCTGGATGCTACAGTCAAGAACATGCATCTTTGCCATCTCCCTGTAACGGAATTAGTTGTTGCTTTTTTTTTTTTTTTTTAATGTTAAAGTTTTATACTGAGTGGAAAACTAAACCTTTCTCTGTCCAGTACCTTTCAAAAAGAGCATCCAAATTCACAGCTTACCTTGTCTGTGTCAGTTATGCAGGGAATTCACAGTTATTTGTGTGATTTCATATGTAGGACTTGCTTTACAGCCTAGTCACAAGTACACTCTGTCTTGCGCACACAAACATCTGGAGGTGTTATCATTAACTATGTTTTGAAAAACCATATGTGTTAGTAATACCACACTAGAAAGTTTATCCTTCACAAAGGGGCGACATAACAAATTATACAATAAAGCCAAGAGAGGAGAAATGGTAGAAGTATGGATATCACACTGCATTTCTAAAATGATCAAAACCATTAGACGCACCAGTCTGATCATTTGTCTTTTATATGAGAGGAATCCTGTAAAATAAACAACCTTATATTGCAACAGTATATTGTGGAATGGGATAATATAAATTAAGCTTCCTGCTTATATGTCACATGCAGTAACTGTTGTAAAGAAAATGCCTCCAGCATAAAAGGCAATGGGCAGAACATTACTACAAAAATCCTCCTGCTCAGTGGAGATGGGATGAATGACTATCGGACTGTATATTTCACAGCATTTGCAGTAGGCTTTTTCAGATGAATATGTGGAGAAGTTCTTTTTATCATGAAATTACCATGCCAGAAACAAGGCAAAAAGCATTCCTTGCTATCAACATTAGGATATGGTTAATAAGGACTCTTACATTTTCCATATTTAGTACTGAATAAGGAAGGTGGCCTTTGTCCTGCTAGCAGGCCCAGGCCAAGACTGCTTTCTTCCCAGTCTCTCAGGAGTGGCAATTTTTCCCTCTCACCTGAGGACCCTATCCCTAGACTATATCTCTACCTGTGAAGGGAGATACCAACAGCTCCCCAACATCAAATTTAAGTGGTGTGCAAGCTGCCAGCCTACAGGAGCAGGCACAACTGGAAGTGGCACAAAAGCTGAGCACCCACAAGAGCCCATGCAAGGACACACACAGACAGCAGCACCCCAAGGCCTGTGCAGCCCACACATGGCCTGGTCAGTGGCCAAGACAGCAGAAACACGTGGGGAGCAGAGTGCTGCACAAACAGCCATACTGGAGATGAACATGGGTGTCAATACAGCAATTACCCTTGTGCAAGCTGGGAAAAGGATCCCTCACCTTCCTGGTTTGTGAGCACCTGCAAGCGTTGGCTTCATTGCACAGATGGCAATGACTTTTACATTTGTTTTCAGTGGAGACAAGTGTGTGTGCTCTGCTAAAAGCCCAACTTATTTTTTCTCTGTCCTTTTTTTTTTTTTTTTTTTTTCAATTAAAAAGTACTTGCAAAATAATCTAATTAGAGTTTCCTTCAAGTCTCCTATTAAGACACTTGAGAGGAGATAATTAAATAAACAGTACAACAGTACTATGGACTGCAAGAGTTTCAGGTGAGCTCCTTGAAACAAATTACTTTTCTCTAGCTGCTTTCCATTCAGAAATTCCTAAAAGCAGGTACTTTGCACAGCAGTGAAATGCAGTTAACATCTGAGATTGGAATTGCCACTGACAGAAGAAACACTATCCAAGACTGCACATTAGAAATTGAAAAGTGACAGGGGTTTTAAAACAAGATGTAAATTTGATATATGGTCAGAACCAAAAGATGAACATCCTTTAGAAGTTTGTTAAAAGACAGATGAATATGACTGTGGTCTCTCTTCCACAACGGCACTGTCCTTCCAAACAACTTGCCAAAAGAAAGTCAGTTATTGACTTCTAGTCAAACAAATTGCTGCATTACAGCTGAAGAAAATGTCTTGCATTACACTAAGAAACATAACCTTAAGAAAGTCAAGAGTAACACATTTTGTCACACAGCTGTTCAATCCTACTCTGTATTTACTGTTACAAGTAATATATGCTTTGGTATTTGCATCATCATAGTCAGTGGAGGACCTCACTATGCTGCTACAGAAAAAAACATATGAGCACACTTAGCAATCTTTCTAAGGAGTTCACAGCTTAAGAAAGTGATTAAAATATGCATAAAATATGCAGAGTACGGGAAAGCAAGGCAGTCTAGAACAGGCCATTTTTACATTCCATTAAAGTTTCCTTCTAGTTTACTACAAGCATGTTAGGTCTCCACATCAGAAGCTAGGAGAATAGAGAACACAGAGAAATCCTCCTGTTGATGTCTAACTCACCACTTACGACCCCATGTTGCTGAATTAACTGAAGAGATGGTCAAAGCTAAGTTGAACCCAGGCCCACAAACACCATCAAAAGTCATGACTATTTCCTCTCTCTCCCTGAAATACCTGCACTTTCAGAAGCAAATTAGAAGTTTCATGGTAGTGGTTTTAAAACAAACTATCACCTTCCCAAGCTGGGCACAGAGCTTTCCGAAGAGGCAGCAAACCCCATGCCAGCATGCTGCAGAGCCAGACCTGGGCTCACCACATGCTCCAAGTCCCTTGAAACTCAGATACACGAGGGGCCTCAAGGAGGGCAAACGGGAGATGAACTCTGACAAAAATACCCATTTTTAAAAAATGAAATACTTGGCCTGTGGAAGTGCTTTCTGATCATTATAACAACTGGTTTCAACCACTCTGGTATCTCCTGCCAAGTATGGTTTACTAATGACACGTCATCATGGCACCAGTAACAGACTTGTTGATATGTTAAATAATGGGACTTTTTTCAGATCATTTTTATAGCTGAAAATTCTCATGGCATAAAAGAGTCATCATAGTTATTTCACTGCAGAGAACTGTTATTTTTCCTAGAATAACTTTGAACTCTGTAGCTTTTGGGGAAGGGGGGCATTTTTCAAATAAATCCCAGTTTCCATTCTTCCTGACCCCGAAAGCACAGCCTGCATTAGCTGAAACAGTAACAAAATCACAAAGATATGTATTCAGACAGTCTGCACATTTTATCAGAGCATTTATATGTTTCTAAATCCAAACAAAGATCTAAAACAAAACTCAAGATATATATATATATATATATATTTTATATATATATATATATATATATATATATATATATAAAAGTGTTCCAGAACATACAGACTGAGACTTTGAGCTTCAAAGCTGAGTAAGGGCTTCAGCCACACAAGTCCCAAAGAAACTGATTAATTATGTGGTTGACAATCTCAGTTTATAAGCCAAGTTATTTCCTGGTATAACTTCATTGTCTTCAGTGGAGTTACAGTGGAAATGCATTCGACAGACAGTCATGTTTCTTCTCCAAGAAAAACTTCTAAGGCAGAAGGTTTAAACATGAGTGAATGAAAGTCCTGGGCCAAGATCTACCCTATTTTAAACCCTGTACAAAACAGCTGACTTGGAAGAGAGGGTGTGAGGAAAGGCAAGAAGAGACATGAGTCTATTCTTCCTTTGCTGGGACATTACATCAATTCCCTTAGGTAATGGTCATGTCTCCGAAAAACACACTGGGAATCCAAACTGCAGTTTGCTTGAGATTCTTTCCTTCGAAGTTTGCAAGTTCATGCATTTCACAAGCAATATGTGTTAGGGGAAGGGTGTGGGCTACTCTCTGCAGAGGACAATGAAATTCACTTCTGTTAGGTATTGCATCAATCCAAGTCTTTTCTGCTTCAAAATGCATTTCATCTTTTTCTAGGATGAGTGCTAGAAATGGTGATTTTAATATGAACACTGGAATTAGTTACCTAGTTTAATCGGAAAATAACGTTTCATACATTTTTCAATCTCTGTTATTTTTGAATCAAAACCCAGTATGCGAATACAATTACTTTAAAGTGTTGGGTTGGTTTTGACTCAATATTATTTAGCATTAGAGCTACATAAGGCTAAGCAGAATGCATACACCCTTGCTAAGATGAGAAGGAAACAAGACCTCAACTTTTTATTTGCAGCATTCCTGAGTGTGAGGAAGTTTTATTGCTTTGCATGAAGTGTCACTTATGCCAGCAGCAGAAATCTGAATGCCACAGCCCTAAGTGTAGTGAATTCCTAATGTCTTCATTTCTGATTCTTCTGCTGGCAGAAGTTATTTCACGAAAACAAAAGTGACGCAATCTGGCAGTAAATGAGCTCAACATAAACAAAATGGCTCCACAGTAATATCCCTGCTCTAGAGGGATCACTTCTAGGGGAGGCAGCATGAGCCAGCAAGCTGGACTAGACTAAGCACTTGCATTCCCTTCCCAGCTCTCCTCTCATTGACTCTCTTCAGTCAAATCAGATCAAGCTGCATACATTGCTGTAATATCCAGCTGGATGTCAGAAGCCCATTTGCTAAGCATCTTTAATGAGATGGAGGTGAAGATGCTTCCTATCCAAAACATCTTGTGATTATTTATACACAGGACAGACACTGGATGAAGAGCATCTCATTTTCCTCATTTGTAAAATGTATCTGCTAACTCTCAGCCTTGTCAAAATGTGTAGAAGTGGAAAAGTCCGTAGGATGGATGGTGACCACTGCCATGAAGGAGAGAAGCTGGGACTGCTTCAAGAGTGCTCCCTGCTGGGCTTGCTGTTCTCCCTGCTGAGACCAGCCAGTGAGAGAGTAGCTGCCATCTGGCCCTGTGCATGGCAGCCTCCTCCCACCCTTTCTTTCTTTTCTTCAGCTTCCTCCTGAGTATGCAAGTGTTTGTATTCTGCATACAGGCCTCTCCTGCTAGAGGAAAATCTAACCTACTTTTTCTCTCCTCACCTGAGCTCACATCTGTGATCACTAGTTCTCAGTAACATGCAAAGCCTGTATCAACTCATCCAGTGTACTGTACACACCTGTATCTGTGTTCTCCCAGGCTCACCTTAGCTGTTGTGGTCGAGCTCTACCACTCTTTGTTTTTCCATCTGGCCTCGCCTCCTTTATTTTGGCTATGTCCAATATCAGCTCTTCTCCCTCAGAGCTGCTGCACTCTACCACCTTTCTCAGATATGAATGCTTAACATATTTTCTTCTAGCCCCCATTACCACTGACTCTCATCTCCAGCAATTTCCATCTACACATACAAGGTTATCATGACTGGAAGTGGACCACATTTAAATATGGAAATAGTTGGGCAGGCTTCCCCCACTTTCCTGTCTTTTCTTTCTCTCTGTTAGCTACTGCAAGCCCAGGCACAGGCTCCAGTGAAAGGCACCACAACAGACAGAAGCCTGCTGCTTTTCCTTCAGAGTACAGCTGTGAAAAGTCAGGCACCTTTAGCTTTCAACCTGATACCTTTATTCTAGATACCTTTTGGTTTTCAGTCTAATACTATGAGAAGACAGCTAAGGAAAACATCTGCCTGGCTAGATATTAGAGCAGATGGAAGTGCCATGTGCAAACACCAGCAGTGGCTTGCCTCAGAAGCACTGCCCCGCTCAGCTGCATGCCCAGAGGGGTGGCAGCGTGTCACCTGTCTCTTTGCCATTGCATGCAGCATGCACAAAAACCCCAGCAGCAGTCCCAAGGCAGCAAGCAGAGCACTGTTCCTGGACATCTGTGAGCCAGCATCTCACAGTCATAAGACAGAAAGGTGCAATAAAAGCCATCCCAAGGGGTTTTCTTTGCTCTTTCAGCATTGCTGTGTATGTGTGGGTGGTGCTCATTACGAACAACAACACAGTGATAAGCTGACAAGCAAGACAGACCATGATTATACCCACATGAATTCTTATTCTGACATTAAAATAAATTATGTTTTTCCATCTTTAGAGTCCATTTGAGAGCCCACTCTGCTTCCATGAAACTATGTGTTTCTCTGTGCCAACCATTTTTATTTTTTTTTCTGGGAGGGTGGAGGAATACCTTGTAATCTCAACATGTGAAAAACAGTGTGTGCAGCAGGCATGAGATGGAATAGAGCAAATGCTGTTTCTTTTGAACACTTGAGCAAGCAGGCTTATCACCCTTGTGGGCTGCAGTGCCCCTGGAAGCATTTTTAAAATCTGCTTTCAAAAAGTAACATGATAAGAAGTCTTCTGAAAGCATGTCAGAACTTTTACCCTGCACCACGTCCCAGTCAAAATAGAACATGCTGTGTATTTTGCTAGCAATTAGGGAACAAATTACTACTAATTAGCGAAGAGTCATGACCAAACTTTTGAAATATCAAGATGTTTAAACTACTACAGCTGAGGCAAACCATGGGGGGAAAAAAGTACTGGTGCAGACATCATTATGGATGGAAAATAAGCTACACAGAGATTTTCTTGTACTATAATGACATCCACATTATGACTATGGCTTGAAAAGTAACTTTAGCTAAGAACTGCCACATTGACTCTGAAAGCCAAGGAGAGCTTTTCTGCAAAGGCTAAAAAAATAGGATTTCCTAAGGAAAAAAAGAATAACACCAATTTAAAATTGCGTCTTGTCTAGTGATCTCATTTCCTTAGGATCAGATTCTTACTACCCTCCAGGCATGAGGCAGAGTTAAATCTTCCTAAAAACTAATGTTCTGACTGTATTTAAGAAAATAGGTTCCAAATGAGCAAAACTGAATTAATTAGTTTTGTTCTGCAGTGTGTTAAGCCTTCTCCTACTCTTGGGCACAGAAGTAGGAAGTGGGGAGGGGATTCCTATTGCTTTAATTTTGAAAAGGGTCAGAAGTGGGTTAAGTGTCACCTTTTGCTGTCTGTCTGCAGCTGGAAGAACAGAACAATCCTGTAGGGCTGACAAGGAAAACTTTTTCTATAGCTGAAATCAATGTAATCACAGCTAGTGTGGTGATACCACTAGCTCCAGTTTGTAAACAGAGAGGATTTTGAACCAGTGGCATGGGTGAGCACTTTGTTTACCTCACAAGAAATTCAACGTTGTGCTTAGCTTTAAGTTCGATGGTTAGAACATAATCAAAATCTTGACAAAGATTTTGTAGGATGTCTATAAAGGGGGGTAGAGAGAGAAAAAAATAAAATTATGTATTTATATATATATATAAATATAAATAGCAAGACCTTAGCCCATAAACTGAAACTGAGAACTAGTTATCCAGTGCAACAAAATCCAAAGTATTATTTAAATTTCTGCAAGTTCGTTAATTCCATTTGCTGACCATTACTTTAAAATGTTATATCTGGTTACTTAACAGGGACAAGTACACAAAACACTGAAAATAAGTGGTTGCAAGGAAAGCATGACAAGATGCAGAAGGAAGCTATTTAACCAATTATGCATTTACCTTACAAGGTTTAAAATCTGATGAGAACATTTTGTTGTCCTTTTTTTTTTTTTTCTTCAGAAATTAAATGATTATGAACACTTCTGGTTTTGAAGCTGTAAAGCATCCTGGTTCAAAACCTGCCAGCCCTGATTGGGTTATGGGAAATCTAAAGAAACCCATGTGTCATTCCCTCTCCACCCCCCTCAAAAAAAAATAAAAAAAAAGGGGATCTGTTCATCCAACCCCTAGCATAACAAATGGAGTTCTGTTTTGTCTTTTTAACAGTATAAGCTCTTGTGACCAAAAGAAAAGAAAAAAATAGTTGGGGGTTACTATTGAAAACCTCTCGGTATTCTTTTTCCAACATTGTTACATGGGTAAATGATTAATGCTGTAATGTCTTCCACCACCAAGTGGTTGTGTGCCACAAAGAGTGAAAAGGTCTTGATTGCCCCCATAAGCAATGCTGAACTCCACACACAGTTCAGGGGAGCTGCTATATGAGCATTCATACAGAAAAAAAAAAAAAAAATGCTGGTAAAATTTTATAAACTGGGCAAGCTGATGGTTTCTGCATCTCACCTGTAAACTTTTTGTTCCTCCAGCTCTTGTTGTACGCTTCCTGACCAAACGGTTCATCTGGGAGTATGACCCAACACTAGGTATGTTATATTTCATTGTATATATGTGGTACGTTGCATTAAATAGCATGTCTGAAGTAATGGAAAATCGTAGCGTTAAAATTTTGAGCCTCAAACAACCTTTAAATTTGCTGTAGAAAGCTTCTCTATGGTCATTTAAAGCTGAAACAAATTATTACCTAAGATGGCAGAACAGAGAAGCAGTAATGCACTCAAACAAAAGTGGAATTAATATACGAGGCACAATCCTGCCCACACAGAGGTCAGTGGGAACTTTGCCTCTGAAAGTAATTGCATTGTTATTTCCACTCTGAAAATTAAAGTATTTAGCTTGTGATCAGTTTTCTGCTTTTGGATAACCCAGCCAGCAATTGCTGGAGAATAGACTTTCTGGGATATGTAACTCAAAAATTCAAGGGGAAAAAAAATGTGTAGGTATTTACACTCTGCCTGCACTTAGCTAAGTTCACAGTCCTCACCTTTCAAACACACATTGCATCTCACTTCTAGAGTAAGCAAATAGGGACACGAGGCATCAGAAGTGCATCAATGTGTCCTCTCCACAGCTCCCACTCAGCTGAGTTGGGTCTGGCACTGTTGGCAAGCTGGCACAGATAACTCAAAAAGATTTCAGATGGTTTCTTTGAGTTAGAAGCCTTTGAAAATTTGGGCCAACTTCTTACTAGTTCCGAAGTTAGTCTATTTGAATGCTCGGCACCATAGAAAATCCAGGCCAAGAAGTCTGAGATGAGGTGTGAAGTAAGGAGCTGGGAAGTTCCCTTTTCTCCTACAGTCTGTTGAATAAACACCGTCCAGTTAAACACCTATTTCTTTCTCAGAGTTCCTTCTCTAAGAAGTCATGCTAAAGAAATAGAGAACAATATAATTTTGCATAGCAGAAACAAACAGGATTAAATTTTAATACACTTTTTTACAAAACCCAAGCAGCCCTTTCAACAAAGGAAAGTTTCTAGTATCATATTATGTATTTTTGTCTGGTAAGATGAAGAAATGACAGATATCAGAACTCTCATCATGGGAAAGTAATTCTCAGAACAATCTGAACTTAAATACATTCTTTTATCTGCTAATATAATTCACTGATGAATATAATGATGTCACCTGTCCTGCACAGTAGGATGTTCAGTATAATGTTTTATTAAACTTTACACTTCCATCATTTATATGCCATTTTCAGAACCTGACAATAGAAGACCATAATTATACAAAAGATTTTATTTTATTAAGTTTATTACCGTCTTTTCGGGACCCTGCATGCAAAAACATCATAGTTGTGCTGTTGAAGCACACAAACTAAAGTATATGATGCAAGATTTAGTATTTTTTGCCCCATTTTGAAGGCTCTACATCCTTTTTGCTGTATAAGCCTTGACGTTTGTTTCTGTTTTTACAAATTAATACAACTGCAAATCAACTATGCCCCTCAGGATTGTCTTCTGTTAGCAAAGTGAAAAGCTTTCATGCATACAATACTCTTATCTCAATACAATTAAGTCTCTTCTGACTTACTGAATTCTACAGTCTCACCCAGTTTAGAGGAAAACAGCTTAAGCTATGTATTACAGCTATTATGAAGCTAAGTGCTTTAAGCTGCTCAGACGAAAAGGTTTGAGAAATGCATAAACCAATAATTACAGAAATCTCTCATGGAAGAAGCACACTAGATACTTTTTTAAAGTACTATTTTTCAAACCATATATCACAACAGGATTCAGAGGAGGCTCTGAAGTGTTACAAAACAATCTCATGATATTCTAACCGTTGTTCAGGCCTTCAGAGGTCAATCATAAAGGGACTATACTTTCAAAAGCTTTGAGAAACTGCTTTGGAGAATCTATTTCTCTCTTTATCAAGGTCATTCTCTGGTGCCTCAGCATCCAGTTACCTGTAAACGTCACTGAACTGATTACTGAGAAATTTTACCAGATTTGTTTCTTCTTAGCAGTAATGGACTGACGATTGGGTGGAAAGAGGGATATCTATATATTCCAGCAATTTAAAACAGTTTAAGCTGTGTCACCGAGACATTTGCCCTAAATGGAGATTAATCGTTTTTTGTCAAGTAATGTTGAAAGGATAGGAGTAAAACAGATGCAAACAATCTAGCTGCTGCGCAACAGGAGGTTTTGCCAGAAATCACTGGGGCTGTGACAAGTGTCATGTTCACAGTTTATTTCTTATGTCAAATTCTCTACTATCCATTAGACCTCTGATGCAAAGGATCCCTGGATAATTCTATTTTTAGAAAAGCTTTCTCCAAGCTCTACAAGGCTGGATGGAAATTCAACATTATCCTAAGTTAAATATCAGGGTAAATTTAAAAAAAATAAAAATAAAAATACAACTTATGCTCTTAATTCAAGGGTGGCACATTTTAACTGGAAAGGAAAAACACACATTATAAATATTCTTTACTACTCTAACCTGCCAGAAGAAAACGAAGGACAATATTTTTAGCAGCATCTGGACATGCTGCTGTATCTCCAGGAGCCAAATTACAAACCACAAAATAACATTTTCTGGCGGGAGCAGCACCACTGAATCTTGCAAATCTTGGCACATGGAGCCGCCAAGGAAGTCAGGGTTTTGCACCTCTGCCACTTCTGTGCATGATGTTAGCTCTGTGCAAGCACTGGTAAGACAGCTGCATCTTCACAAAAGTACATACCACTGTGCTTTTTATTTTACCATTCACAGCCAAGGGATAAGAGCTGCAGCAAAGGTCATTTTGTGGGGAGTGCACACTGTCAGCCTTGACTTCTCCATAATTCCTGCTTAACTGGCAAGTCATTGTCACCGTCTTGGCGTGTTTTTATTTTTTATTTGCTTATTTTTTTGGAAAAGGTGCCAGATCACTCGGACTAAGTGATAACCTGGCATTATCAAGGTGAATGAGCTTCCAGTTTCTATCTTTATTTATAATAAATCACACAAGTATCCTATGTGTGCAACAAAATTAGAAGGTCCAAAGAAACAGCTCTACAGAGAAATAGGCTGGAACTGCACGTTTTTAAAAATACATTTACATGTATTTTAAAAATACAGTTTTCTAAAATGTTAAGTATATGAATTCAGCATTAAACTTAGTTATATTAGTTAGTTAAATATCACAGAATCACAGAATTGTCTAGGTTGGAAGAGACCTCCAAGATCACCTAATCCAACCTCTGACCTAACACTAACAAGGCCTCCACTAAGCCATAGCACCAACCTCTGCATCTAAACATCTTTTAAAGACCTCCAGGGATGGTGACTCAACCACTTCCCTGGGCAGCCCATTCCAATGCCTTTCAGTAAAGAAGTTCTTCCTAATATCCTAATAACCTAAACCTCCTGTGGTGCAACTTTAGCCTATTCCCCCTCATCCTGTCACCAAGCACATAGGAAAATAGACCAATCCCCACCTCACTACAGCCTCCTTTAAGGTACCTGTAGAGTATGATAGGGTTGCCCCTGAACCTCCTTTTCTCCAGGCTGAAAAACCCAGCTCCCTCAGCCGCTCCTCGTAAGACTTGTTCTCCAGACCCCTCACCAGCATCGTTGTCCTCTGGACTCTCTTGAGCACCTCCATGTCCTTGTAGTGAGGGGCCCAAAACTGAACACAGCACTTGAGGTGCGGCCTCACCAGAGCCGAGTACAGGGGGACAATCACTTCCCTAGCCCTGCTGGCCACACTGTTTCTTATATAAGCCAGGATGCTGTTGGCCTTCTTGGCCACCTGAGCACACTGCTGGCTCATATTCAGCTGACTATCAACCGTCACTCCCAGGTCCTTCTCTGCCAGGCAGCTTTCTAACCACTCATCTCCCAGACAGTAGAGCTTCTTGGGGTTCTTGTGCCCCAGGTGCAGGACCCGGCACTTGGCCTTGTTGAACTTCATACATGTACAGTTGGCCTCATAGTCATAGACTGCCTGCTTCACAATGGCTTCCAGCTCCTCTTGTTTGTTGCCCATGCTGTGTGCATTAGTGTAGATGCACTTCAGTTGGGCCATTGCCTTCTCCCCCGGCCTTTCCATTGTTCCCCCGACATGACTCTAACAAGCCCTGTTTCAGCCCCATCCCCCTTCTCACCTAGTTTAAAGCCTTCTCATTGAGCCCTGCCAGCTCCTGGGCTAGGATCTGTTTTCCCCTTTGAGATAGGTGGGACCCGTCTGTGGCCATCAGGCCAGGTGCCGAGTAAAGCGCCCCATGGTCAAAAACCACAAAATTTCTGTGTTGGCACCAGCCTCTGAGCCGTGTGTTTATCAGGTGGGCTATCCATGTCCCCTCTGTACCCCTCCCTGCCACTGTAGGGATGGATGAAAACACCACCTGTACTCCTGCTCCATCTACTAACCATCCCAGTCCCCTAAAGTCCCAAAACCTTCAGGCTTCTCTCTTCAATATTATCACTGGACTATCAAAAGAGGATAGTAATCAGAAGGGCAAACCAGGTTGGGGAGCTTTCTGGCAACACCCCTGACCCTGGCCCCAGAGAGGCAGCAGACTTCCCTATGGGTAGGGTCAGGCCGACAAATAGGGCCCTCTGTTCCCCTGAGAAGAGAATTGCCTACAACAATCACCCTTCTTTCTCTCTTGGTGGAAGCAGTCTTGAGGCATGGAGTTGACTTCCTCACCCTAGGCATCCTCCTGGGTAAACTTTCTACCTCATTCTCACCCACTGGTCTCTCAAGCTCCAGGGCCTCAGCTCTGTTGTGTAAGAGCACCTGGGAAGGTGGGGCTGGTAGGGGATGGGTGTTGCCTTCAAGGTCGAGCAGGGACCTGTTTCCATTCCTCCTCAACTCCTAGGTCCCCTCCCTCTGCCCGACAGCAACAGGGCTGGGGGTCCACCTCCATCTGGGGTGTCTCACCCCAGTACCTCTCCTTCAGGCCCTGCAGGGAGTTGCTTCACCAGTCTACCTCCCGCTCACATTCCCTGATATCCCTCAACCTCTCCACCTCCTCCTTGAGCCCTGCCACCAGGCAGACCAGGCCATTCACCTGCTCTCACCTCACACACAGTGCCTCTGCCTCCCTCAGATGGCAGCAACAGGCTCAGACACTTCCTGCATGCAGAGACCTGAACTGCCTCATTGTTGAGTGGGCAGTCAGTCTGGGTGGTTACAGAATTTCTAGAGACAGCTCTCTGCCTAGTGTAGACCACTGTGGCTTAGCTAGTAGTAGACAGCCATTAGATGAGTTGTTCTTATGGGCGGGGGGGGAACACTCTGCCCTGCCTGCACAAACTGCTGCGTCCCGCCCTTTTTGCATGTCCTGTTCGCTGTGCTCCCTACGGGCAGGTTTTGAACCTCAGGGTATAGGGGCACTGCTGGCTCTACCTACACCTTGTCAGCCTCCCTTGTGAGGGCTGCCGGGTTTTGGCAGCTGCCTCGAGTAGCCTCGATGCCGGAAAAGAAGCCCTGGCTGTCCTGAACTCTGGCTCCACTGCAGAATGCGTCTGCCCTGGAGCCAATCGCCTCAGTAAGAGGCTATGTACAGAGAAAGGGGATTAGGCTACCACATGAATTTCACAAAAAATTCATTAAATGTTGTAAAAATAGAATCCAACTTGCCAATTAATAAGCAGATTCACTGTGATGTTAGAAAGCCTAAAAACCACCTTCGCCTAGTTGGGGCACCATTTAACCCACAGCCTAAAAGCACTTCACAAACATATGCAATGTCTCTGTGGCAGATTTAATACAGAACTGGAAATTATTTGTGCTATATTTCATATTGGCTCTGCAGACAGATTCGTGTAAAAAAAAAAAAAAAGTATGAAAACAAGCATTCCTATGTATGATTTCAGCAGGGCCTGCCAGGAACCGGGTGGCAGCAGGCTGACAGTTTGCCTTCCACTGCGGTGGCTTGGCTGGGGGAAAAGCTTGCAGCCTGTGAGCAGCAAGCAGCTGCCCTCACAGCCCTCTTGGGGTTTGGCCACCTTTTGTGGCTGGTTGCCACAAGGACAGACGTGCATAAACACCTAACACCTGCCAGCCACCACCTTGTCAGGAACGGACGTGCTCTGTGGGGAGGTGTTTCAAGGCAGAGGTGTGAAGGCCTTCATTTGGCCACCTACTTTATGTGGGGAAAGTCCTGGCTTGAATGCAGGCCTCACACGGATCTCAGTGATACAGGACTTCATGTCACAGTTGTAAAGTGTGTTGTGGATAGCTGCTCTTCTTGGTGCCAGTAATTAGAAGTAATAGTCTGGACCTCAGCAGTTGCCCCCCTGAGCTATTGGCAGTGCCCAGAATTTAGTGTGACTTCTTCACTCTTCTCAAGGGTGGATAGGCACTGTGGTTTGCCATCAGACAAGAGATATTTAATGGATTCAGCATCCCTGATTTTATAAACAGAGTAAGTCATCAAGGGAACCAGTCTATTCATTTTTCCAGAGAGGGTAGAAAAGAAAGAAGAAGCTCAAAGCATCAGCTCATCAGCAGACAGACAGCACTGATGCTTGCAAATTACCTCATGAGCAACAGCAAATTACCTGCTTCCATCAGCCATGACAGGCAAGGAGAATCTCCTGGCTTGAAAGATGAAAAAAGAAAATTAATCATAGCTATGGCTAAGAGGGTGCTTTTTAAAATAAGTTTTGCAGTATTTCACTGAAAACACATTTGCTGTTTTAACATATCAGGACAATTCACTCCTCTAGAAGCTGCTGAGCTGGGATAACCAAGTTTAAAGAAAATGAAAAAAAAAAAAAGTTGAAAAGAGTGAATTATGAACTGGGTTGTGTCATTTGTTCTAAATTAGCACTTTGATGTACAGATGGGGGGAATGAGGTGTTTCGCGACGCAGAGACTTACAACATCCATTGTTGCCATACAGGGAAGAAAACCACACAAATAAAACCCCAAGGAAGTACAGGAGACAGGTTCCCCAGTTCTTTCCTTGATTCTGTCATTGAGTTGTTGCTTGTAGTCTCTCTGCCTCTGCTTCTCATCTATAAAATCCTTCATCTCATGGAAGCATTGTAAATCTTTTAACTCTATGAGTACCGGTTACTCTAAGACTCTTACATCAAAGGCACACATAAACACCATTTCTTCAAAGACACAATTTTAAATAAGAATCTGCTTATAAAAAACAGCAACCAAGGAGTTAATATTCTTGTTTACCTTTCTAAAATTCACTTGGCTTTCTCACACTGTCACTAAATGTCTTTCTCTAGCTGATCACATATTTCATACAGTTTTGCTAATCCTCTGAAAGGAAAATTGTCTCTGAGCAGATGATCAGCAGAACAGTGCATGACAGACTGGCCCATCTATGAAGCTGAGACAGACAACATGGAGTTTATTTAACATAAATAGGATAGGTAAAAGACAATTTTTTATGGTTTCTCTTCTTCATAGTAAAGAAGCATGTGCCTTAAGAAAAATCATAATTTTGCTAGGCTTGCTAGATTAAAGGTAATATTTTTAAGAGTATGTGCTTCCTTTCAACTCTCAGAATTTCTTAAAGTTGCTCAGGTTTTTGTTCAATCTTTTTCAACCGGGACAGGGGAAAAAGCAAGTTGGTGTTTCTACAAAGTCCCATTCACTCAACATACGTTCAGCTCAGAAGACACCATTACACATGCCTAAAATAAGTAGGAATCAGTAAAGATGTGACAGCAATTTGTACCAACTTATCTCCTATTAGCTTGATTATGAATGGCCCAAGATAACAGCGTTGTTCTCCATCTGAACATTAAATGTTCAAAGGACTGTACAAAGTTACAAGTTCCTGATGAAGGGTCAGAGATGCCCCTGTTACTGCCCTGATTTATCTGCTACAAGAGAATTTCACGTTCTATAGACCAGATCAGGACATATAAATTTTACCACTGTGGCAATAATAGCAGAAAACATTTTGTGAAGGTAAAGTTTATCTTGGCAAGAAGGCTTTTCCAGCTGGAAATCTTGTTGCAATGATTTTTTTTTTCCCCTTAAAATAAATAAATAAATAATAAACCTATTAGGAGGGTAATTTTTACATATATAACTTCTGTAGCTGGGGGTTCTGGCAGCAAAATCATAATATTCAGGGACCACAAGGGCAGTTCGCAGATATGGTATATAACATAATTAATATTACAACCCTGCCAAATATTTATAGCCTAGACCAGGCTTCTGAGTTTCTTTTCTACACCTTAAGGACAGATCTGTACAAACAATAAGCAGAGCAGACTGTGAATATATCCAAACTATCTTCCATCAAAATTGTTGAGAAACAGAAGCAGCTTAGCTATGGCAGCCAAGACCTCTCTAAGAATAGTTTATCAAGAAAAAGATGCAAGAACTATCTTCCTGGACTTTGTGCCAATACAGCCATGAAAAAGAGCTGAGGTCTGCAGGTCCAAGGACAGTTCTCAAGGACTGTCTTTGCTCTTGGGTTTAGTCTTTCCCTGGACATCTGGAATACAGAGTGAATACAAACTCTTTGTCCCTGGGATTGTTTTCACTGCTGCAGATTGCAAGTTGAAGAAACACATCTTTGTATACTGTAGATTTCTAGTGTTCTTGACTTGTGGCTCACTCAACAAGTTTGTCTTAATGCTCCTGAAGGCTTACTACCTGCCTTCACTATAAAAATATTGATTCCCGGCAGCACAGCTGAGAGAGAAACTGCCCAGACAGCAGACAGAGCTTTTAACAAATGGGTCCATACTAAAGTAACTGTTAATAAATCATTAGCTGATAGTTCCTTCAGCCCTGGAGTGTGAAGGTTAACAGAACAGCAGTCCCAGGATGAAAGCAGACCGGGGAGGTCCTTCCCTCTCAGCCCCTTCTTCCTCCTGCTGCCCAACAGAATACCACAGTCTATACAGTGCTGTAGAGCAGACCATTTATATGCTTGTGATTGAAAATACCCATTTTCTATAGCAAGAAAAAGAGGGAAGAGAAAGAAAGAGGGAGATCATCATCTTGCAAAACTTTGCCTCCAGCATATTTCATCTGAACAGCCATGTTGACAACTACAGCTTATCCAAGTGCATAGCTAGAAAGAACGTATGTGGTCCATTACTGGCTTACAGCCAAAATGGGCTGTAATGTTAACTAACCATTTGGGGCTAGGAGGAATGGCTGCCAACTTGTGTTTCAGGGAATGCCATGATAAATGTGTGCATATGCTTAATAGTTTGCTGGAAAACAGCCTTATTTTCACACCAGACTCCAGCCATTAATGCCCTCAAATGTTATTAACAAAATTACTTATTCCTTCTGCTTCAGTGCTTAACAGACTGAGTTCCTTTAATAGTCCAGATTGTGCCTTGCTACTTATCTTCATGGAGTTCTGTTTTCTCCCCACTTCAAAACAGTAGAAACATTGCTTAACTTGATATAGATTCAATCCACGTTATATCACTTTTACTAGCCTTCTCAGCAGCAGGAATTTGTACTGTATGTATTACAGAAATGAGTTGTGAACGTACTCTCAATTTCTCTGAGGTGCCTGTAAGGAAATAGACTGGTATGGCATAGAGCACCTTAAACCCCCGACCCTGGCTTCAAATGCTCAAAAACTTGAAATGAAGAAACTATAATTGAGAGCAGCAGAGTAAGACATTTTAAACAACATGGGAAGCAGTTTTCTGGAAACATGGTTTGTTTTCTTTCATATGGGTCTCAAGATATTTCTGATGCCAGTAATAAAAATATGCCTTTTTACTGTAGTTGTACACACAGCAAAATCAGGAATGGCAGCAGCTCTTCTTGCTGGAGCTACAGCTGCAAAATATTTTGCCCCCACTTTTCTTACTCATCATATTCCAACATGTTCTCCAGATGAGCAGAAGTTTCCAGTGCTTGCTTCTGTACTGTCAGGAGCACAGGCTTTTGTTTTGCTTGTTTTAGGTGTGAGAAAAGTCTCACTGGTTAGTTTTCATTTATGTTGGCAGAAATAAGGTGAAATACACACGGCTTCTCTAACAAAGACCTCTTGCCATAGTCCAAAAAAAAAAAAAAAAAAAAAAAAACCATAACAGAAATAGAAATAGTTTATTTAGACTTAAACTTGTCATGTGCATAATTCCCACGAGGAACAAATGTATCTGCTTCGTGTTTGGTAGGAAACTTGAATCAGAAAATTAGAAAAACAGTTGAAGCCTTGAAGTTTACTCCATACTAGTTAGCACTGCTCCAGCTTTGTCAGTTTTGTTTTAACTTGCCTTAATTAATCCAGTTCCCAAATATCTGTGCGCATTTTCTCTTCCACTCTCAGCAAAAGCTGGGTAAGGACAGAAAGGAAATTAACACCATCCTCTCCTCTCAAAAGAAACCCAGTGCTAGCACCCAGGAGACTGTCACATGCAGCAGAAGCCAGCAAACAGACATTTCCCTTTATTTTTAGGGTTTTGTTCATTTTAAAGTTTTGTTCAATAAAACTACTCTAGCTTTTCTATTTGGAGAGCAAAATATTAAATATTAAATATATTAGTGTATGTTAAATATGGAAATATTAATAAATCAAGAAACAAGCTGTGTTTTTGTAGGCTAGTTTTATATATCCCACCTATACTATCCAAAGAGGAAAATTTGGGAATGCAATAGATCCTTTCATGCAAAGATAAGAACTATATAATCTAGTGTAGCTATGCACACATTAGCCATTTATTTTGCTTCTCTCCTTATTAAAAAAGAAAAAAAGAAAAAAGTAAAAATGATAAAACCAAACTGCTCACTGAGCAGCAGACCTCACAGAGACTCACTTCTGAATTTGTTCTCCAAATTTCATACTGCAGTAGCTTCTCTCTTTGCATATGCCCTCCTGTGTACTCTACGTCCATCTAATGTCCCCTAATGTCTTTAAACATCTGCATGCATCAGGGGCAGCCCACAGCCTGGCTTGTACAGAGGCATGCTCCTGCTGAGTGCCCAGAGGAGATGCTGTCTCTTCCTGTATCTCTTCAGGGGCATTGATAGAGTCTCTACCCTCCACCCAACCCTCATTTTAAGGAAACCTAAGATAATAGAAATAATTGAGAGCTTAGACTTGGACTCAGAGCAGACTAAAAACAGGTTGACAAGCTAGGACATATTTGGTAGCTGTAGTGACTGTGACGTGACTTTTTTGTGCTTGCTCTAATCAGGCTAGTTTGGAAACGTCTGCTGTACTGAAGTCGCAACTCTGATTATAGCAAACATGTAGCCTCATCAAAGGGAGCCAACAAAGCCAAAAGTGATGTTAGAAAAACACTCCTTCACACATCACCAAACAGATTCCAAAAGCAGCATTCACAATAGCAGATCACACATGAAGCAGACTGGAATCCCTAGAACTGAATGTCACCACAAATACCTTCCTGAACACAGTTTGGTTTGTATCCGTGGCTTGATGTAAATGGTCATGTAGTATGATAACCATACATCCAAAACACAAGACTGGTTCTGTACACCCTTCTGGAACTTTTCCTTCTGTATATTCTGAGTCTTGGGGTTACATATGCAGAAACACTTAAGGCATGGAAGAGCGCAAGCCTGACTGTCAGAGCTCTCAGTTATATGCCTGCATTTTTTTTTTTATTATTATTTTTTTAATTTTCATTGCCTTTAACTACTACTTTTTCATGTGATAATAACAGAAAACAATGCATTTCATGATTTTATTGTTAAAGTAAATAACACAACTATGCTTATTTGGTGATTTGTAGTATGTTACTAAGAAGACATATGGGGACATACAGCATTAGAACTGTTCTTTAGAACTGTTCTAAATACACAAGGGCAGAGCTGTGGTTCCTGTAAAATCACTGATGGTTGCAAAATGAAAGCCCTCCTGCAGGGAAATAATGGATGGAGTGAGTAACAGCCAGATGCAAGCAAGAAAAATACATTTAGCTGATTTTTAAGAAGGGCTGGGATTGAGGAAAAAGACAAGAGAGACTTGCCCAGTTGGGAAGTTACATTCAAGTTACAAGAGCTTTATAAAAGGTGATAAGATCCTGAAGCAGCAAGGAAATGCAGAGGGGACAGATTTCACAAAGGCAGACTGAAGCAAAGCCCTGGAGAACAGTCTCAAATAGTACCAAGATTAGTAATGAAGTAATGGGGTAAATTGTGTTCCCAATGGGCTGTCACTTTTCTCAAATGTGATAGAGACAAATGCCATCATGATGGACATCAAAGACTACAGAAGTCAAAACGAGGAGAGAGTTTATTTGAAAAAGAGAACAGGAACCTGTATCACGTAATCAGAAATAGTTATGGGAAATTTTAATCTTTTGAACATATTTCTGCATCACCATCTAACAAGATTTTTACCCTAACTGAGAAGATCATGCCTATTAACTGTAGCTTTTCTGTCTGGAAACTCTGCTATAATTATTACACAAAAGCTCTTTTTCTAGGTCTCTTGCAGCTCTCAGGTCCAACTGGCTGAAAGCCACCATGAAAACAAAGTTTCTTACAGTATTTTTGTATATTCTGGTATTATTAACCTTTCTTGACAAAAGTTAACTAGAATTCTGTATGGATATAAAACTTGTGTCCCTCCATACTTAGAAGCAAACAGAAGAGCCCAACCTGATTTTAAATGTACACATAAAATAACATACATCATTGTTCCATCTTAACTAAAGCTACTGCTATAAGTTTTCTTCCAAAATCAATAAGCCCTTACAATGTAAATATTTCCTTCCAGAAGTGTCGCATGCCCCTGCTATTTATTGCCCGTTCAAAGCAAACAAGTGTTGAATTCATCCCAGGAAAGATATCAGATAAAGTATATCCAGCACATATTTTACCTCATTGACTCTAATTGGAGTTAAGGGTACTTAGCTGAGACACAGACACCTGCATTGTCAATAGTTTCAGTTAGGGATCCAGAAGGTATCTCAAGTCTTCTTTCCCTTTGTCTGCACAACTTAAAATAAAGAGCAGCATAGGGAGAATAAAATTAATAAAACCTAAATCAAGATAGTGCATTTATAAACTAACATGGGAAATTAAGGTTTTAGGGTGCCTGATGTGAACAGCCTGGAAATCAGGACTTCAGGGCTCATAGCATCTGACCAGATTCTTCTTATGTTTCTGTTCCCTTGAACAAGAAGCCATGGCTGCCAAAAAGTTTTAAACATCCAGCTGTTTTACTCTCCTCATTTAAATTCACCCAGCTACTGCACATTCCAGCGCACAGGAACAGATTCACTTTTACTAATATATCTCAACACTATGCTGGCCCCAATCAGTGTTACTCATCCAGGACCAAATTCCACCCTAAAGTGGACAGCCAAAGTGAGTTAAACTTGCAGCATAAAACACCAGCAATTTAGAATCACCTATTAAAAAAACTCAGCTATCTCTTAAGAATCACACTGCTTTTCTGCAGTAAGTCTACTTCTTGAAATTTATTCTCCAGTTTCTCAGAGAAGAGCCCTATGACCTACTACATTCTGCCTCCTAAAAAAAGAATTTCACAAATGCACTGCAAAAATGGACAGATACAGGTATTTTCTGAAGTTGGGTAGACCAATTCTCAACAGCTACTTGTCAAACAGGGCCAGCTAGTCACATGCATTTAAGTATTTTAAGACCTAAATGAGTAAATAGGTAACACTGCATTACTCCTTCAGAGAACTGTCTCCTCTTCACACCACTTTCCCCTAAAGAAAGGAAGCATAAGATCCTAAATGACCTTGGATAGGGAGTGCTACTCAGGGAGCCCCAACCTAGCACTGAACATTTTATCCACTGAAATAACTTGCTCAAGGAGCTTTACTGCAGCTTCTGCACCAAACCAGAGTTTCTGCTTTGCTGCATTCCCCTGAGGAAAGTGCTGCAGGTAAGACATCATACAGAAGGGAAAAATAAGACATGCTGAGAGACTTAGATATATCTTACTCTATTTTGGAGGAATAACCTCAGGATCATATCAACTCCTTCAACAGCCTTGCAATAACAAATAGAAGGGGGCTTTCCTGCCTTTAAAAATTCAGTCTTCATTGCCTGAAGCCCTATACAAGATTGGTTGCCATCTGCCTAATTAAATTGACCATTTGTCCCTATTAGAGACAGCTGTGCTACTTAAAGCAATTAAGGTGGCACAGGAGGGAAGTAACTTTTTTTTTTTTTTTTTTTTTTTTTTTTTTTGGGGGGGGTGGGGGGAAGAGAGTGTTTGCAGTGCTGACATCACTGAAAAATTCCTAACTATGAAGAGGTGATACATTCAAGTATGCAACAAAACAAAAAAGATATGCACCAAACACGAGCCCTTTCAGAGGTTTTAATTCAAGAAATGTCTTTCCTTTAACATATCCTTCATTCCTTTTAGGGAGATTTACACCAAATAAAAGAACTGTGTCTCTGACAATGCAAAGCATTCATAGTCACTGACCACAGTTTTACAGCATATGTATTTGCCTTTTGATATAGGACATCTGTGAGCTAGCAACAGTAATAAATCTAAATGTTAGCACAGATCATTTTCCAAGTTTTAGGTCAAATGCTATCGAATTTAACTTATCAGCTCATTAAGATAAAACAACCCCTTTTGTCATTAGTTGCCTGGTTCCAGAATCTGGGACACAGTAAATAGGTTCCTTTTTTCTATAGCGTTGTGTGAATGCTTAATGCTCACTGGCTATCCTTATAAATCATATACAGAGAAATCACTGCTTGAATTCTTGGTAGAAGAAGGGAATGTGATGATTTCAGCATGTTTCAAAGAGACATTCCTAAAATAACTAACCATTCTGTAATTTTGTCACTGTATATGGCCTGTGCATAGTGGTTATGTCCCTGATCTACAACCACACTGTTTTTGATCTTGTCAGACTTCAGGCTAAGCAGCAACAGGCTTTCAAGCTGGATACACTGAGAGAGGCAGAATTTGTGCTTTACAGGTGGCAGCCTTCATTATGAGCAAACATGAAAAATGGGCTTCAGTCTTGCAGAGCTCTTTGCTGCAGGAGACTGTCCTTTTGTTGGGGGCAGAGTGCAGTGTACACAGGTGCAGGCTTCATGGGAAAGCAAGGTATGGGGAGAGGGAAGAGTCATGGCTGTAGAAGGAGGACTTGAGTCTGCTCCACTGGCAGGAAGCACTCCAACAGATAAAATTTAGTGAAGCTGTGTGTCACATATCAGGTCTTGTGCTGGAGTAGCTGTAAGGAAGATAGAAAAAAAAATCATGCTCTTTTAATACTTTTCACAAAATGTGTTCTTATTTTAGAGTCTACATATCGTCACCAAGCTACCATTGATGATGAAGTGGTTTCCATGGAGATACTAGATACAGCTGGTCAGGTGCGTGGGTGCATGTACTAACATCCAACACCTTGGCTCAGACAGGCAATAGGGAAGGGGAGTGCGATGGTGGCAACGTGGTGGGTGGCAGATGTGCTCCATTTCTGGGGACTGAGATTTGCTTCTGAGCAGAGCTCTCCTTCCTCCCCCACCACCAGCTTGCTGTCAGACCCAGTGTGCTAGATCCAGGCCATTCTGCAAGGGACCCTGCTTACACTTTTCAAACACTGGAAGAACAAACAAAGTTAAGGTTTACACTGGGATTAAAATTATTTTGTTTTCATTCCTTGACTCAGGGCCAACCCAACAATGTTATTACTATCCACAAAGTCATAGCCTATTTCTGCAATCAAGTGATGTGGCTCAACAACTTCTGTTAGTGATTTCTACCAAACTGTAGAAGAGTTTTGTCATAGCAAAGACCCCTTTCCTTTCAAAACACAGCAGGTGCTCATGCTGCACATTCCTATGAAGTTTGTGTGCTTGACATTGCTCAACAGAAACCCTGTTATGATTGCATGCTACCAGCCTGCCCATAGCAGGCAGCCCATGACACCTTGGCAGAGTAGGTCTCCTATGCCACACAATAAAAAGGTGATGTGTGTAGAGTGCAGTCAAGTGGGTGTACATGGCTTTCCAGGCCTTGGCTGACCAACATCTATTGGCCTGGTGTCTTTTTCATAAATTGTATTCCTAAGGCTGCTGTCTGTCTTTTCAAAACAGGAGGATGCTATTCAGAAAGAAGGACATGTGCGATGGGGTGAAGGCTTCGTGCTGGTCTATGACATCACGGACAGAGGCAGCTTTGAGGAAGTGCTGCCACTTAAGAACTTATTGGATGAAGTTAAAAAACCCAAAAATGTCACTCTGATTCTGGTGGGGAACAAAGCAGACTTGGATCACTCCAGGCAGGTCAGCACAGAGGAAGGTGAAAAGCTGGCCACAGAACTAGCATGTGCTTTTTATGAGTGCTCTGCTTGCACAGGAGAGGGCAACATTATGGAAGCCTTCTATGAGCTCTGTCGTGAGGTACGGCGTCGAAAGATGGTCCAGGGCAAGACTCGGAGACGAAGCTCCACCACCCATGTCAAGCAGGCTATTAATAAGATGCTTACCAAAATCAGCAGTTAAAAAGAGCTGTACTAAGCCAGAGAAGCATTGTAGAACATATTAGCTTGGGATAGGGACAAGGCAGGCAGAGCACATTTAATAAAAAATGGTCAAAGCTTTGCTGTTAAAAAAAAATAGAAAAATCAAACCACACTACTTTTTGAGTAACATGGGATCAGACTTTTTCCTGTTGCAAAATGTATTTAGCCACACTGCTTCTGGCTAACAATGAAAAAAAAAAAAAAAAAAAAAAAAAAAAAGAAAAAAAAATAACTCCAAAGGACTAGATGATTGTAGGGATTGGCACTGACAGAGTATCTTCTGCTTCTACAAGGCTGCCTCCAATCCCTTGCAAGTCAGTAGTGCCTGAACACCATTCCCAACCAGCCAACTGCTCAGTAGCCACTTACTTGGAGAGTAAGACTTAGTCTTCAGTCCAGCAACAACCATCAAACTTGCTATTCTCAAGGACTGAGGCTGCTGTGTTTTTCCAGAAAGTTCATCTGACACCTTTCACCAGCTCCAAATTGGTGCATTGTGTGCTTATATTCCAAACTGTCCTTTCTTGTTGTTATTTTGTCAAATCTATGAGTGCCGATATTCTTAGCGAGATATGCAAAAAATACTGGAAAAGTCTTTTTCATAGAGTGTTTAGCCAGCAAGACACACATATCAACAGAGCTGAAATTCAGCTGCTTTTTGACATCCTCTACAACGACAGAATTCATCAAGAAATAATCAGCTAGTCCAGTGTCATTTCAGCATTTCCCTCTTGAAGTACAATACTGTACTTGGGGAAATGGGAGTGTACATCTTGGGAAATCAAACTAAAAAAATAACCATAATACTATTGATTTAGTTAAGGGTAGTTTTTATCTTTTGTTTACATTTTTGTTTTGGTCTTATTTCAATTCAAGTAGTTTCCCTTATTACATTTTATACTGAAGAACTTAAGACATGGAAAGGCAAGTCCAAGCCCAAATGTAATCAGATGTGAAGGGCTTTTACCATATCAAAAGGCCATCATTTCCAGATGTTTAAACTTCCAGATGTTTAAACCATCACAGTTTTTTGTGACTCTGGCACTTTCAAGTGAAAGTACATTTTATCATATTTTTGGTGTCTGGGATAAAAAGCATACTTTTTTTTTTTCTTTTTTTTTTCTCCCCCTCCTCTCTCATGCTTCTCATTTAAGCCAGCTGTTAAGTTTTGCCTCATGCCTACTTGTCTTGCTAACTGTAGTAGTGAGGTCTTCTTCTAGAAGAAGCGAGAGGTACAAGAACTAAGACTGGAAGACTTTCGGACTGTGCTTGTCTCACCAGTTGTGTTGCATCCCTTTAGTCAGCTTTATGTGCAACTCAGACTGTCATCATGCAGAACCACAGCCAAAGGATACTATGACAAATGAGAATGTTAGCAGTATTCTCCTTTGAAGAACAGCCCTCTTATAGTAACTGCTTACAAGTCTATTCTCCACTGCTTTGCACTTTGTATGGTTATTTGCCTCTGTGAGGAAACAACGCCCAAAGGCTACCAAATCCAACTTTCCACAGATGTAGAAGAGTGAGGATATCTGGTAGAAGAGCACTTTATACAGTTGTAGGTAGCCGTATAAATGGTGAAACAGGTTGGAGAATCAAGCCTGTATATCCTCATGGGCAGAGAAAAGTCCCAAGTCTGGACTTCTCAAAGCATGAGCTTACAGATACTTACCAAAGTATTTTTTTAAACGTTCACCCATATCTTTCACCCAATTTTTATCATTAAAAATCACATACAAATGTATATTATATTTTTGCTCTTTATTTTCTTTGTTTCCCCCATTGTAGACAGTGAAAATTCATTCCAGTCTTTCAGAATCACTTTGGTCCTCATTTTCAGGTATGTTGCCATACATCAGCTATACATACTGCAACGGAAACGTCACTTTGTGCTTCTGGGCAGGAGGTTCTGGCAACAGATGATGTCACTGTCTCCACGACACACCTGTTTCCAAACTATTGGTCATGTCTCTATGTGTCTAGCTTCTGAGAGAGAGAGGTTTAGCCATTTTAGTCCTGTAATGCATAATCAATATGAAACAGAAAACTATGTAATCAATATGTAACAGAAAAAGTTAGTGCCTATTCGCACACCAGCGGTCATTAGCTGAAGATCTGAGCTTGCAAATGTGTATGTTACAACATAAGGATAAAGAGCAAGCAATTGCAAGTTGAGGCACTAAGCCATTCTGTTATCTTTCAAATCAGTGCAGCTGCACAAATCTGAAGCAAAAAAAAAAAAAAAAAAATCCTTACCTGCAATCCCATGGCAACATAGCTGATGAGGAAAGTCATGGTGTTGGTATTCTAAGCAATTGATTTATCCCTCTCTAAGGAAAGTTCAACAGTTCTTTTCTCTGAAATACTATCTTGGGTTTCAGAGTAGAGCTGCTTTTAAAATACAAAAAGGTAATATATGAATTACAAGAGAAAATGAATTTATCGTATTCATATTAAGAGAGTGGAAAGGAAGGAAAGCCTAAAGTATGGCCATAATACTTTGCAAAAGAATCCCAGCAAATTATATCTTTTCTCACAATATCTGTTATGGGGAAGTTACAAAATCCTCTTGAAAGAAAATATTCCACTGTGCAAACATGACTTGTTACATAAAGAACCTCTAATAAAAATAGTAACATTCCTTTGCAAAGACTGATTTTGGAAACTGCCAAACATGCTAAACATTTGGTCAGAAAGGAGGCTGTTATTTTACAACCTTTCCTCCCACACAAACACAAATTTCTTTACTTAATTGCTCATTTATTTTTTTTTTCCTAAATGTAATGGTCTGCTTGACAAGCCAATTATAAGATAGTATATTATAATCTGTTGATACATACTACATAGAATTAAATGCAATCCAATTTACTGTTGCTCACAATGTTGCAACATACTATTGGCTATGCTATAAATGTGTCATATTTCTACAATGTGTAAATTGAACCGAAAAGTGCCCAAATATTGAAAAGGCCGAATGCAACATGAACTTGCATTCAGTAGCCTTTCTGCAGCAGACATCAACAGTTTCAATTCTGTTTCTACTGCTGCTATTTAAATGTGCATATATGACATTAACATTAAATTCCTCTCCTCTGCCCTTTCCATTTCTGCAGAGAGAGTTTGGGAAGGAAGATAAACAAAAAGGGGGAGGAAAGGTGAAATGGACACTTGTTACCTACAACAAGTTGAATGTCATTTATGAAGTTTTTAAATATTTATCTTCAATTGATGAAGAGTTAGTCATGCCCATGCTGCAAGACCTGGATCAGGAACCAAGACTTCCCTAGAACTTTGAGAACTTCCCTTCAGATCTGGGGGTTCGGTGCAACTAAGGACAGAAGTGAGGGTCAGCCATTGAGTTTGCACCTGGATCCAGTTATGTTGTCCCCAAACCTGGGGATGGTTGCATCTGGCGGTTTGCTACAAGGCTAGTTGATTTTTATATATATAATGATCTGTATGCATTTTTACATTAAAAATATGAAAGCTTGTGCTTGTAGATAATATATAAGAAAAATAAAAATAATAAAAAAAGTGCTCTCTGTACTGAACTAATATGCATTGGTCTTCTGTTAGTTGTCTCCAAAGCATTGTCTTCTAGGTTTAAGTGGCCAGTTACGGAAGTCCTGATTCATTATTTTTTTTCCCTTTTTAACTTTAGTCTTTATCTTAGGAAACCAAACAGTGAATTTTGTCTGAATAAGCACTTCAGCATTTGGATCAGTTTCTTTGATCTTATTTAGCTGCTAGGCCTAGAATCAAGAGGTCAAATAGCATCTACAGTGAAAAACAGAATTGAATGTCATTGGTAATCATTTCAAGGCTGATCAAAAAGGGTTCAATGTCATGGATAATAAACAACCTTGGTGAAAAACACTGGAAACCCTTCTTTCAAATTCTTTCTTGTCAGATAAATAACATGGATCTTTATCTCAAGCTTCTCAGATAAAATCCTGGAATAAGAGATCCAGGAGATTTATGCCACAGATTTGGATGCAGCCAGCTTTTCACCAGCCCATTTTCAGGGATATGCCCATTTTCCAAGGATAAATGCAATGTCCTGTGATTCTGAAGAGAAGGTGCATTATAAGTATGTCATGTAAGTCACAGTATACCAATCACGCATAGTTTGGTCATTAAGGAAGGTGTAGGAAGCTTCATCACAAATGAAGGGAAACAGCAGTAAACCATTTTCTTGTTTTCCTCCAAACCTGGGCAAATGAAGTAATCCAAAGCATGATCCTGAACAGGTTAATTGCAGCAAGGATATAAGAATGCCATATCTGGCAGAGCAGGTAGTGAAATCTATATGCAGGAGCTATGCTGCAAGGTGAAACCTTCCCAGACTAAGTAAGGTATCTTTCCAGTTACTATCAGCCTCTGTAGCACTGCAAAGTAGTTTGGAATTATGCCAAGCTGCACCAGAACTTGCTTCAGTCAAAATAATGCTTCCTGCACCATAAGTAGTTGCATTCTTAATGACTATGTATAAACAGTGCTTAGGATTCCTTTTATCATAATTTTAATGTCTCAAACCATTTACATATCTTGAGAAGAAATAAAAAAATAGAGGCTTTAATTAAAAAATGCTCCCTGACAGTTTGATTTGGCTGCCTTTATGTTTCTTGAAAAATTAAACATATAATGAAAACAGTGCCATCTTAGAAACTCCAACATTATGCACTTTATTCCCATTACAAACAGCAAAACTAATTACTGCAGGGTTATGAAAATACAGAGTGGCTTGTTGTCCCTTACTTTGCAAGGATACAAGTAGGTGATAATGATGGCTTGTGTGAGGCCAGTTCCATCTGGTTTCTGTAAATACAGTTGCACAGGAGAAAAGCTATTAGTACAGCTCACACCAGAAAGAGACAGTCTAAGCTCCCAGGGCAGGGCTCCACTGACTCGCAGTTACACCTTGGATAGGTCAGGCCCCTGGTTCACAGCCTTGGTAGCCAACCTGAGGAGAAAACACAGCCAACCTGTCTCCTCCACTTGAAAAATATCTCCTCAATTTCTGATCTGAAGTACAATGGTAGAAAACTGGGAGGTAAGTTCACATTGCTGACTGGCGTCTAATATATCAGAGAATGGAATGGAAGTTTGATCTTCTGGATTTCTGGACTGGTCTCTTTCACCTCTGCTTGATATTCCACAGCAGTACAGTTTGGTTTTGTTCCTTTTGTTTTGTTTTGTTTTCAAATATTACTGTCATAAAATTAAGATTTTCAAATGTAGGTGTCAATATACTCTGGTATTCAGGGAAGTTGTATAGACAAAGAAGCTGTGTAACAACTCAGAAGTCCCTCTCACAGGAATGCAATATTTACAAATACCTCTGGAGGTAAATTCTTAAAGCTGAACACAGCTGTTCTGAAAAGTTGGAAAGCAATTTTGTTGATAAGAGATGATCTCATAGATAAAGCACAGACCCCTTTGTCAGCTACCACAGTCCTAAGCCTGACTGAAACGTTCTCTATCAGCAGGGTCTTCTTCCTTCCACAAGGAAATATTAACGTGCATGATAATAGTAGATCCAAAATTACACATCATGCATAGTAATAGTAGATCTGAAATTACACATCTCAGATCAAATCTACATTTTTTTTAATTTTTATATATAAAAATCATTCTCTGTATATTATACATTAACATCTGTAATATACTACATTATAAAATATAAATAATGAATAAACACATTAAATATATTGATATAATATGTATCTAAATTGTATATAATTAATATACACCTATTATATCATTTATAGTAATATACATCTCTCTGTATATATAATCTATTATCAGGAATTTACAGAACCTCAGGGCTTACAGAGCCTCATTTCAAAACCCATCAAGTTCTAGTTACCAAGAATACATCAATAAAGCAGAAATTAATGGTTTATGGAGAGGGTCTGATTTAAACTATTTTGTCAGTACACACAGTTTAAATCCACTTAATTTCATGTAGGCCACTCAAAGGCACTACTAGGAATACCAAAGAAACACAGAAGGAACTTTTGCTGAGAAAGGGAAAGGGAAAGGGGAAGGGGAAGGGGAAGGGGAAGGGGAAGGGGAAGGGGAAGGGAAAGGGAAAGGGAAAGGGAAAGGGAAAGGGAAAGGGAAAGGGAAAGGGAAAGGGAAAGGGAAAGGGAAAGGGAAAGGGAAAGGGAAAGGGAAAGGGAAAGGGAAAGGGAAAGGGAAAGGGAAAGGGAAAGGGAAAGGGAAAAGCAAGGCAAGGAAAAATAAATAATCCCAGATTCATAATTTAAATAAAGGTGGAATACCCATTTTTCTGAGAAGTAATTGCATAATTTAGTACGTTAACACTGGTATAACTGAACAAAACAACTAATGAGAGAAAGAGAACATTTTGAGTTTTAGATATTTGTTTTCTTTTTGCAAATCTATCTAGAAAGAAATAAAAATATTATTATGATGCAACAAACGCTAGGTCTGGAATTTGTCATTAATGTCAGGATTCTGATATCCAGATTTAATTTAATAAAGTTTCTGGATTGTTCAATATTTCAGTTTTTAAGTTATGGGAAACAAACTTCTCTAACAACCTTACTCAATATTACCCCAGCTGTACTATTCATGATTCATTATTGACAGAATCAGCTGCAAATATATATAACATTTTTTTTGGAGAAATTCAAAAACACAGTTTTCCCTGAAATCTTAACAATTGTAACATGATAAAAGAATATATATATAAGGTCATGCAAGCTAAATATCAGTCCAGAAAGCTCCCATGTTCTGTGCAAGTCATCACAGATAACGTACACTGCCACAACAACATTTCCCCCCAAATTCCACATGAGTATAAGATCTCAGGATTGTCAGAACAAAGACCATGTACCTTTAAAACTTGAACTAAGCAAGTAATGTTTTCTCATGTCAGTATAAGAAGTTCACATCACTGGGACTGCTGATTGTGTAAGGAGACATGATCTGTCATACCCACAGATCTGACATGCTATGTCAACATTTCCAGGCAGATTCCATTTTATTCAATTGGTTTTGTGTTGTTCATCACTTTTGCAAGTGAGAACTGCATAACTTTGATTACTTGCAAAGTCCAAGAAAATCATTTGTCTACCCCAAAATCCCTCAGCATCCATTCCTCAGCTCCAAAGAACAGCAGAAGAGCAATGAGCAAGGTCTTGTAACAAACAGAGGAAACAACAAAATCATATCCCCTAAACTCTTTTTTAATTTTCAGTAGAGGAAGAGACTGGGCATAGAAAAGGTAAAACAGTTGCCTGAAGTAATCGTAATCACAACAGAACATACCAGCTGAGTCGCCCAGTTCTGCTTTCAAAAACCCAGAAAATTCATGTTAAGCTCTCTATTCTGTTTAGTTTCTGCTTAAATAGAAACAAACAAAAATAATAGTTTAAAAAATCTGAATTTTTGTTTTGTTTTGTTTTTCTCCCCCTTAGGCTTTCTACGTGCAGAGCTTTCTATATTATCTGTTGTCCCACAGATAACTGTGAATTTATGCTTCTGACTTGAAGTTAAGGTCCCTTTGCCTGATTGGGAAAGTCATTGTAGCATTGCAGATCTACATAAAAGCCTTTGCTAAAACACTAATCATGTACACTTGGTACCAAAAACCTTATATCTCATAAGGACATAAATAACAAACACTCCTACCTAATTGTTCAACTCAATTCAGTGCAAATTTAGGATAGAAGTTTGTATCTACTTCAAATTATTTCATTTTCACACTCCAAAATGAGGATATATTTCCCCTCTTCAGAGTACAGTTCAATGCCAAAGCAGTGAGTACTATTAACAATATTAAACACACATAGTTTTATTACGCCAAAATGTATTTAACACAAATTTGTAAACAAAAGAATGATATGTCTGTGTGAACTGATAAGGGCAAAAGAATGTTGGATAAGTTCTACAAATACTAAATTTCTTTTAATAGCCACATGAGCTGCCTTTTGCCTCTTTTCTCTCATTTTTTTTTTAAATTATGTTTATTTATTTATTTTTGGTTGGTTGATTGGTTGTTTCTTTTTTGTTTGGTTGGTTGGCTGTTTTTTCTGGTATTTGAAATAACCACAATACATGTGAAAAGCCTGCAACATCCTTAGAGGGACTTTCTCTGAAGGCCATCATTTCTCTGGTGTGCAGTTAAAATATTTGAAGTTAATAATCACAATAGGAAGCATTCTAGGAGTGACATCAGAAACATAAAAAGTTATTTTAGTGAAGGACAAAGGTAAGGAAGAGAGAGATCTTCAGACTTCATAGAAAATAAATTAATTAAAGCTCTCTGAAGGACTCCAACTTTTATACATAGTGAAGAGCTGATATTTGAAGTTTAATCTCAGATTCTTTTGAAATAGTTATTACTGCAGGGAGAAAAGAAGAGGTAGATGAGATAGGATGTTTTGCGTAGCAGGCCATCAGGTCTTCACTTCTGTGCTAGGTTTGTTATTGTTCTAAAGCAAAATGTTAGTTATCAGCCTGGTTTCGTGGAATTTTCCCACTAAAAATTACTGCCACTCCAATTTTTGCAAACTGATGTTAGTAAGCACTGGAGACTAAAAGATCATAATGTTTAATTTACCTCCTTAGCCCCTGAGCATTTCTTGGGCTTTTAGAGATGGCTCTGAACAGAAAACCAGAAGTTACTGAAGACATCTCTAATACGGCAGACAGGGTGTTCTGCTACGCTTTGCCCATTTGTCAACCCAAATATTCACCAGCAAACTCCGGGCTGTTTTAATGTCTTTGTCCTCTTCAGGGAAAAGCTTCCTAAAAATATTTGATGCAAAATTTAATGACTGTTGATTTTTTTTTAAATAAGTTTTTTAACAAAAACGTTTAGAAAACTTTTACAACAAAAAGTCCCACAGCATTTCAGTTTAGGCATTACTATGATGAGCTCAGTGAAAATACTTAAATAGCTGCTTAAGACAGCTACTTCTCACAAATATGTTGAAAAGAAAATATGTGCAGAACAGTGAACAATCATTCTGACCTTTTCTGTGAGCTCGTATGCAATTCAGTATGCTCTGTCATTCTCTCTTGCTAAGTAGCCACAAACCACAGTGTCTGTGGGAGGTACTCTCCATATATACTTTTCTGCTGAGAAACATGAAACATTTCCTCAAAGACCACCGGTTGTCTGTCAGGCCCCTGTTCTTGCTTCCTTCCCCACCTAGTGCCAATGTAAACCTCTTCCTCTGCACTCCTTCCATGAAACTCCTGGCCTTGTCTGTGCCTTCCTCCAATGAGTAACCCATGATCCCAACCTATTGCTCAGAAAGACCAATGAGGCCCTGATCAATTCAATAGGTAGGCTTGAATGTGGCCTCATACCCACAGCTTCACATGCTACATTGGCTTCCTGCACTCAAAACCTTCCCCAAGTAATGCTGCCTTGTTAACTCTCTTGCTCCAAAGCCACGGTAACTAGGACACTGCCAGCTGGCTTGGAATTAGATTTGCTATGAAAACTGAGAGGAAGTCTTTAGCATTGTAAGCTAGAATGAGTCCATCAAACTATGCTAATTAAAATCACCCGAGACTCTGGCACAAATCTTTTGCAAGGCTTAATATACATTTATTTTACAATTATTAGCATCAGTCTAGGTTTTATGCTGTAGTAGCAGGTTACTGCTAGAAATGAAAAGCTAGTAGAGGGAAAATGTTGGGATTTAACCTAGCTTCTCCTAAACTTTTGGGCAGTAAGACTGTTATTTTTAGAAATTCTTGTGAATTTCCATAAATCCTTCTTAAAATAAGTTGCTTTATTGAAATAGCTGCACAGAGCATATCATGATCATGTGAGATGTCTGAGGTTAGTAACTGCTCATCTTGTCAATTTTCTGTATTCAAAGATGAGTAAAGGGAACAACAATTATCAAATCAAGGGAAAAATAATAATTAAAAAAAATGTAATATTTTTTCTGTTTTAAGTGTGTTAGGATTAAGAATTAGTTTTTTCCCCCTTAATTTCCTGGAACAACTCATTTAAGGTAAAGGTGGCTGTAAAGATTTGTAGAATGCAATTCAACTTAACCTGTAGGAAGGCTAAACAAAATACAGAAGTCAGATCCTACATAACGCTCTGACAGCTCGTACTATTCTCACAGTGACCATGAGTTAAAAAGTGTGTAGTTCAGTACACACATTTTCAAAGCAGTCAGCATATTTAAGATGGAAAGGTGCCATGTGCTTTGGGCTCCACAGGTTGTTCCTTCTGCCTCACTAGTGCAGGTCTCAAGTCAAAAAATAATGTCTATATTGTCCAGAGCTCATTTAGATCCATTTACACATTCTAATGCCTGTTTCCCATTTAGATGGCACATAGATCCTTAGGGCTCTGTCTCACTCTCTGCTTTATTGGGGATCCAGCAGGGAAAGTCAGTTGCTGACCTCTCCATTACTCTTCTCAGATTGCAGGATGCTGCCTTGTGTTAGCACTGATGAGGCTGGGCACCCCATGTTACTTGTAACTGGGGAAGTTGTGGAACAGCATGTCAAGGCTCCCTGATGCTCTTGAACAAGATTTCAGAGAACCACTCATTGTATCTCCCTCAAAGAAAAGCCTCTAATGCAAACACTTTCTGAGAAGTAACATACCACCTCGGTGAGGTTTGCAAGCCTCAGATCTGCAACATCTCGGGGCTTTCATGTGGCTTGATGAGACATGTTCTTGGCCACTCCACTCAGCTGACCAACAACTCCAGCTGCAGATTATGCCTCTTAATCTGTCATCTGCACTTGATTTACAGCCACAGCATGCGTTTCAACTTAGAGGCAGAAAGGCTATGCACTTTTCACACATGGTTCTTCATGGAATTGATCCAGTTGCTTCTGTGACCTAGTCTGAACTTTGAACACACAAAGCCCGAAGAGTGGTGTTTTCAACATGCAATTATTGTGTCTGTGAAGTTCCAAGAAGGAAATAAGCCACTTCTAATTATATGAACTGAATGTGTACCAATGGCATAATTCGGTACTACAGAATCACAGAATCACAGAATCACAGAATCACAGAATTTCTAGGTTGGAAGAGACCTCAAGATCATCGAGTCCAACCTCTGACCTAACGCTAGCAGTCCCCACTAAACCATATCCCTAAGCTATACATCTAAACGTCTTTTGAAGACTTCCAGGGATGGTGACTCCACCACTTCCCTGGGCAGCCTGTTCCAATGCCTCACAACCCTTTCAGTAAAGAAGTTCTTCCTAACATCTAACCTAAAACTCCCCTGGCTCAACTTAAGCCCATTCCCCCTCATCCTGTCACCAGGCACGTGGGAGAACAGACCAACCCCCACCTCGCTACAGCCTCCCTTGAGGTACCTATAGAGAGCGATAAGGTCGCCCCTGAGCCTCCTCTTCTCCAGGCTGAACAAGCCCAGCTCCCTCAGCCGCTCCTCGTAGGACTTGTTCTCCAGGCCCCTCACCAGCTTCGCCGCCCTTCTCTGGACCCGCTCAAGTACCTCGACGTCCTTCTTGTAGCGAGGGGCCCAAAACTGAACACAGTACTCGAGGTGTGGCCTCACCAGAGCTGAGTACAGGGGGACGATCACCTCCCTAGCCCTGCTGGTCACACTGTTTCTGATACAAGCCAGGATGCCGTTGGCCTTCTTGGCCACCTGAGCACACTGCTGGCTCATATTCAGCCGACTATCCACCATCACTCCCAGGTCCTTCTCTGCCTGGCAGCTCTCCAACCATTCCTCTCCCAGCCTGTAGCTCTGCTTGGGGTTATTGCGCCCCAGGTGCAGGACCCGGCACTTGGCCTTGTTGAACTTCATGCAGTTGACCTCAGCCCATCGGTGCAGCTTATCCAGATCCTCCTGCAGAGCTTTCCTACCCTCAAGCAGATCGACACACGCACATAACTTGGTGTCATCTGCGAACTTACTGAGGGTGCACTCGATGCCCTCGTCCAGATCATCGATGAAGATATTAAAGAGGACCGGCCCCAGCACCGAGCCCTGGGGGACGCCACTAGTGACTGGCCTCCAACTGGACTTGACTCCATTCACCACGACTCTTTGGGCCTGGCTATCCAGCCAGTTTCTAACCCAACAAAGCGTGCGCCAGTCCAAGCCAAGAGCAGTCAGTTTCTTGAGGAGAATGCTGTGGGAGACGGTGTCAAAAGCCTTGCTGAAGTCAAGGTAGACCACATCCACAGCCTTTCCCTCATCCACCCAGCGCGTCACTCTGTCATAGAAAGAGATCAGGTTCGTCAGGCATGACCTGCCTTTCATAAAGCCATGCTGACTGGGCCTGATCGCCTGCTTGCCCTGCAAGTGCTGCATGATGACTCTCAGGAGGATCTGCTCCACGAGCATCCCTGGCACTGAGGTCAAACTGACAGGCCTGTAGTTTCCCGGGTCTGCCCTCCAGCCCTTCTTGTAGATGGGCGTCACATTTGCTAGCCGCCAGTCAACTGGGACCTCCCCCAATCGCCAGGACTGCTGATAAATGATGGACAGTGGCTTGGCCAGCTCCTCTGCCAGTTCTCTCAGTACCCTTGGGTGGATCCCATCCGGCCCCATTGACTTGTGCACATCCAAGTGCCGTAGCAGGTCACCAACCAGTTCTTCATGGATAGTGAGGGCCACATCCTGCTCCCCATCCCCTTCCACCAGCTCAGGGTACTGAGTATCCAGAGAACAACCAGTATTGCTGCTAAAGACTGAGGCAAAGAAGGCACTGAGCACCTCCGCCTTTTCCTCATCTCTTGTAACTAAGTTTCTCCCCGCATCCAGTAAAGGATGGAGATTCTCCTTAGTCCTCCTTTTTGTGTTGATATATTTATAGAAATGTTTTTTGTTATCTTTAACGGCAGTAGCCAGATTGAGCTCCAGATGAGCTTTGGCCTTCCTAATTTTGTCCCTGCACAGCCTCGCTACATCCTTAAAGTCCTCCCTAGTGGCCTGCCCACTTTTCCAAAGATTATAAACCCTCTTTTTTCTCCTAAGATCAAGCCACAATTCTCTGTTGAGCCAGGCTGGTCTTCTTCCCCGCCAGCTCGTCTTTGGGCAAGTGGGGACAGACCGTTCCTGCGCCATTAAGATTTCCCTCTTGAAGAGCGCCCAGCCTTCCTGGACCCCTCTGCCCTTCAGAGCCTCCCAAGGGACTCCACCAACTAGTGTCCTGAGCAGCTCAAAGTCAGCCCTCCGAAAGTCCAATACAGCGGTTTTACCGGTCCCCTTCCTGGCCTTGCCAAGAATAGTGAACTCCACCATTTCGTGGTCACTCTGCCCAAGACAGCTCCCGACAATCACATCCTCCACCAGTCCTTCTCTGTTTGTGAAGAGAAGGTCTAGCGGGGCACCACCCCTGGTAGGTTCACTAACCAGCTGCATCAGGAAGCTATCTTCCACGCTCTCCAGAAACCTCCTAGACTGCTTTCTCAGGGCTGTGTTGTGCTTCCAGGATATGTCAGGGAAGTTGAAGTCCCCCACGAGTACAAGAGCTGACGATTTTGCAACTTCTGTCAGCTGCCTGTAGAATTCCTCATCCGTCTCCTCATCCTGGTTCGGCGGTCTATAGCAGACCCCGACCAGGACACTAGCCTTGTTGTCCCTGCCGATCCTAACCCAAAGGGACTCGACCTTGTCATTCCCAGCCTCGAGTTCTACAACCTCGAAAGACTCTCTAATATAGAGAGCCACACCACCACCCCTTCTGTGCTGCCTGTCCCTTCTAAAGAGCTTATAGCCAGGCATTGCAGTACTCCAGTCATGAGACTGGTCCCACCACGTCTCCGTGATGGCAACCAAGTCGTAGCCTGCCTGCTGCACGATGGCTTCCAGCTCCTCCTGTTTGTTACCCATGCTGTATGCATTGGTGTAGATGCACTTCAGCTGGGCCATTGCCTTATCCTCCGGCCTTGCCATCGTTCCCCCTGGCACAGCCCCAACAATCCTAGCTTCAGCCCCATCCCCCTTCCTACCTAGTTTAACGCCCTCTCAATGAGCCCTGCCAGCTCCTGGCCCAGGATCCTTTTTCCCCTAAAAGATAGGGACCCATCTGTGGCCATCAGGCCAGGTGCTGAGTAAAGTGCCCCATGATCAAAAAACCCAAGATTTCTGCGTTGGCACCAGCCCCAGAGCCACGTGTTTAACAGGTGGGCTTTCCGTGTCCTCTCTGTACCCCTCCCTGCCACCGTAGGGATGGATGAAAACACCACCTGCACTCCCGCTCCATCCACTAACTGACCCAGCCCCCTAAAGTCTCTTTTGATAGCCTTCAGGCTTCTCTCTTCAGTGTTGTCACTGCCCGCTTGGACTATCAAAAGAGGATAATAGTCAGAGGGGTGTACCAGGTTGGGAAGCTTCCTGGCAATGTCCCTGACCCTGGCCCCAGGGAGGCAGCAGACTTCCCTACAGGTAGGGTACTACTCAGGGAAAGTTTTCAGAAATTCCCAAAGACTGGTGAATGTATCAAGAAATTCTAGAGAAGCATTTTTTTCTGAATTATTATTTTTTTTTCTTTCAAACAGTAAGATATACAGCAGAACAGGGCTAGAATACACAGCAGTTCCTAAAGATATGCACCAAGTCAAAGTTCAGTTTTCAGACTGCCTCAGACTTCCTTCTTTTGATCCTGATCAAACTAGGTAAGACCTGTTTCATAGTTCACTGAAGTTAATAAAAAGCATTCCCTGTATATTTTCAGGAACTTTGAGATCTGAATCTTTATCCTTATACTTCTTTTCCCTTGACTTGATGCAAGAAATAGGTGTCCTGATCCCTGATATCCCTTTCCATATTTCTAAGACACATCATGGTGAGTACATGGTGAGTACCTGTGAGTACAGCTCCTGACATAGTGGGTGCCTGACTGCCACATCTTGGAAACAGTAGGCAGTAAGATTAAAAACGACATTGATCATCTCATCTAAAATTTACCATTAATCTTTTCCAGACTAGTCATGACAGAAGCTATCTAATTGCTCAACTGTCTGAAAAGAGTTGCTGTCTTTATCCTATTAGTGGATAGGCGGTAATTTGCCAATGCTGTCACTAAGTTCTGGTAAAATGAGCTTCTTATCAGTCCCATGAGAGAGGTGTTTTCTTGAGGTCTTGTGTCTCAGACCAATAAAATACTTAAAGATGAACCTTTTATTGTCACAAGTTTGAACTCTTGTGAGTGCACAAAGAAAAAGATGACATACATATGCATGACACCCCACAATAAAATTGCTAGGGTGACTGTTGAGACTATCTCAGATTTTTTTTTAAAGCATATGTTTGTTTTTTTTTAAAGCATATGTTTGGCTGTTGTATGGATACGGCAGTGACTAACATTTTAAAGGCACACTAAAATGTAGCAATTCAGTTCAGGAAGAGATCTGTTCTCACAATTTGAACATAGATCTTGACTCCTGTATATCACTGCTACTCACCAAGCAAAGCGATGATAATGCATAATTTAAACACGCAGACACACAAGTATTAGTTGATGAAAATTTTTTAACTAGTTTCTTTCTTTTACATGACCAATGCAATCTTAAAAAAAAAAAAAAAAAAAAAAAAAAAAAAAAAAAAAAAAAAAGTAGCTTCTAGCACAAAAGAGGAAAAGGAACACCCTTTTCTGGAACATGATCTTAGCTCGCCCTCCTCTGAGGAGGATACATAATATCCACATGTCCCTTCCAACCTGTTATCTCATAACTCTGTGAGGCATTTTTAAGAATTATCTGTGTGACTCTTCTCACACAGAGATCCTGACATGGAACAAAGAGTGGTAACCATGTGAAGACCTTCAGATGACCCCTGAATTAAAAAAAATAAAATAAAAATCAAAAAGCAGCTCTCATCATGAAACAATGTTCCCTTCCTCCAGACTACACATATTGAAAGAGATGAGGTTACTGTCTCTAAATGTTTGATTAACCTATATCAAGATGCTATCAAGATTCCAAAGTAACTATGATTTTCCTTCAATTTGGATTAAAATTTTTCATGAACATTGACGGCACTATGGTTAGACATTGTTTTTTCTGGGATGAATTCAAGGCTTTTTGTTACAAACATTGTCCCACTTGTTTCTTTGTGTTCAAACACCTGAAAAGAGATCCACACTGCAGACATTTCCTTTTCAGTCTAAAGCCTATAGTGGTGTACTCATTCTGCCTACTTTCAGATGCAGTAGAGGAGGAACTAAAAATTATATGCTCAGCCATTCATTCAGAACTACATCCCTTTTAAAAACTAATTTATAACCTTTCCATTTATATTGGGTCTGCTTCAACAACAGCTGCGTAACAGCAGCTGGGAGAAAGACGTGAAAACCAGCCCTGCAGCCCACAGGTGAGTGCAGCAGGAGGGCAGGAGGTGCTCCAAGCAGGCAGTAGCAGTTCCCCTGTGGCCTGTGGAGAGGCCCCTGGTGGAGCAGGCTGTCCCCCTGCAGCCCATGGGTCCCACATGGAGCAGATCTCCACGCTGCAACCTGTGGAGGAGCCCCCGGTGGAGCAGGTGGATGTGGCCTGGAGGAGGCTGCAGCCCATGGAGAGCCCCCACAGGAGCAGGCCCCGGGCCGGAGCTGCAGCCCGTGGAGAGGAGCCCATGCAGGAGCAGGGGGGATGGGGGGAGCTGCTGCCCACCCGTGGGGGACCCGTGCTGGAGCAGTTTGCTCCTGGGGGATGGATGGACCCCACGGTACGGATCTGTGTGGGAGCAGTGCTTGGAGAGCTGCTGCCTGTGGGCAGCCCCCGCAGGCTCAGTTCGGGAAGAATGGCATCCCCTGGGAAGGACCCCATGTGGAGCAAGGGAAGAAAGATGATGAAGAAGCAGCAAATGATCAAGAGTTATGGACTGTATGGGCTGACCACAACCCCCATTCCTCTGAATTGCTGAGGGGGGAAGATATAGAAGAGGGTAGATTGTGTGTAGGGGGGTACTTATAGTTTGTTTTTAGTTTCTCACTGCTCTAGTCTGTTAGTAATAGGCAATAAATTATATTAATCTCCCTACGCTGAGTCTGTTTTGCCTGTGACAGTATTTGGTGAGCAAACTCCCTGTCCTTATCTCAACCCGTGAGCCCTTTTCCATCATGTTTTCTCCACCTCTTCATTTGAGGAGGGGGAATGAGAGAGCAGTGTGGTGGAGTTTAGCTGTCTTTCTAGGGTAAAACCACTACACCATTAGGGATAACAACAAAAATTACCAGTTTTGCCTTCAAAGGCTTTGACAACTCATGCTGAGCCACTTTTCCCGAAAGTCTGCCTCCATCTTGGGTCCATTAACCTGTCTGGCACTCTTCTAATTCAACTAATGACACCATTTAAGGCCGGTTTATTTTCTTTCTCTACCCTTCTGTATAAGCATCTTCTCCTTTCCAATTCAGTCAAAAAATCACCTTCTTTGCCAAGTCAACAACATTCATTTCCAAGATACTTACCAGAAGAGTTCAAAGTATGTTACTTAAATCAAGTTCTTTGGAGAGGAGAGATTTACATTCTCTTTCATATATTCTGGCCAGTGCTGAGCAAATTGCTAACACCGTACATGATTAGAGCAGTGATACTTGGCACGCTTCAAATTTTGGCCTCTATGCAGACTAAATTCTAAAAGAAAATCTCCCTGTTACTTGTTATTTCCCTTTTCATATGGAGAATTTTCCTACGATAGCTGCGTGCATAAATTTGCATCATTGCGTTATAGCAAGGACTTTCTCACTCACAATAACGAGAATTTATCTTAGAAGGGGTTGCAGAAAAGGATAGTCCAATAATTGGCATCTTCTTAATGCTATAAGTTGAAAGGAAAAGTATTGACTAAACAAAGAAAGCAAATTATGTTCTTACTTATAATGTCAGATGTTTCTGGTAAACAGGAAAAGCTGAGAGCACCTGAACCTTATTGTCTGCAGTCATTCACTTCATTATTTCTCCTCTTGCTAGTGTGTCTTGTCCTCAGAAAGTCAGTTATGCATCCTGAAGAGATCACCTTCTATAATGCTTCATGTGATTTCATACTCAATATTATTTCACATTAAAAAAAAAAAAAAAAAAAGTTGATGGGAGGAGGGCAAACCAAGTGATTTTTTATATATAGTATACTGAAACTAAGCTTTGTATCTTTTTCACTGAGATCACAATTGCTCCAATTGTACTGGGTCTGGCTAGAATGTTAACTTTCCCGGCAGCAGCCCATACAGTGCCGTACTCTGTACTTGTAGCTGGAACAGCAGTGTTATCACACCAGTGTTGTGTCTACTGCTGAGCAGCAGTGGCAAAGCATTGGGCCTTTCTCTAACCCTCCTAGGGGGTGGGCAAAAAGTGAGGAGAGAAACATCACTAGGGCAGCTGACCTAAACCAATCAAAGGGATATTCTATACCATATGATGTCACACTCAGCAATAAAAGGTGGAAACAGGAAGAAGAGGGGAGGGGTGGGCTCTCGTTGGGAAAACGTCGGTCCTCCTCTCGAACACCGGCTACGTGCGTTGAGGCCTTGCTTCAAGGACGTGGTCAATCATCGCTCATTTGTGGGAAGTAGAGAGTAATTTCTTTCCTCTGCACTTCCATATAGCCTTCATTTATTTTGTTTGTTTGTTTTCCTCCCTTCTTTTTATTTTTCCCTTTCCCCTCCCTTTTCCCCTTTCCCTTTTTATTTCCCCTTAGTTAAATTGTTTAGTTCATGGTAGTCTTTATTTAATTATTATAATTATTTTCCTTTAATTAAATTATCCTTATCTCAACCCGTGAGTTGTTCTTTGCTTTACTTCTCCCCCTCCTCATCTAAAGGAGGGGGAGTGAGAGAGCGGTTGTGGGGTTTAGCTGCCCAGCACGGTAAAACCACCACACCAATGTTGTTTTTTTCCCTGTCCTCAGTGGATGTTTGCCCTAGAAAAAATCTTCTCCCAGACGTGATGCTGCACATAGAGAACAGAAAATACACCCAAGAGCTGCTGCCATTTCTTTATCCTAGTTGGCAGTGCTGGAAGTCATATTGAATTGGATCCACGAGTTCATCAGTCTGTCAAATCATAAGAGTGAGAACAGTGGTGGCTTTTTTCCCCTAAGGAATGACAGACGTTTCTTTTTTCGATTTACATATATAGAATGATCCAGTACAGGAACTACTCCAGTAGATGTTCCTGTACTATTTCTCAGCAGAAAGGAACAGACCTCTTTCAAGTTCATCTAAAGCTACAAAGAAACATTAAGAGGAGTATCTAGGAGTTTAAAGTCCAGGAGTCTGCTTTGGGTTCTGCTATAAAACTCCTGTCTACATTGGCATCAGGTTCTGATTGCTCATTTAAAGCGAAAAGACAGTAATGCTTATTGATGCCATCAGGATTCCTGAGCCATAGCTTATTAATGAAGTTGACCTTGTTTCAAGTACACCTCAGTCACACATCTGACATCTTCTGCTATTTATTGGAAATGGACTCTCTCCATCCAGGGAATTTCACCCTAGATGGCTGAGACTGCATCGTTATTGCACACTGAAAAGAGACTACTCAAGTCGATCCAGACTACTGAGATGAAGAAACCATAATAGGAGACAGTATGGTCTGCTGCCGTGCTTCTCAACCACAGAGCTAGGTTACCAGAGGTGAAGGTAAATGTGTCTGTGTTGTAGTTACTCTGCCAGCTCTTTGCAGTACACAAGGTTTTGAAAGTTTTACTAGACAATTAAAGAAAGATAAACACAGTCCCCTCCTCTTACACTTCAAGGTCAAGTATTGCTTCCTTAACCCATTAAATCCCACAGAAAACTGTATCATGGACATGGTTTCCACCCTCACTTTTCCTCCCACATATCTCTTCTATTCTAAATTTGAAGATTCACTGAAAGTTTTAGATCTCTAATATGAAGTAACTAACTAGAGGGGGGAGGGGGGCAGTGATGGGGTGAGGGGGAAGACAAACCCCAATTTGTTGCTGTTTTGCTGTTTATAGATTCTGGCGAGTCTAAAGGCAGGAGTCCTTGAGTCTTCTTCCTACTATGTGACTTCAGTAAAGTCACTTCAGCTCTCTCTGAGACTGGTTTTTATTCTTAAATGGGGCAAATGACATATTCCTTTTTCTGAGGTTCACATATGAAATCTGTTTGATGACCAGTTAGTGGCATTGATGAGAGCAAATCAGCAAAGATAAGAAATAGGCCAAAGAGAAATGGTGGATTCTAATTGGAAGAGTGGCGAATATTTAGAATTTCAAAATTTGCTTTTACGTGTGAGGTCTTTTTTTGCAGATATATTTCCAAACAATTTTCTTTTTATAATTTCACTGTAAATTGAACAGAATAGTCTGAATTTAAAATACTTACGCATGTGTATCTTTATGAACTTGGCATTTTTTCCCCAGAATTTTCTCATAGATAATTTTACTCTGATTTCATCTTTTAAAATAGTAGAGTAGCATGGCTAATTCTTTGATGTATGATAAAACAGAATTTACAAGAAGTCCTGTCTTGAATATTTTTAAAGGAAGCAGCAGGTAGAACTGAAGCTTGAAGAAGATGCTGACAATCAGTTATAGCTTTTGAATTTCAAATCAGCGTTGAACAGAATCTCTGGGGCCAGCATTCTCGTCAGTGAAACTACAGTGAGGCCCACAAAGCTGGACATGCAGAATTTGACCAGAAACATATTATTGAACAACGCATTTGTTAGTGACTTCATGAGTTTCAGCTTTCCATCAGTGCAAGGATTATGTACTGAGTGTGCTTGTGTCTATCTGGTAGCAAGGTGCCAGAATTTAAAAAAAAAAAAAAAAAAAAGAGAGAGAGAGAAAGAATATAGAGATAATGATGTTTCTGTTCCTGTGTCTTTTTGCTTGAATTTTATTATCATTAGAGAAAGGTTCAAAATTGTGGAAAGAAAATGGAATACAAACAAAGTTCCAAATTTCACAGCTGGAACATGTATCTCCCATGAGATGATTTGAAACACTAGGTCTGAACATCTCTAATTTGGATCTTTTTCAGACCTAAATTGTGTAGCAAGACCCAGGTCGAGCTATACTGATGTCTAGGTTCACATGCCAGCAAACATGTAAACTAAGCAGAGTTCAAAGTCCAGGTCAGAAAATTTCCATACTCAGCCTAAGCAACCCCTTTCACGAGCTGTTTGAGCAAGTCTGAAAATTAATTTATACTGCTGAAGTAGAATAAAATAACACAGAGAGATAAAAGAATCTTGATGGAGGGATTAGGTTCAACAGTTCCTGATTTAAAAAAAAAGGCTTTTGAAGAAGAGCAGAGAAGGCAAGCCCTGAAGAAAATAATTAGCCAAGAAAAAGTGTTTTTGCTGGATTGTGGGAACAACCTGAAATGGCTTTCCCTTTGGGACCTCAGTTGCAGAGACTTTGCTGGCTGCCCCAGAGATTCCCTTACTGTCTTTGAATCATGAATCTCCACAGCTGCCTTCTGGGAAACAACTGCTGTAACCAGAGAAGAATGAATCACAGCAAGGAGGAAGGTGGCTAAATAGCCTGCTTGCAAAGAAGAAGATGTAGGGAAACACAGCGGAGCTCAGCAGACTGTATAAATTAAAATCTTCCTACCTTATGAAAATAGGATATCAAAATGGATTAAGAAAATAAATTTCACTATATTCAAAGAAATAATGGAGCATTGCACAGGTGGACTGAATGCAGAGGGAATGGTGAAGGGAACAGACAATGATTCTTGACAGTGGCTGGAAAGGAAAAAAGAAAAATGATAATTCTTGATAAACTCTCACAAGCCTGAAGATGACTTTTTTTTTTTTTTTTTCCCAAAAGATGTAAAAAGTACTGTACAAAGTAAAGTGGTCTTTTCCCCCTGCAAGATTAATTAAAAATAATAATGCAGAAAACCCATGCACATGCCCTTTTGCTGAGTGCTTTCAGAGTTGGTTCTCAGTAAAGAATAGTTTGGAACAATCTGTCTCTGGTATGCACCCAAAGAAGTCAATAAAACAACCCCAAAGAAGAGAATTTTTCCATTTTATGTAATCTGAAATATGTGAAACAGCTTATTGGAGAACATGGAAACAGAGGAAAGATCACCCTTCACTTTAGATAGTTCACTGAGATTCCCTGAACAAATATTTGAATTCTTGCCTATATATCTCCTGGATATAAAAAATAACCTAGAAAAAGCCATAAAATAAAATTGGGGGACACAGTAGTATTCTGTATCATTTGTTTCTTTTGTTATGTACTTGAAGAAACAAACTCACAGACACATCTGCCTACATTTCACTAGTTATATGTTTTGAAGGTTAAAGACATCACTGCAAAATTTCATTGGGTTTCTGAAAGGTAAAACTAAAAAAAATATATCTTCATCTTTCTGAGGCACAGTACATTTGTGCTATATTAAAAAGAGTACACTCAGTTCAAAAAAGTCATTAAATACAAATACATAATCGTGGCATAAAGTTCTTAGACCCCCAAGTACACCTTTAAGTGTTTTTCCCGTAGCATAATTTCCACAGTTAATCAAATGAGAAGACGAGATTACATTACTTGACTTTTTCAGATCAGTTTACAGCTGAAAATTGCCTGTGAATTTAAACTTGCTTCTTTCCTTCTGGGAAAGCCCTCACCAAAGACTGTCACCTGAGCAGCACTACCACCTTGTGGAGTGGTGTTCCCAACCAAGAGGTGGCCAGTCATCAAAACCCTGCAGAACAGATGTTCCTCTCACTGATGTTGGCAAACTCTGGAGTGCACAGAAGACACTTCCCCCTGTTATGGAATGGTCCAAAGCCCAGTGACATCAATTTGTCAGTCTGGTCACAGACAAATGCCAAAGGACTGAGAATTACTGAAGGTTCACACGTCTTGCTAGGAATAACAGAGATGGTTCTCTTTAAAGAAAGAAGTGAAGACACTCTTTTTATTAGTATCCAAAATGGTAATATATAAGCATCTACACAGCACTTGGTCCTGTAACAGGCTAGAAAACTTTATGGTGTCTTATGTAGGAAACCACAGGCTTCTATACTCAAAGGAATCAGTACCAAAGAGCACAGAATATGTACAACTTAATCAGGGGAGGAAAAACAATCAAGGAATCATATGTCAGTAGAAAATAAATAATAATAATAAAAATGACAAGGTGTGAATAAAGTTATTGAGTTCAAATTAAACCATAGACCAAGGCTCAAGTAAGTTCCTGCAAGGGTGCCTCAAACACCTAAACACTACTATGTTAAAAACAAGAGGTGGAAGCTCAATACTTGTACAAAATCCAAGCTGGAATAAAGATTTTTACAATCCAAAACCCCCTCCAGCCAAGTGAGCAGGCCCACATGTAGCAGCCCAGAGGCGATGCTGAACACAGGTACGTGTCTGAGATCCACACCCTCTGTACAGCATAAAAACGTGCAACTAACTCCAAAAAATTCTTTAATAACATTTACCTTTTTTTTTTTCTTTAATGTGAATTTCAGTCCTCTTACCACCCTACCAAGGGAAATGCACTTATAGAACCCTCTGTTACATTCCATGAAACTGGCACTCCTTTCTAAACAGGCATATAACTTGGATGGGGGAATTTACAGGCCAAGCCAAAAAAAGGGATTCACAGAGAACAGAGACCAAATTTCAAATAAATCTGAGATCAGTGGTATCCTTTTAATCCACACCCCAAGTAAGACTGGATTAATGAGTGAGGTAACACACTGCAAAGGACTGCTACTAGTGGGACACTTTTCCCAGTGAAAGAGGAAAGGATCTGGATAATCTACTGCCAGGAATACTACATATGGAGCAAAGAAATGTTTACTATTAAATTCCATTTACATTCTGTTGCCATTCCTACTACTTTTCTTAAACCCTAACTTTATGACTGTAATCCCTTTCCCCTGGATAGGCTTTCTTGTTTGTAACACAGCTGTACATGCATCTGTATCTGTACAGGCTGGGGGATGACCAGAGGAGCTCTGAGGAGAATGACGTGGGGGTCCTGGTGGATGACAGGTGGATGACAGGCTGACCATGAGGCAGCAGTGTTCCCTCATGGCCAAGAGGGCCAATGGGAAACTGGTGTGCATTAAAAGAAGCGTGGCCAGCAGATCAAGGGAGGTGATCCTCCCCCTCTACTCTGCCCTGGTCAGGCCTCACCTGGAGTACTGTGTCCAGTTCTGGGCTCCCCAGTACAAAAAAGACAGGGATCTCCTGGAAAGAGTCCAGTGGAGGGCCACAGAGATGATACAGGGCCTGGAGCATCTTCCTTATGAGGAAAGAGTGAGAGATCTGGGTCTGTTCAGCCTGCAGAAAAGAAGACTGAGAGGGGATCTCATCAATGTGTATAAATACCTGACGGGTGGGAGACAGAGGGATTTGGCCAACCTCTTTTCAGTGGTTTGCAGGGACAGGACAAGGAGTAATGGCCACAAGATAGAGCACAGGACATGCAAAAGAACTTCTTCACGGTGAGGGTGACGGAGCACTGGAACAGACTGCCTAGGGAGGTTGTGGAGTCTCCTTCTCTGGAGATATTCAAGGCCTGTCTGGACACCTACCTGGGCAGCCTGCTCTAAGGAATCTGTTTTGGCAGGGGGGTTGGACACAGTGATCTTTCGAGGTCCCTTCCAACCCCTTCAATTCTGTGATTATGTGATTCTGTGATTCTGGCAGTGAAATTCAGCAAGATTGAGGTCTTCTGTGAGACTGCAGGTAGTCTGTTTCAGAGCATGGTGGCAAGCCAGATTAGATGTTTTCAAGGGCACTATGGACAAGTTCAGTACAGATTTTTGGTTGGATTTAACCAACTCAGTTCACCGCCTACATTATAATACACGAAAGTGTGAGTAAGTCTCCCATTTTGCTAAGAATACAGCAAATATCATGGTCACTGTATGATGAACCAGATAAGGGAATTAGACCTATGTGCATTTCAGAGAGCAATCAATGGGTATGAGGAGGGTCACAAAGAGAATTTATTCCACAGTTGGGAGTGAGAGCCATTTATCTCACGTTGCAACCAAGAAGGTCAACTTATTCTGAACTCCACAAATCAGATTAAGTGAGGGCAGCAGAAAAAAAATAAGCTGAGATAGTTCCAGCTGAGCAGCAGGCCATAACCTAAGCTTGTCATGGTCTCTTGCTATTTAAAAGAAAAAGATGCAAACAGAAGATAAAGTAAATCAAATAAAGGTACAAAATACATCTCCACACAACTGAATTGATTTAACTCTGTATTGAAAATTGAGCTGGACTGTGTGTACTTAGATGGCACCAGAAGGAAAAACATTTGCTCCAGCCACAGAGTCAGAAATGGAGAAATGAGAAGATAGCCCACATCAGACTGACTTTGTGAGAAGAATAGGAAGGATTTAATGACAGTGAGAGGCACTGGGAGTTATCATCTCTCCAGTTTCCAAATGGTAACATAGGTCATGTTCTAGTCAGTGTGTGAATAAGATAAGCCAGTGAAGAAAATGGATGAAGCTCCTGTCACTGGTGCTCTGCTGCTTGAGGCAGCACTCACCTCGTGATGGAGAAATTAGAGTAGAAGCTGTTTTATCGACTGATCTCAAAAGCAGAGAGCTAGTGATTGAGATGAGGGGTGTAGATGACTGGTCAAAGTGCAGTTTGATATTTTCTCTTGGCAGCCTCAGGAAGGGTGGCTGCCTTGCCAGGCTTTTCCTTTAAACATCTAAAATTCATGCTGCACATCTGCAGTGTACTACATCTCACTCTTTCAACAGGCACGTTACCCCACAGTTTCTACTCTATGAAGACCCCAGAAAGTAATTCTGCTAAGACGATCTAACGAGGCACTCAGTAAAGTTCTCTGGAGAGCTGAGAAACAGTGACAAACCCAATGAAATGAAGGGTTGCCACACATCTACAAAATAAGAAGTCAGGCTCATCAATCTTTTGCTATCAAAACACTCTCTCATACATACAAATTTCCTCACTTGCTTTTGTGAAGCTGTTTCAGTGAAGCATGATAAATGCTAGAGAGTAAATGAGGATAACAGAAGGGACTAACTGGTGAACTCGGTGCAAAGCACATATATAATTAGTGCCCCAGTGGAAGTATCTGATCAGAACCTGACTGCAGTGCAGGCTCCAAATAACTACCCTGAGAGATCAATATTGTGGATGTAGCTATATAACTGTGTAGCTTTGTTTTCCTTATTCTGCATCCTTAACATTAAGGAAGGACTGAATGTCTTACTATGTTGCAGGCAGCTTCTTAGAAAATATACACTTCTATTTATTTTGCTTCAGAGGTTTTGGCTGTGGCTTGTCTTCATCTAACCAAAGCTGGAAGATAGTGAGTTACCAATGTCAGAAAAACCTCAGTTTAATGTTTACTAAGAAACAGTGTCACTAGCACACCAAGCAGACACAGCTCTGCACATAGAAAGACAGGTGTTAAATCATCAGACCCACTTTCCTCAGCACCTGGGTGTTCCTTGGAGTTTTTAACATCCAGCTGCGGATTGGACCAGCCCTCCTTTACCTTATAAGTTGTGATGAATTCCCCTGAAGTACAGTCTGGCTTCTGGCCAGTAATGCTCTATAATTTAATTGCACTCCTCCAATGTTTGGAGAGTGAATTACAGATGTCTAAAGAGATAACTACAGATAAGTCAACAAAGTGGATCCCAATGCACTCCCATTTCAGAAGGCAAACTGTGGGGAGAAAATGTTACAGAACTAAACAATGGAAAGACAGAGATGAGAGAGCATTGCTGAGTAATAATAGTGACATTCAAGTACTTTACATAGTGCTTTTACATACACATAATTTTTCTATATTCATATATATAAATGCATAAATACAAATATGAATTTAGTCACACACACACACGCAAATAGAGAAGGAATAACAGGAAAAGTTTCGACTCCTCACAGACAAAAGACAGACAAGTCTAATGCAGGTAATTTTTTCATATACATCGTTTTCATGAAGATTGAAGTACCTTTGTATTTGTAGTATTTTTAATAGTTTTGGGAAAAAAAAAAAAAAAAAAAAAAAAGGAATTACTGGGAAGTCAGCTAGGCTGTGGTTTGGAAAAAATAATAATAATAATAAAAACCACAAACAGCTTTTTACAGAAGCTCTCCAATGCTCCGTCTATATCTGTATCAAAGAAGAGTTTCACAGCAATATAAGCCTTTATTTATTTATTTATTTATAAACTGTGGCAGTTACAACAGATGGAGGAATCATGCAGAGGTAGAAGCACGTCATTGCTCTATGTAGTTATGCACAAAGCCAAACTTTGTTAATTCAACACTAACCTTGCAGCCCAGAGGATATAGAATAACTTCTGTCCCTGTGCGTCCTGACACTGGGTCATTCTCAAGTTGTTAAAGAAACACTAAGAGGAAAACATATAGCCAAATGTTCTCCAGCAAATCTTTCATGCCTCAACAGCTCAAGTCAAGCTAAAGAGGGAAAATTCTCTGTGGTTCTATGCTTGTGTGGTAAATACACTCATACCATCCCATGGGTGGTGCTGAAGGATCCCAGCTGGGCAGGGATGAAAGAGAACCAGAAGCCATTCCAGCTGCTGTGCAGAAGGAGAAAACTTAGCACACAGACAGTAGTCATCCCAGGCCAGAAAAAGCAGCATCTTCCTCCATTCCTCCCCTCAAATTTGCTCCCCTGCGCATGTAAGACTGGTTGAGGGGTATGGATGTGGAAGGGCTGGCAAGTGCTCAGTCAGCAGCCCTGCCTCAGGAGCCATATGACTTCCGATGACCTTCATAACACCTATGGAAATATTGATGTAAAATAGTCATTTAAGGTCATTTTTATTCCCCTTGCATCCTAGACTCTGGGCATTTCTGAAATAACATCTTTAGGAGGAGGAGGCAGAAGTTATATAAAACCTACATTTTTTACTTTTTAAGCACACACTAATGAAATATTGTTGAGCAAATAATCTACCCCTGACTCATATCCATAGACGACACCAATTTTCTGCCTCCATAAAACAGGGAGCAGCAAGCTCCATCATTAATTTTCTCAAGCAAGAAATATTTCCACAGTTTGTTTGAAATCTGTTTCTTGACAGCCAGTCTATGTTCTCCTTTTCTTCAGCTTCATCCCACCACATCAAGGCCCACACTTCAAGGCCACCTCAGTCCTCTCTTCACTGTTCTCAGGCAATTTTGTCTTAGTCATCACCTCTGCCAGGTGGTTGAGAAGAACAGCCCTGATCTAAGAGAGTTCCCACTCCTTTTCCCAGCCACTGTGGAGAGAAGATAGGTTTCCTTTCTAACATACGGCAGCTATAATTTCAGCCTGAATAGCAGCAGATTTATTTCTGTGCTCCTACAACTGGGGATTCCCTTTAAGGAGAAATCCAATCTTTTCTTTCCAAGTCAGCATGTAATTACATACAAGCCAGACATGGTCTGCAGTATCTTCACAATTAACCTTGTCCCAGAAAAGGACTAGGCTGGGTGCAGCACCATACAATATATTCCAATGAACACAGAGTGGGAGCAGAGCCAAAAAGCTGACTATTCTCAGCATTAACTCTAGCCTACTGTCATTGGTGTTTTTGTTGCTCCCATGCTTGAGGCATCTGGGTGCTATGAACTGTTGGCACTACTTTAGTGCTTCCCAGTGTGATAGAAACTACTAATATCCCTCTTTTAGAAATAAGTAATCAAAGCACAGAGAGAATAAGATTTCTCCATTAAACTGAATGTTGATTTCTTTACCCGTAATGAAGCATAACTGGAGTTAAAGTCTAAGTGCTTCCACCACAGAGTCCTAAATAGTTAAGTCTTATTTGATGAATGTGGTGTCCAAGAAAACACAAAACAAATCTGCTTTTCCCCTCTCCTCTTACACAGAAATGATTAACCAAAGAGAAGGCTTGTGTACAAAGCAGAGTGCACATTGTCCTCCTGTTTGATTTGAGTGCAGATTTGAAGCAGTTCAGACCGGAAATAGGGTCTCAAAAGGAAAGCTAAAGATTAAGGCTAAACCCATAATAAGGAATTGTTAAAACCAAACTCATAAGTAAGAAAGCACACATATGGACTGTCTGAACTATGTGAACTTTTGTATCTCCTATATTCCCACCTGATTAGAAGCTTTCCCATCTTGTACTCCTTTAGCTTTTGCAGTATATTTTCTATTTAATCAGTCCTGAAATGTTACATCCTCCAATGTCTTCTAAAATATCTTTTCAGTTCTTAATATAGCCCTTGATTTCAAAGCCTTGAGCTGGGCAATGGTACCAGGAACACTAACTTAGCCCAATACCAGTCTGGTATTCACAGCTGTAAAGACTGGAAAGCTACTGGTTGTGGTTTTAAATTACATCCTCATTTGAAAGGAAAACACTGCAAAGTTAAAGTAAAACCATGTTTCTTCTACAAAATGGCTGGAAATCTGGGCAAAGTTTCTGAGACGCTTAGCTGCCAGGAAGATATCTGCACAACTGGCAGCAGCAGTAACAAATGACCCAGTCCTGGCAAAAAGGAGTAAAAAATGTATATTATTGGTCATACTTCATTGTTGTCTGGACAAGGAGCAGTTTCACAATGAAATGACCATGTGTTAACCTGGATGTCAAACACAAGTGGAGCCAGTGCTTCATAGCTTACTGCTGACACCAGGCGTTCATTGTTTAGAAACTGCTTAGGTGGAGGTAGGCCTCTCCACTCAGCAGGAGATACGACTGCACATAGGGTCCTTGTATACAGAGCCATTGGTTTCAGCAAGATCATGCCTCAGCCTGTACTTCTTAAAGGGGTTGTCTTCTCCTTCACACCTTTCACCCTCTTCTGCCTCCTACCCTATTCCTGCCTCCTGTCCTCTGCACACCCTGATCTCCTTCTCAGGTACCAAAGCAACATTCAAGACAACAGCTTATTTTGCTGACCTTCCTAGTTTATCACTTCCTCTGGTGCTGCAGCTCCAAGACTGTTTTTCTCCAGCAGACAAAAAGAGGTCTGTTAGACCAAATGTTGTTTCTGCAAAAGCAGTATAAGTGGTATATTTATCTCACCAGGGGAAATGCCTCCAAAGTCTGATTTCCATAAAGCTTTCAAAATGAATCTTAGGTAACCCTCCTCAACTGAAGCAGCTCTGTGATACAGTCAAGGATGGAAACCATCCAAGCAAAATTGAATAGGAGCTGTTTGACATTTATTTCTTTTTTACAGTAGCATTTAGATATATATCCAACAGAAGTAAATACTAAAGGAAAGTAGCTGATAAGCCTGTAAACTGACAAACCTGAAGGCATCCCAAATAACAAGCTATCTTTAACTACTGGCTCAGAGCAGTACCACTTGAAAGAAAGAAAGGAAAGAAAGGAAAGAAAGGAAGGAAGGAAGGAAGGAAGGAAGGAAGGAAGGAAGGAAGGAAGGAAGGAAGGAAGGAAGGAAGGAAGGAAGGAAGGAAGGAGGGAGGGAGGGAGGGAGGGAGGGAGGGAGGGAGGGAGGGAGGGAGGGAGGGAGGGAGGGAGGGAGGGAGGGAGGGAGGGAGGGAGGGAGGGAAGGAAGGAGGGAAGGAAGGAGGGAAGGAAGGAAGGAAGGAAGGAAGGAAGGAAGGAAGGAAGGAAGGAAGGAAGGAAGGAAGGAAGGAAGGAAGGAAGGAAGGAAGGAAGGAAGGAAGGAAGGAAGGAAAGAAAGAAAGAAAGATTGATTGCATAACGGAGTTTCGAATTTGTTTCATAACAAGTTTGAAATAAAGCTCCCGACCCAAGCATCCCAAAATGTTGTGTTCACAGCATCCTGTTAATATGAACAATGGAGAGAAAGGAGCGTCTTCTCTAAGCTGAACACTTGTGCAAAAAACAAGGATAAACTGAAAGGAGCCACAACAGAGTCTGGTGGTTGGTGACTTCTGTCCCTGTAGAATCAATAAGGTATTCAAGGAGCTAATACACTTTCAAGCTGTCTTTACTGCTGCCTGTTGGCACTTAGAAGCAAGACCACTGAACTGAGAGTAAGAAATGTCCAGAGGAGATTTACAGAGTCATTGATGAAGTACTAGTTTCTCCACACAAGCAGCTCTTCAGCCTAAAATGTGCTCGAAAACACAGTGTGAATCCCATAAAACGTGCTTCTACCAGGAGATATCCCATGTAAACTGGACAGAAATAAGCTGCCTGGTGTGGAAGCTGGGAATCTATTCAAATAAAACAGCTGCTGCTGTGATGAAGTCTCAGTACTTCACTGATGGGTTTACATTGATCACTTACCCAAATTTTCAAAAAATATAGAACATACTAAAATGAAAATATTATGCTATCCTACTTATTAGCACTTAATTCAGATTCCCACAGCCAAACCTGCCACACCATTTGACTTTCTCCAGAATTTTCTGCAAAATATATAACGCAAGCTTTCTTGCACTTAAAAGTTGTTATTAGTGATGCCAGGCTGAAAGAGCTAAGATACTTGATCTTGCCTTATGCAGAAAAACAAGTTATGGTCACAGGCTCCCAGATTTTATTCTGAGACTTGCCACAATTTCTATTACTACCAGCATAACTATCAGGACAACCGTCAAATTGTTCTTTGGATGGGGACTACTACTGCTACTTTGTTTAAAACAAGGATAAGATCTACCATTCTTCCTTAGAATTTCAAAGCAGATGTTTTGTGTATATGCTCTAAAATAAATGTATAATATAGGCAAGACTACTGTTTCCGTCTATCCAAAGCAGGTTGCATAGTAAGGAATACAAAATATATCACATTTATTGTACCATCATTGCAGCCTTCACTGTAGCTTCCCCCCCTCCTCACTCCCTCAACTCTGCCAGGTAAGAAGGGAATGAGGATCAAAACACATGGCAATAATGGCACCTGCAGAAGTAAGCTCCCAGTAAAAAAATGGTTAAGAAATTTGCAGTTTGACCATCACTGTAGCAGCAGTTAAAAGTGCACTCTAATATAGCAAGCTACCATCAAGGAACCTGATTATTCTCTAAGTCACCTATGCATATGGATTGTCACAGAAGGAGACACATCTAGGTAGAGTAGGCTGTGCAATGCTGCTGGATAGAACAACATCTGAGTCAAAATGGTCTGGAAAAGATTGATCCAAAGTTCACTGAAACTAATGCAGAGAGTCTGAGAAACATGGGCATTCACAATCCAGCCCTGCTCTTGGCTGAGGAACTGCCTGAATGTTCTGAATTTCAGATATCTTCTTAAGTACCTATGGCATGCGTGTAGTCAAGATGCTTCAGAAACATGAATTCTCACAAACACTCATGGTCATTGAAGATCAGGCCATTGCTGTTACCCTGAATTAAAAAACAATGCCTCCTGCAGTGCTAATTGCTGGTCCTGACTGCCCAAACTGAGAAAATTTCAGTGTTTTTTTTTTTTTTTTGTTGTTTTTTTTTTGTTTTTTTGTTTTGTTTTGTTTTGTTTCTTTCTTTCATGCTAGAACTATGTTTTGAAGGTCAGTGGAATATCTATGGCCTCTTATACACACTAATTGCCACAAATCACCATGTGTCATCTTAATTATAAAGGCATCTTTAAGGAACATGCTACAAAGCAGCGATTCTAATTACTTACTCTGCATGTTCTCTGACAGGAGTTTATGAGGAGAAAAATGCAATTCAAAAAGCTGGTTGATAAAGTCATTCCTTCCAATTACTTCCAAAGAAGCCATTATCCTCAGGGTGCAGCAGGTGCTAAACAGAGACAGGAACTAGTTTTTCCTACATACACCCATACCATCTGCCCAGAGCACAATGGAGCATTTCCATGAATGTCCCCATAGGATCTCTACTACTGCAATGACACTGAAGTCAAAGAAAGGGTTTTTAATGTATTTCATACAGAAGTGCTGGAAATAAGGCATATATTTTCATCGCTTGCCTAACTGAAGAAACACAAAAGGTCAGAGCAAGCAGCCAAACCCATAGGGTTTGGATGTAGCCTTTGCTGAAAGAAAAGAAGTACTTTAAAATGAGATGGAAAGATTATTACCAGTCTTTGTAAGACTGACCAGTTACATAACCAGAGGTGGAAAACTGCAGAATACCTCTCTATGCAAAACAAACAACCTCTGGCCTAAAAAATGTGATTGACATTAATACAGAGCGATCATTGCTGAGCCACCTTGGTGACATATAAGTCAGCATAAGCTATCCACAGGCTAAGCCAAAAATGAAGTTGTGTTTTACCACATCACCACATTAAAGCCAATTTTTTGTCTGTAAATTACAATTATGGTTAAGAGATAATGGTATAGTTCTCTGTTCCTCGTGTAGCATGCCACTCATATTTAATTTCAGATTCAGCAGCTAAATACGTCAGTGGCTTACAACAGTAGTAACTAAGATTTTATATATGGTTCGTTCTGTGGGTTTTCCTCTTCCTTCAGAAGCATTACTTCTTTCACTGCAGTCACTGCCAGAAGCCAGCCTAAGCCCTACAAACATTGATATCATTTCTGGAATGTGTGCTTTTTTCACCAACAGAACAAAAAAAAATCCGAACAAACCACCAACCTAGCAAGAGTAAAGAAGAAATAAATTATTTTTCTGATTCAATTTCTCACTCATGCCACACTTTCCTCCACGGCAGAAATAAAATACCTGAGCATTCTGACAATGCACATTACTAAAACAGGCTGCAGCTGCCAAATCGAACTGACAGAGGAAACTGTTTTTTCATATTAGAGGGTTCAATCGTCATGGACACAATGCGAAAAATCCAAAGGGCAGAAAATGAAAACCAGCTCTAGATAGCTGATACTAAATGAAAACTGTTACCAATTCGGGTTCTTTACATTTACTACTATATCTCTAAAATATGCAGATGTTAGCTAGGACATGTCAGTTGTGATGTGGAGGAAGGGAATTTCTCTGCAGTTCATTGCATTGTTTGATGTAGTGTGCATATGCCAGCCTGGGTAACATTAATGAAGAACCTGTGATCTATCCATCATTCTCCCTGTACACCTTCACAAACTTTGAAGGCTCACTTTCCCTTGCCTTTACTTAATTTATGAGGAGGTAAGGATACAGAACTAAGTGAATAGTTGTCATAGGTTTGTTTTTTTGTTTGTTTGTTTGTTTTTTTTTTTTTTAAAGCATTCAAAATTTAAGCTAGCAGGCAGCAAACAGTTGGGTCTATGTGGGTGGGTAGGTGGGTGAACATCCAAAAATGAACTTTTGAACTCTCCAGCAGAAGCCTGCTATTTGCTAGTTGCAATAGAAGTAGTCAGGCTGTAAATTTTGAAGACACCTGGACTAAACAAAAGTAGAATATCTTTCAATTAAGGAAGAGACATAAGACAGGAGCACCAATTAGAAGGCTGATCACATGTTGTGCTTCTTCACATATACTATTAGTGTTGGCAAAATCAGGGGGTTATGGTTTCAGAAAGGAGACCAACAAGAGATGCTGCACAGAGAAACAGTGGCCTTGGAAAGAAGAAATGGGCCTGGAAATAGGAAGGTGAAGATTCCAGCTGGAGGAAAGATCATAGAAGTGGGGGAAGATCTGGGACATCAAAGAGCTGAGTGGATATGAATGCTGGGGGAGACCCAGGGGTGTTGGCCAGTAGCAGCTAAGACTGACACCTGCAAGCAACAGCACAGTATGAAGCAACACGACTTTTTGTCCAGCCTTCCCAGATCAACAACATTCTCCCCATACAGAAGAAAAAATGAGACCTAGTGAACACAACAGTGATAAGGGAGCATGTGAATGAGAGAGATAATCAAGAAGGGTAAAAGTTTTGACCTCAACTGTTCTTAAGTCTCAGTATCCAGCTCCACTACAGCTGTTAACCTGTGACAGCAATGTTCAGTGTTCACTGGAACACAGAAGAGATTGATCTGTTGCAACAGCTCATAGTGGATACACAGGCTGTACCCACACGACTGCTGTTAAGTAATGTCATCAGTGCTAGAGAGAACTTAACTTTATTTTCCTTCCTTCAGCTTGCTCTGCCACTCTTCAGGAATCTCTGGTTTCCAAACTGAACAAGTCACGTGTCACCACCTAAAGTGGCACTAACCAGAGCAAGAAGAAGGCAGAAAACTGCAGCTCGGAAGAGATCACTGCTCTGTTCTGGCACTGAAGATTATCAGGACAGCATAGGACTAGGGGAGCAGTGGAGCTACATGGGGAGTTGCCCCTGAGAGAGACTTCAAAAGCCTATGCATAACCCCATCTTCTCTAAGGTGAGGAGCAGCAGAAAGCAGATCTTTAGCTGGACTTCTCTACCTTTCCAGCAGTGTGGCTGAGAAATGGTAAACAGAAAAATTACCCACCTTTTTTCCTTCCCTCCTTTTCTCCAGTGAGTCTGCAGCCAGTAATGTTCATTCTTGCTCTAATCATAGGGAAAAATGACGTTAAATGAGTGGGCCACAACTACAGGGAGGCAGTAACAGAAATATGAACAGCTCTTGGGAGGTGGAATGCCTGATCTCCTGTTCCAGTGCTGTCATATACTTAGGAATAGCAGACATGATCCAAAACCTCTCAGATGTGAGCAATTCTCAGACTTCTACAATAAACCCTTTCTCAGCTCAGCTGGAAGAAAAAATAGACAAACACTAAAACTACAAATCCATTTCCAGTGAATCATCTGGTTACCAGTCACTTTTGTATGACATAATTTGCATGCTATTCATAAACTGATTTTGTCTCTGATGTTACACAACCGGCAGATTTACAACAAGCACGACCTTCCACATAAACCCTGCAGGAAGAAAGCTTTCAGGGCTGTTGCCTCAGTGTACTGGTTTGGCTGCACGAGCCAGGCTGCAGCTACATACACATGAAGATTACTATTGCAGGGCATGCCTGCATCCAGTGCATGAGCACAAGGAGCTAACGGAATCCCCCATAGCCCAAGGACAGAGATTCCAAAATCCCTCACTCCACAAGGGACTGCATTGGGTAGTGAGTTAAAAGATCCTGTTTGCTGTATCCAGCAATCACTGGCCACTTTCTCAATCTCAATGTCTCTATCTCCATACAGTATTCATACACTGTGCATCAGACCCTGGCCAAAGCTCACAACCCCCAGTTTGGCTAGCATCTGAGGCTTATGATCCTCAATTTAGCTAGCATTGGAGACTACCTAAGCTTGCTTTTCAATGTGAAAAAAAAAAAAAACATTTTATGCCAAAAATAGAAGCATATCACATTGGTTGACCTTCTAATGAAGACTAGCAACTAAGTATTCACTTTTTGTAATTTGTTAACATAGTGACAACAATACAGTTGAGAAATAAGAAAAGATGCTTCTTGCTGGGAAACACATCAGGAAGAAACCCACTTCTAAGCAAATTTCTTTGTGACTGCCAGGTACTTACTTTCCTATAGACCTATTTAAAGAAAACAGCATTTTAATATTGAAAGATTATAGGTTAATATGACTTTAGGATTACAAGCAGCATACTAACCTCATAAAAAAAAATCAAAGTTTAACAGATTAATTGCAGTTTCCTTCACTGAAGGGCTATTTAGAAACAAACAAACAAACCAAGAAGCAGAGTTAGATTTTAAATTTAGCACTGTTCTATGAATCCATCCACTTGTAAAATGAATTTGGGTTAATTGGGTCATGCAAATTTCTTAATAATTCAGGACACATTTTTAATACACATGCCACAAAAGCAATTAATTCATATTTTCTAAAAAGGTGTCATGAACCAGCACTTTTACAGAGATTCTTACTTTTCTACTTTCTTTTTCTTTTTAAGAACACAGAAATGTTTTTTTTTTTTTTTAGTTTTGATGCTATTGTACCACTGTTTTTTGTTTGTTTGTTTGTTTGTTTGTTTTGTGCTAGTTTCTTTAGGGAAGCTGTAGCAATCAGCAGGGAATTTAGCTCCATCCTAATAGTTACCTAGAGTCGATTCTTAGGACACTGGCTATAAATAAACAGCTAAAAATAGTATGAACAAAGACAAAAGCACTTTCTGACTTCCATCCACACTGTGCAGGATGAGCCCACTGCACCACTGAGTTATCTGCAACAGAACTAAGTGGAACAGTCCAAAACAGAGCCAGGAAGAAAGTAAGTAATCAAGGAGCACTGGGAGGGCTGGGGCAAGAACTCTGTCAATACTTATTTAGCAGTACACACGTTCCCATATCTTAGGACTCTGATGCTTGGGTAAAGTGCACTAATAATAGGTTGCTTGCCTGTATTTCACTGCCTGTGCTAGAAATTGCATAAAGTCAATTAAGTTTTCTTTCAATACATGCCCAGGTTGTACTATCAAAAATTTCCAGAAGACAATAAAGCTCAGCAGAATGACGAATCAATATATTAAATTGTCCAGGGCATTTACATCATGTGTGCTGAGGATATTAAGAGAATAACCAATTTTGCAAAATGCCTTCAAGTGACAAGCTGAATTGGCACTAACAAGTTAACCCCACGCCCTCTCAGGGAAGGGGAATGCAGCTGCAGCAGGCATTCTGATGGATTAAGAATCTTTCACACTCAGAGTTAAATATTATGAAACTACATGCAAGTTATTTTACAAGAAAATTGTAAAACCTCTAACTAGAGACTTAAAACCAAAAGCCAACAACAATAACAAAACTAACAAAAAGGCAAGTTCATTGCAATTTTTCCTTCCCAGTAACGAACCATGACAAAATAGTAACCCTGTGAATAATTCCATTTTATGGTCCATGCACTTACTTGTACTATTTTATAGAAAGTACAAGAAAGGAAGAAAGGAATTTTTCTGCAAAGCAGTCAATTCAGAGCTACTAACTTTGCACAGTTAGGGTGGTAACGGTATTGTTCTTTTCAGCTTCAGATACAGAAGATGCTTACCAATTCTCCCTGCTATCAATCAGCAGAAACTTTAACTCAGCAGCTACAAACATGAGGGTTCACTCAGGCTTCAAACATGGTCCACGGCAAGAATGCCACAGACTCCCTGAGGAATAACAGAATCCCTGAAAAGCCACACGTTACAGCTGACATAAATACTGTGTTCCTTCTAGGTGCAGTTCATTGAAGTCCTCACAAATCAAAAAAAAACTTAGAAATGCAAGGCTGCTCAACCACAATCTGCCTTGAATCCATTAAACAAGAAAGGGATGCACCTGCTAGAAAGGTGTATAAAAGAGATCTTGTGAACTGTTTACAAGCAGAATCACTAAACAAGAGATCAACAAATATGCTGATTTACCTGAACTGTGGCACTAATATGCTCTTTGATGTCTATCTCTGAATTTTTTCAATACCTGATGAAACATGAAAGCTCAAGTCTTTTTCCAAAGGTGAAAATTAATGTTTTGAGACTACTGTAACATATTGGACAGTAAATCCTTTCTCATTTTATGTCCTAAAGTGGACTGTTGCCAGCTCACACATTATTTTAGAATTTTTTCTTAAAGCTACAGCAATATGAGTCAGAAGGATCTCCATTTTTAACCAAGTAATTTAGCATTTGTGGTTTTGGAATTAAGGGGGAAATATACCACCCATTGAAGCTCAAAGCCTAGCTAGAAAATTGTGCTTTTTTCCTAAATTTAAATAAAAATCAAATCCTGAGTTTTACCCTAGTTCTTGGTGGTCACATACATTACTGGTCACTGAATACTTGGAGCTAATCTTACCAAATCTATAGCATTTATTTCTTCAATACCAACTGTTTATCACTCTGAATACGTGTAAAAGAGTGAGAATGCAATAGCAGTTGCAAGCAAATATGTCCACCTATAGTCCTTCTTGCCCCTCCCCCCCAAAGTTTTGGGTATGTAGTCATATTGGGGAGAGAGACAAGAAAGTAAGAGGTACATATAAATAGATAGATAAATAAATAGAGATAGATAGATAGATAGATAGATAGATAAGAAACCAAGTAGAGGACCAGCACTATTACTGTTCCTGCCATGGCATATAGCCCCTGCTCATACCCGATCAGACATTAGAGAATCACATAGGCACATCCTTTGAAAGGCACCTCTGTAAAACAGGCCTCCCTAGATCCACATTGCCCCAAAATCATTTTGTTTATAAATGCAGCACTCAGCTCATTTCTAAAACAATTACTTGCCTAAGTCTAAATATATTTCAAAGCTCAGAATTAAAAAAAAAAAAAAAGGAGTTTAAACTATTCCTTTAATCTATTCCCCACTAACACATGCTGTCTGTGCTGTCCTCCCAGTTCCAGATGGCAAGCCATTACCAAAAACATATCATTCTTTCTGGATGTCTTTCTAAAACACAACCCAACCAGAAGCTCAGTTTGATGCCACTATTAGTGGCCGTATTCTTTGGCTTGAATTGTGCAGAAGATCTAATTAAATTATTGTAATGGCCGCTCTTGGCCTTAAAACAAAACCAATAGAAAATAACATATAATATATAATTCCCACTTTCCCCCTCTAAAGACCACAAATAGCTATGGACTGACTTTCTTCTACAGAGAGAAATCTAACAGTATATGCTGTGGGTATACCAACCGATGCCAGTGAAGTAATCTCATTTGTTTCATCCCCATAGTGATTGCATAGCATTTCTGGGAAGTGGAGCTCTTGGCTCACAAATTAAGAACCACAAATGTTACTCTCACTGATGCATTAGGCTCTGTGCAGCATGTGGTACTGAGTGGAGGACTTGGTGCCTAAGGACTGGTTTGTATGCTGCACCTAAGCCTTACCTTCCACAGGAGGATGTGAGCCAGTCTGGGGCTGCTTTCAGGTCTAACCCCAACACTGCAGATGGCTTTTGTTTTTGTAGCTCTCCATGTAAAAAAAAAAAAAAAAAAAAAATTTAAAAGGTTCTAGTAGCTTTTGTTGGATGTGGTACGTGCAGATTCAAACTGTGTTTTGTAAGAACTAATCTTTATTGTTAGTAGCTGCACTTCTTAGAGATTCTGACAAACATGACATAGCAAGGTACCTGGGGAGTTGTCCCCAGTACAGAGTCAAAAATGCTGAAAGGGGACTTGCTGGGAGTCACTCTGCCTGGCATTGTTTAGCATCAACAACATCATTTGTGCAGCAGTTGCGCTATATACGTTTAAAATAGAATTTGGTGCATTAATGCATTCTATATGCACATTCTGTTCTATCCAGAAGCATTTTGAGAAACTTTGAAGGGAGAACCAAATATTGTAAAATGCTGCTAAAAACAGCAGGCCAAGTGTTACAGAGCAAGCTGCAGTAGTGCAGCTGGATTTTTTGTATTTAAATAGACAGATTCAAATTAGGCAGAAATCATTCAAATTCAGCTTTCTGGCCCAAAGCTTCCTAAAGACAAACTCTCTGACTTCATCAAGGCATTTCTTTCTCTACAGGACTGAAAAATGCATCCTGGCACTTGTAACACTGGGAGAATACCAAACAAACCTGCTTGCTCTGAGTCCAACTTACTCCAGATGCTGCAGTTACTAATCAATGTCAGTTTGATTTTACACTAATATCACAGTTAATCTTCAGGATTTCAGTTGCAGCAGACCTTCATTACAGATCTCCAGCATGCCTACAGTGGCTGCAGAAGTATAAAAATAATGACAGCATAGGATAAAGTCATCAGTTGCCATTTATTTTAATTTGTTTCACCATGTGTATAATAAAACACTTATTGCCAAAAGTAAATGCATATAACAGTATGTTTTCTGTATCTTGCATCTGATTTTGGTTTTGATAAATCTTATGATCAAAACCAGTGTGAGCAAATTTATTACTAAAATTTATACCACAGAGTGAATTTACTTCTTCAAACTGGGCTGCTGATAAAAGGTGCGGGTGACAACCCGCACTTTGCTTAGCACATTTGCTTAGTTCAATTTGGTCCCTGGAGCTGAGGAAAAAACAAACAAACAAACAAACAAAACAAACAAACAAAAACCACAACAATCTTTGCATAAGCTGTCAGGTTTATTTACTCAGGAGAATAGATTTACTTTACAAATGTTTATAAATGAAATACTCTTCTTGCTCTTCTTCCCTGTTTTCTATGCCAGCCATTTCCTGTTAAGTGGATTTCTCAACTCAAACAAAATGTATTAAAGATTGAGGGAGTATAAGCATGCCTTTTACATGCAAAGTTGCTGGTGGATGATGTGCCTGATGAAACCACAGCTGATCAAACCACAATGCCTCAGGGAAGAGAAGACTTTGTTCTCTGAGTTTTGTGAGGAAGACAAAGGGACTTGCCTTTATCTCAAAGAAAGAGGAAGTATTTTCCAAGTAGAATAACCAGGCAGATGGAAAAAGTAAGTGAACAGCAGGTGAGCTTTGTAAAGTGACAAAATGGAATCAAAAAAGGGAAATGTTTCAACCACTGATTGTATAAGCCACTCAGATGCAAAGAATGAAAAATATATATATATATATAATTTAGATACAACGTCATTCAAGGTCTCTACTTATTTTAGCAATTCAAGATGCCAATTTACATCACACAGAGCTAGTTTGCTCAACTGTGACATATAGGACTAGTAGTGTGTCAAAACATAACATCTTTAAACCCTCTCTCACCTCAAGTTGCCCAGTTAGTTATAAGTAACATACATACATTAGATTAACTCTCTGCATACAGATCATCTTGATCATTACAAATTTCTCCATGGGCTAGATGGCCTCTAGGAAGTTATGTTGACAATTTATACCTTGGCCAGACCCCTTCCAAACAGTATTTGGTATTCAACAGCACTCTTGCTGTCCTAATCCCACGTGTCTGTTTGTAATCCGCATTACATTTACTGATGCAACAGACATTGCAACTAGAAAGAGAAGACATCTGCTGCCAAAGAAAGTATAAACATTAACATTTAACAAGATCCTAGGAAATGCTGAACCTAAGCAGATACATTCAGAATAGACTGATCATTTTTCTCACCTCTTTCATGAAATCCAAGATGACATTTTTCAGATGTGGCAAGAGGGACTTTATTATTGCTCCACATACCCCTTTCATTTTCACATGCATCTCACTTTTTGGCTCTGGCTGGAACCAGGGACAAAGGCAGGATGCCCTCATCAGTCCAGCCTGACTAGAAAAGGGAAACATTAGAAATCTAATGAAGAGCATGTCCTCTGCAGATTTCCAGTCCAGTTTTGCAGATGCAGCTGTAGTTCAGATAAGCAAGACGACTTCTGGGTTCTCACTTGAATTGAATTATTCTGTTGCTCTGCAACATTAACAAAAACAACCATGGCATAAGGTTGTTGGTGGAGATGATTAGTGGAATCTGTAGCTACCTAAAATCTGTAGTTTCAGCTCAGTTTTATGAGTGCTGGTACTCAACACAATGATGTCCTCAATTCTCACCAACATTGCATTTTCTAAATGATCTGACCCCTACAGAGCAGTACTCAAGCAAGTTTGCTTTGCTTAAGTAGGCCCACCATTGAGCAAAATTGCTCTTTTATTTACAATCACAGAAAAGCTGTTCATCAGCCATTTAGCCTAAGTCATCGTGCTTGTGCTTTGCTATAGCTTTCCACTTCCCTGTCCCTCTCACTCAGCTTGAGCACCTCATCTCCTGGCTACATTGCCCAGCACAGGCCAACATGCTGGCTGTCCCTGGTAGGTGACACTTCTCCCCCATTGTAAATGTCTCCAGTTCAATTAGTGAAACATCAGCTGCACAGTCTATGGCTGCAACATACAGAGGGCTTCCACTGTTGTCAGGACATGCACTAAACACAGTGCCGAACAGAGTGGAGAATTTTGCCCTTATTTAGTGAAAATAGCTTGGACACATGTTGAACTGATGAGCTCAACTGGGTGTACAGCAAATAGCCACAGTGATTTGTCAAGCTTTATTTAACACTCCTAAATAGGTTTATTTTGTTAGAGCTGAGCCATTCTAAAGCCTTTGGACTTGGGAACCAGTGTGCAAAATATCATTGAGTAGAGGAATGTGGGAAGGGGAAAACCATATAAAGTATCTGTAAACAGATACTGGTGATTACAGTGTGATCTGTGAATATTTAAATGGATTCTCTGACACGTTCTTGCTTGAAAACATTAACTATACTTGTTATTCTGTTACGCTACAGTAGCTGGCCATATGGTAGCTCCCCCATTTTTGAAGTGTGTTTTTTTTTTTTCTTCAATACAGTATGGAACATACATTACATGACAGATTACCCACATATCGCCCTAATAAATTGATATTTAGATCTAACCAACACATTAATTTTGCTAATTAAATGTCAATATGTGCCCAAGAGTGCAGCTCTTCAGCATTGTAAATGTCACAAATTAGCAAATTGACAGTATCATTTACAATGATACTGGCCCAGATTACAAGCAAACTGCCATGCTTCTCTGCAATAGCTGGGGGAGAGAGGAGAGAAGAGGAGGCAGAGCAGGGAGCTAGGGCAGAGAAAGGAGACACAAGTTTGAACATGAACATGCTGTTAGAGGACATCACCTTTGAGTTCAGGAAAATCAGCTGGTGCAATTGTCTAGCATTAGCAGTCTGGCAAAATGGTCCTTAACTACGTCCACCAATCTTAATTTTAGTGGGCTAGATTTTTTTTTTCCATCCTGTTGTTTTGAATGCTTGTGACAGAGCAATGTCTGCAGCAAAAAGAAAAACCTTCTCTGTCCCTCCTTTGTTTGAGGGAGGGTTGGGATTTTCCAGCCAGGCTTCTGTTACCTTGCACACAGGAACCCAATGATTTAGCAAGTAAAAACTGCTATTTCTATTATGTACTTTGCTTCAGCAATTCTTGTTTGTCATCTTCTAAAGGTGATCTGATCTCCATTCCCTTGGGGAGGTTCAGCAATACAACTTTCTCCAACTTCCCTGTGTCTCTTGATCCTCTACTGCCTGAATCTACTGATGGTAAATCCCATCATTGTAATGCCAGTCCAAGATGATAAAGCAGCCTCACAGAAATTAAGACATTCAGTTATCAACTCTGATGGAGTAAATTGATCTAGGGACATATTTGCCTACACTGTGGTGATATTGGCCAGATTTTCGACTACCATTACTGCTCAATTTCTACTGTTTTTTTCCCCCCTATCTTTGACATGTGCACAAAATACTGCCTATGGCAATATTTTAAATAGATTTCCACAAGAAAATATAGGTTATAAAGGTTATCATTTCAAGAAAATATAACCTCATGCTGTAACTGTAGGCAGTTTTGAAGTTTTTAAATTTTCAAGACTAATTCTGAAGAAAACCTAGCATCTGAAGGGACGCTGAAATCACTAGCTGCTTTAGGAAAAAATTGCCCTCCATCCAACACTAAGGGAGGTACCTGCACCAGCCCAACGCAAACCTACTCTGCACTGCCACCTTGTGACACAGAGACGTGCAGTGTGGGAGCCCGGCTTTGCGTACTCAAATCTGTCATGACAGCACTTTGTGAAAAGTGATAGAGAAGTATATTCCCTGTGAAAACCTCATGTTTACATGTTTTGACGATAAATATCTTAATGTACTGCAAGGAAAGGCTTCATTTTTGAGTGCAGTACTGTCTTTAAAAGGTGACAGCAGCTAAAGAATGGCACTGTAGGCTTACCCTGGTTCCTCTTTCTGACATTGGTATTAACTATTACTAGTTTGCCAAGTGAACCTTGAGTAATTCACCTTACAGCTGTGTCCATCCGTCCATCCACCTCTACCAAAAAAAAAAAAAAAAAAAAAAAAAAAAGGTGGCAAGATAGCAACTCTAATTTATGTCTTTACAGATCTTTCCCCAGTTGTTGCTTAATTCTGTTGAAATCAAGTTCTCAACCTGAGAGCTTCTGTGCTCCTCCAAAAGCACTTCAGCTGTCTGCTTTGTATCCAAGCATGTCAAAGGCACAACAGCAACTATAAACAGGTTGTCTTCTACCCCTGTTCCTGCATCCCACTGTTTTTTGCAGAGTACACTTAAGGAGAATGAACACTACTCCAAACGAGGTTAAGGAACAGTGAAAAGTTAATGTTGTCCCTCTTATCCTATACACATAAGGAGAATTCATTGCCTTCTCTTTAAGCCCTTCTCCTCAGTATAATTTGTTTGGTATTTATTGACCTAAAGTAGAGAGTGAGTATGACTTTTACCCTGTGGTTAGAAAACTTACTTGGTACATAGGAGGACTGTGCTGTAGTTTCTTGTTTCATTAAATAATTAACAAAAACAGTGGCACCAGAAATCTAAGGGAACTGCTCAAGAAAAGCAGAAATTCAATCATTTTTCTCAAATCTAATGACAAGTATACGAAAGAAAAATCACCTCTCTATCCTTTATGTAAAACAAATTTCTCTTAATTCTTTCACAGAAAGCTATCTAAATCCAAGAGAGCACCCACAAGTAAACAAAATAAAAATGGGAGAAAAAAGCCTAACTTTCTCAAATGTCTAATAAGGTAACACACACACAAAAACTAGATGGTTTCGTTTTTGCTAGTGTTTGAATTTTGGAGGAAGCTACATGATTTGTGGGAAGTCTCCACACCTAATTCTGGACTACGCATTCTGCTAGACAGCCAGATGACTAAGCAGGGACCATCTCAGCTCTTCACTAATTTAGTGACTTTTGCCAACTTTCCCCAGCTATAGAAAAGAAAAAGTAATATTCTCTAACCACACACAATTATAATTCAAGTCATGATTTTGCTCTATCAATAAACAGGCTTTGAGGACTTCAATGAAAATGCTATTTAAATGCAAGTCAATCTGCAATGTTTGAAATCAAAATTGGATTATATTAGAAATGATGGGGGGAGAGGGTGTTTGACAGAAGTGCTTTATTGCTTGTCTCAAACAAAATGACAGGAAAATAATTAAGCTTTGGCCTTTGGAATGCCTTCCTTGGTAGAAACAAACTGCAAAAATGCAATTAAAAATTAAATACATTCTATGATAAATACTTATTTCCACATTATGATTTCTGTAGTTACAGGAAACAAAACCATTATTGATTAAACAGACTGAAATAGTTTAATATCTTTTCTTTTCAAGAGCAAAAATCATATAGATCTTCCTTTGTCATAATTATCTGAATAAATGTAACTAGCCATCTGTGCTTTGGAGACAGAGAGATTCATGCTTGTGACTAATGCCCTTAAAATAAAGTGAAATAAGAACTGCAGGCCCAACATTGCTGTTGTTGGAAGTAGAACAGTTCTGCTAGAAACCTAACTCCACATCAAGAAAGCCTACTGCAACTCATCAGTGCATATTATTTCTGTTCATGTTTGACAAACAAGTAGCCAGCTACCTGTTCTGTCTCACGGAGAGCAAGAAAATAAAAGTGTAAATTTTTCCAGACAAAACCCTTTAGATTTAATGCACATAGCTTTCAAGGCACTATACTTAGTTTTGCCTTATTACACAGCACTACAAATATGTGTAACAGAATTCACATGTATTACTTATGGTGCTTTTGGGGCTACATTGTCCCTTGTGCATGATATCCTTCAGTGCATGCAGTAGCTTCCTACTGAATTAAATGCCATCTACTTTTGGTACCATTGTCAGAAAAAAATAGACCTCTTTTCCTAATTTCCTTTATTCCTACAAAACCTTGTGAGGAATTACCCAAAGAAACTCTTTTTTTTTTTTTTTTATATATATATATATATATATATAAGAGAGAATAGCACTGAACAATTCATTTAAGCAGAAATGTTTCTCTAAGAAGAAATATTTCTTCTTAAACAGGTGAAAATCTAAAATCTGTGTTGTCCTCACTGCCAGTTTTATATTTAGTTACCTTGAACATAAGCCATTACTTTGTCTGTAGACTTATGTTCATCTATGAAAGCTCTGATATTTCTGGCATTTTGAAGTTCAACTCATCACACAAGTTTGATAGTCTTAACCAAGCAAAACATCACATAACAGGAGAGTTGGATATAGTAACCACGATTTGTGATGCTTCATTACATGCATGTCAGAACTATTGAGGGTGGCCAAAAACAGCTTGCTGAGCAGTAAAATATAACTTTCAACTTCTCTTTACTTGTAACAAAAGGGCAAGGAAAGTTATGCAAAATTTATTTGAATTCTTAATATTTTATTTAAAAAAAATAAAATCACATTCTAGGCAGCATACACAATCTTAAACCTGCATGCATAAGCAAATACAGCCATAAGCTAACTTAAGTTTGGCTCAAAGAACCCAGCAGCAATACCATAAATACAAGAGAACCGATAAGAACATCTCACAGCCCTCCACCAGAACCTCACCTCACTTCTCAGCTGTGTGGAATTTCCCTTCTCTCGTGGTCTTGGAAGAAGATCCAAATTCCTACAGCTGAATGCCAAGTGATATTGGAAAGTTGCAAGCCCAAGAAGGAACGTTCACAGCTTGCTGACTCCCCTGCTATCAACCAACCTTGAGCCCAAACTCCCATGTGGATGTCAGCTAAGGAACTAAGGATGACACTTTGGTAAGAGGGTCATGTACCTATGTAGAAATATAAAGCTTGTCCATCCTTCATCTAATGCAGGCTCATCTAAGTCTCATGTTAGAGGGAAATTGTCTCTAACAAAATCTGTAAATATCCCCAACAGACTAATCACCAGCTGCTATGGCTACTTCCAAATAAATATATGATTTATTTAAATTATGATTCTCAGGTGTTCATGGTATCTCCTAGGAGGTTTCAAAGCAGTCCCTCCTTTCTATAAAGTAAATTATTTAAATTAGAAAATGACTATTGATTTTTGGTACATTTTACAAGCACTCTTTTGCAGAGGTTTAAAAATCAGCTTCTACCTCTTGACAGTCTAAACAAAACAGAAAAAGCCAGGGATGTTTAAGAATAGTTCAGGACTCCAGTTTGCCAGAGGTCTTCCCATGTACCTCACATCCTTACTGTCTTGACTTGGCTTGGAAGCACGAGTTTCATCACAGAAGGCCTATGGATTTGGAATTTGCTCAGCTTCTGTCTTTCATATTTTATGGTCATATGTTTCCTTTTCCAACAGTCTTATGTTGGATTTTCAACTCAGCTTTATTTTCAGCACTTGATAATATTCCGTCAAATGTTCTAATTCATCCTCTCCCACTGTTGCTGTTTGTCATCATTAGAAGACTGTCTTCCAAGCTTTAAAAATGTGAATACAGAAATAAGTGTAGAGACAGGCCAAATCCTGGTGCCATCTTCCAAGAGAAAAATGTATTCTCCAATGGCACTGGCATTATCATAGCAGAAATTCAAAGAAGGTCTTTATATTTTTATATTTTTTTTCAAGTAACATTGGAATACTACATGATTTGGAGACAAATACAGCATAAGTCTGATTATTTACCAGGTAAGTTACAATGCACAATCATTTTTGAAGATTTTAATCAAATATTGCTTTCACTTTTTTTTTATTAGTCCTTCTGGTTATTTTGAATTCTATGTCTTTAAGAAAAAAATGCAACCATACCATTCACCTCATATGCCTTGGAGCAAATACTGTTACAGATGGGTTTATATCAAGCATTAAGCTCAGGAGAACATGGGATATGGAACTGACCTTTTGCAGCTAATGGTGATTTCACAAACCACATAAAGGCTTCCAAGCTGATGTCCATCATACTTACAGTGAATCAAACACCGCTCCAGAAGTCCAAGAGAGAAAAATCATTCATCTATTACCTTTGACCAAGTAAAAGGACTTTTCACCCCTTTTCATTTATGAAAATAAAAAATGAATTTCAACATACAGCCTGCTGCAGTGTTCTCCTATGGATGCTGTGGTTCACTATTCACTCTCAAAAATAATTATTTCTGTCCATATTCCCTTAGGTTTTCATTAAAGAAATATACCATTACATACTTCAAAAAAGCCCTTGTTTTAAAACGAGTGTATTCCCTCTTCAGAAGTTTCCTCCTGGCCTATCGAAATATGTGCGATTTTTTCACAGAAATGAGATTATGAAATATATGATATATTTAAATGCCAGTTTCTGAAGTCACAGCCATGACCCTGTGCGTACATATTTCTAGTATGTGCCACCACCTGTTCCATAAGCTGTCAGGTGCAAAGTGCATGTACATAAGTCACAATTTTAAATGTCAGAAAAGGGCAGTATTTCTTAAAAGCGATTAGCAAACTGGATGGAAAAGAAAATGTGTTTGTCTCTGCCCTTCAGTCAGGCTTACTTGTAACATACTATGGTCCTTATTACTTCATGAAAGAGTCCTGGGGGTCACCTAGTTTCTGCAAGGAAGGAAGGCACAGAAGACATCAGCAGGGGCTCCCACTACAGGTGATGCTTAGCACCAGTGCTTGTAGCTCTGGGAAGGGTTTCTTGAAAGGAACAAAGTTAGCCAAAGCCATCATGGCTTTCTTGCCACCTCAGCAAGCGCACTTGAGGGCGTTGCAAGGATGGCAAAGTCCACTCAAGAAGCACCAAGTGGTGAAGATCCAAGCCTATAGAGGCAGAAGACAGCTCAAAGTCCCAGAGACAGTTTCCCTATGAGCAAGAAATAGACCACAGACAAATGATTTACAAGAGGGTGGTACTGACCTTTATCCTTGGAAGAGAAGACAGAATTTAGACCATATATCCCAGTTGCTAGGCACATTTACCCATGTACCAAATGCTGAGTTGGGGATCCAAATCTCCTGATTTTGATCTTGATCTGGAATATTTGGTTACGGAAAGTTATATGTTATTGCTTCGGGTCTGCACAAATCATCTCTGGCACTTTTTAACATACAGTCAGAGGTAATCTTCTATCCTCCCACTTTCAAACAAAAACTGCAGTAATTTCCTTAGGAGAGAGGCAGCATATGTTCAGGTTGCTGATCACACAGCTCCAGCAGTTGACATTTAATATGCAAAGTAATTGTCACAGTAACTACTCATGAGAAACTCCTTCCTGGCACAAAGCTCCTTAGCAAAAGATTAGCACCACACTGACCAGGTGCTAAATGGGAATGCTTGATAATAAAGTTAAAATAGAATAACTGTCTCTCCCATGCACATCAGTAAAAAGTTATGGATAAAATAGTGGGCTCTACAAAATACGTCTTTTCAAGAAAGACTGAATTTAAATATGTCTGTTCAAGTTTTCTCTTTAAAGCCAATCTGAAAGAAATTAAGATATGTAAAGTAAAAGACAGAAAAACATAATGTACTTAGGCATCCTGCAGCTTTCTCCTTTTAATAGTTTTAGAAGACTTAAGTTATCACTTTGAAATTACTGAAAATTTGAAAGTAAAACCAATACAAACAAACAGCAGTCTACCTCAGTCCCACTAACAGTTTGATTCATTACATTTAAAATAGGCTATTTCTGACAAGATTTCACTGAAAAATGAAAAACAGTTGGAAAAAAAATCAGAAGAAGAAAATAGTCTTGTGCATCCATGTTGACTATTTTGTCTTCCAGAAAACTATGTAAAATTGTAGAAAAACATCTTGCCATAATTTTCACAAACAAAGAAGATGTTGATCTTCTTTGCAGGCTTTTATTGTTTTTAAGCAAAGAAATGAGAACTGCTAAAATAAACAATGTTTTCATTAGATATCGTCAGATTTAATTTTAAACTATTTTTAACCAGTACTAAAATTGGAGATTTAAGATTAGTAATCATGTATAGAAATTGCCGTAGAGAATTTCGACCCAAAATTAAACCAGTAAAAAAAAGTAATATAGATAATACCCACAAAAACACCAGTACCCCACTGAAACAAATTCTAGCAGACAGTAATAGAAATCTAAAAAGATACATTTATGAAGAACTCCACTTAGATCTGGTCCACTAGATACCTTCAAGTAAAATTGCAAAGAGTTTTTACCACATTTTCCAGCCTCTGCTTCTCCTCTCCCCACTAGAAAGTCAAGTTTTCAAAAGAATTTAATTATGTGTTGGGATTCCTCCCCATATTGTGTTACCATATGATGAAAAATTTTTTTTTTTTTTTCTGGTGTCAACTTCCTGCCTAACACAAAGCAATTTCATTTTATAACATACAAAATCAGAAAAATCATTCCTCCCCATTTAATATAGTTGAAGGATAAATAAATGGAGGTTCACATATATCTGAAGAATGTAAACTCCAGTATGCCAATATAAGAAGCTGTTGTGTCTATTCTGCACCCAAATGCTCAGCACTTCCTCCTCATAAGAGCCTGCAGTACTTGTTCCTTTGCTCATATTATTCAAATTGAAGTGAATTGACTTAGAAGTAGGTCTTAGTGGTAACAGCCCGCTTGAACTGAAACTCATTAGAGGGGAACTCATGTGAGCCACTTCACTCACAGCAGGTAATGGGCATCCAGGGTTGTGATTTCTTCCACCAGCACAGCCAGGCCCTGAAAGAGGCAGTTTGTCCACAGCTGAAGCCTTGAGACAAACAGATGTCAGGCTGGTCTGCAAAAAGGCTGTGGGGATGCAAAAGCCACTGGCTTTTTCCTGTGCCATGCTGCAAGACGGTCCATGATGGGCCTCAGCTGTACACTTATGAACAATCCCACAAAGCTGTAAGATGCATATGTTAAAAAGCAGCAGGGTGGAATTAGTACTGCATGCTCAGCATGAGGTTAAAAGGTTCTGGTAACTGAGAGCATGAAGTGATGTGCTGCAACAGTGATTTGCCCAAGGTTTGTAGTAAACCTCCCTGCACATGCTTGAAACTCACAGAAATGTTGCAGGGACCCTACATGCAAGAGAACAGAGTGGCACTCTTAGTTTTATCTATTCAAGGACAGAGTTCAGATTCAGAGAGCACTCCAGGCTCTCAGCAGAGAGGCCCATATCTTCCCCTACTCACCCCCAGATTTCAGCAGATAACAGGAGGAAGTGCTGAGGCTGTGCTCACTCCATTGAGTCAGCCAGATGCCAGGGACACACACCCACCTGCAGGTACACACCATCTTTTAAGTCCAGGAGAAAATAGAACAAGACACCCTGGGGCACAACAGGTCTGCTGGAACATGAATAAATTATGCTGTTATACCCACCCAAGGCAATGCCATTTTAATCCCTCTCCTAGCTTTTGGCACATACCGTAGCAGAGATGGTTTGGAGACAGACAGAGCTATAGGCAGTGCAAAAATGGGTAGAAAATGAGCTGAAACATGCAACAGAGTTGGGAAAAAACAGCCACTGGCACACAAATACTGTTCCCCTGCACCGTAATCAAGACAAGGAGAAGTCTAAAAGCCCAGCATTAATGTGTGTCAATTGCTTGTTCTTCAATTAGTTCTGACTTTCAATGGATGCTGCATTGGAGGTACCCCAATTTACACCCCTCCCCACCCCTGCACCAGATTTACAGCGTGCATTTGGATAAAGCAAAAATATACAAAGGGACGTATTATTTTGCCAAATCCTTACATCCTCATTCACTCAACATTCAAATGTCCTCATTTCATGGTTGATGGGTGGAGTGGAGCAAGTGATGTTGGTTTTGCATATGAGTACATCTGGCACAGCTTTTATTCTTAGCATATGGCAATATTTTGTGGTTCAATTAAAGAGGAGATAAAGGTTGTCCTGCTAGATTAACATTTATTATTTCAGAAGGTGCCAACTGTAGAGCATTGTAGAATGAGTTGTCTTGTTTTCCCATGTCCTGAAAAGAAGCTCTTTATCTCCATAACATGCAATCAGTTTGAAAACTGCCACTGAAAAGTTCTTGAATTAAAGAAAAGCAAAAGCCAAACAACTCTTCCAGAAGGCACAGGCCTTATGTTTTCAGTAGCATTATCTCCACTGACAGATGAGACATTGCAGATAAGAATTTATAGAGACTGACGTTGTGTGATCTGAATCTTCACAAGTGCATTACAAATATAAACACGAGTGCTTGTGAATTCCTTAGAACACTGGTCACCAAAAAAATCAAAAAGGTGTAATTGGTATGCCACTTTGTGTACTTTTACTGTAAAAGCAGCTAAAATACTGACATTTCACATAGTCTGCTGTTATAAATGCTGGATGACCATACCTAAGGTTATGGAAATTTGCTGATGTAGCCCACTACTGAAAGCCTGAGCCAGAAAGAAGACCTGAATCTCAGCATTCAGAAAGATTTTCTAGAAACACATTCCAAATCTGTAAGATTTGGTTTTGTCTCATTACAAAAACAGAAGCCAACTGAAGTTAGCAGGTCTGTTAGGAGGTCTTCCTTCATTAGGTTAAACATTACTCCAATTCACTTAGACTCAGCTTTGATGCATGTGATTTTTAACCGTTATTAAAGATTTTCATGCAAGATTTCCTGTTCCATTTGCAATGTCAGAAAGCATGTCTGCACCAACTATTTACTAATGCCACAAGAACTCTGAATGATACCAAGAATAAGAGGAAAGGCTGCAGAGAAAAATAAAAAGGAAGTAAAGAGCTCTGTAGCCATTGAGGAAAACTAAGTAATAGGAATAGTACAGAGCCTATACTAGTAAAAGCTCATTATTTGTATCTCCAAAAACGTATTGAAAATACTGAACAGCAAGGATTTAATGACAGACAGATTCTGGCTGGTTAATAATAATTGCATTAGCTTTTTTATACAAAACCTGACATTAAAACTGATCTTGTGTTTTCCCATCTTCCACTCTTACAAATCTACAAATACTTCCCTTTCTTCAAAATGATAGGAAAGACAACAAATCATTCTAAGCTCAGCAACATGCAGAGTATTGTAATTCCTGTTTAAAATGACACTGGCTGAGTAGAGAACCTGGGAGGTACACCTCTGGCTGGGAAACGGCAGAGCTACTTGTTGTGCAATCACATCTATTTCTAGTAAAAAAAAAAAATGTGGGGGACAGTTTTACAGCATTCCCTTGATCAGGCTGTAAGAGATTAGCTTTCTATTGATGGAGATGCTCTTTTGCCAATGACCAGGACTGCAATAACAGTACGGAGGAAGTACATGGTGTTACTGGCGGTGCAGAGTGTTTTCTGCGTCAATGTTCCAGTCCTCTGTGTTTACAGAAGTGTGAAAGCTTCACGTTAGCACAGACTATCTGCTGGGCTCCGACTCGAATCCTACCATGCTTGTGCCTGCTGGCACAGGCTTTGTTAACATTTTGTTTTCCCTTCACTTCACTTGCTGCAAAGCGAGACCTTAAACATTTTCCTATTTATTTCTGTTTCTGCTTTAGAAACAGTTCTAGCAGTCCACTTGTAGGGAATTGCCCTATAACAAATTGCGGTGAGTTTTCATCCTGAAAGCCATTCATTGAGGGAAAAGTTTATTTTCTCTAATGTCTTTTTAAAGGATTTGAATGTTTAGAAAATTTTCTGTCCAGACTTAAAATGTAGGCAAACCTATTTCATTTAGGAGTATATGTGAAACATAAATATTTCTGGGTACAGATCCCTACTTACTGTAAATCAGCATAAACTTTAATGCTTGTGGAATGATACAGATAGACGCAAAGTGAGTGGTAATATTGAACAGAAAGCAAGGAAAATCTTTTAATCATCATGCCAATTCCAAGTTAAATTAGTTATTTCAACTGTAGACATCATCCAGAAAGCACACTGCCTTGTTACACAGCACCAGGTATTCAGTTCAGCACTCACTTGGAAGGCAGTGGAAATGGAACAAATGAAAAAGGTGGAAAAAGCAGTTATTTTGAGATAGTTGTCGGTATGTTTTATGGACTTCAAAAAATAAAAAGAAAAAATAAATATTTGCTGCTCTCTTTTCTCAGCTGTGCAAAACTCAAAACACAACATAAATTGCTTGATACAAGGAATGTTTTTCCCTTTAATTTTGGCCTAGACTCCTTGGTGGCATCCTATTTAAGCTAAGATAGGGTTTTGTTTTGAGAGTTCTAAGCTCAGCGACATTCTTGAGGTCTGTTTTCCTTCTTAAGCTATGTTCTGAAGCATGCCTAGGTTTTGGTGGTGAGATTATGAAGTTTGAAAATACGAACAATCAGCTGAGGAGGAAAAAGAGAGAGAGGATTAGCTACAGCAGCAACCCTGCAAACCGATACCCCACTGCAGTCCAGCATCAGGGGAATGAAAATTAGAGTGGAAAAGAGAGCTATAGGAGATCTACACTCCAAACAAGGAAAACATTTTTGTTTATTGAAATAAAAACTGTGAGGAATAAAGAGGTAGATTTTTTTTTATTCTCTGCAGATAAATTAAAAATACACAAGTTTATTTCAAGTCAGAAAAAAGTAAAATGTAGGAACTTCCAATCCAATTCAAATCAAAAAAGAAAACGATATTTCTTTATTGCTTTAGCTGCAAGCTTGGTCTCATTTTTCAGAGACCAAAGTCTTTGCACTTTTAAAGCTTCATTCCCAGGCATCTCTGCTCTTGAGTGTTTTAGTAGTAGCACCACAAAACTCTGAAATATTTGGAGAGATGGGAAGGGGAGAATGGCACCAATTTTGCAGGTACTAAGTACGTAATTCCCTGATTTACTCCATTTTGAGCACTAAAATGTCATCATCATCTTGTGAGACATTTTAGAGCTAGTAACTACCGAGCCAACGTCCAGGTCTGATGAGAGAACTGAATGAGAAAAACTACCTACTTGCAGTAGAGCAAGTCAGCAGTTACAGTTAGATAAAGGATAATTAGGTCCCCGTTCACCTCTTCTCCCCATCCAGCAGATCTCAAAATCGGCCTCATTCCCTTTAATACTTTTTTTTTTTTTTTTTCCCATAAAAAAGGGTTTATTATAGTCATATCCTCTGAATTCTTGGTTAAGAAATGATAAGGACTTTTTGGCCTGTTTCACACATCAGAACTTTTATAGCTTTTAGGAAAGGATCTAGAAATGTAGAATTCAGCATGTCTTCCATAAATGAAAAGCACGGAGAAGCTTTTTTTTTTTTTAATAATAAAAAAAAAAATAACACATAACTGTGGTTTTATTTATTAGGGAAAAAAAAAAAAAAAAAAGTTGTCTTAATAAATGTCTTTATTAAGACATTTATTTATTAATGTCTTAATTATTAAGACAGTATGCCTTAATAAATGGAAAGAAAATGAAAGCATCAGGAAGTTTTACAGAAGCTGGGAAACAAAAAGGAAAAGAAGTCACTGAGAAGGACCTGGGAGTATTGGTTGATAGTTGGCTGAGTATGAGCCAGCAGCGTGCTCAGGTGGCCAAGAAGGCCAACGGCATCCTGGCTTGTATCAGGAACAGTGCAGCCAGCAGGGTTAGAGAAATGATTGTCCCCCTGTATTTGGCTCTGGTGAGGCCGCACCTCGAGTGCTGTGTTCAGTTTTGGGTCCCTCACTACAAGAAGGACATAGAGGTGTTCAAGTGAGTCCAGAGAAGGGTGACCAAGCTGGTGAGGGGTCTGGAGAACAAGTCTTATGAGGAGTGGCTGAGGGAGCTGGGGTTTTTCAGCCTGGAGAAGAGGAGGCTCAGGGGAGACCTTATCACTCTCTAAAGGTACCTTAAAGGAGGCTGTAGCAAGGTGTGGATTGGTCTATTCTCCTATGTGCCTGGTGATAGGATAAAGGAGAATGGGCTAAATTTGTGCCAGGAGAGGTTTAGATTAGATGTTAGGAAGAACTTCTTTACCAAAAAGGTTGTTAGGCATTGGAATGGGCTGCCCAGGGAAGTGGGAAGTCAACAGCCCTGAAGACCTTAAAAAAGATGTTTAGATGTAGAGCTTGGTAATATGGTTTAGTGGAGGCCTTGTTAGTATTAGGTTGGAGGTTGTACTAGGTGATCTTGGAGGTCTCTTCCAACCTAAACGATTTCATGATTCTGTGAAAGCAGGGAGAGAGGAGCCAATACACAGCCAGAGTGCATCATTTCAAAACAGTAACTTTTTCCAAATACAGACAAACTAAAGTAAATCTAATACAAAATTTGAGATTCTGGATATGAAAATCACTCTGGCACCTAGATCACTGGACCAAAGAAAACATTGTCAGTAGCAGGATCTGACATTTACTTTGGATAAAAAATTATCAAAATATTACTGGACAGCCAACAGAAACACTTATCTGCTGTGCTGAATTTCTTGATATTAATTGAATTTTCCTGCAATTGAAAATAAAAAGATGTTGGAAGTTCTAGGACATCTAGAGTGAGTCAGAACAGAAAAGCCAGTTCATGGTTGATTTTTTATTTGAAAACATTCTAATGCATGTGTGCACACACAGGACTGCAGAACCCTCACATAGCAAGGATACAGGCAACTTCTCTTTAGATTTCATATACATCTTTCATAAATAAATCATAGAATATTCAAGCTGGAAGGGACCCACAAAGATCTTCAAGTTGAACTCCTGGCTCCCCAAAGGATGACCAAAAACCAGACGATATATCTAAGAGTGTTGTCTAAATGCTTCTTAAACTCCAGCATGCTCACTGCTGTGACCACTTCAACTTAGCATCTAAGAGCATTCTGTTTTAGAAACTACTAAATCATCATCAATTCATGGTAGCTTAAACTCTTCCCTATACCAAGAAGTCACTGGATCACCAACATAGTAATTGTTCAAGTTTCAGCTCATGGTTTGTACTTTTGTAGTAGACTCTGTCCTGTATCAGAGAAAATAGGCTCTAAAACGTACACTTAAAGCTAGGTTTTACAAGCAGTTACTGTTTTTTTTATGTTGATACAGCTTCAAATCTAAATCTGCCTTTTCTCAGTCATAGCATTAGTTTTTCACTGGTTGATCTTGGCAAGTAAGTATCTTGCCATTTGCATCACATGAAACAATGTCAGATTCTACCTTGTTTTTCTTCACAAAGCATGCAACTCAAGCAGGATAGGGGACTAAAAGTCAGAAACTCTGGCTGTGTTTTGCCAGACTCCCAAAGCTACCTATCTTGATTTCACTGATGACTACAAAGGTTTCTGCAAGGTATGTTGCTCTTCTGCAATTACAAAAACATGGCAGGTATGGCAGTGGTTTGTGAATGTTTACAAATATTTAGATAATTTACTGTGTGCATAAAACAGTACTGTATATTTATGTAGATTGTTTTTCATTGTTTCAGAGTGATATTAAGGAATCCTGTTCTGTAGTTTAAAAACAGCTTTGTTTCAAATGGTAACAGAAGTAAACAACAACCACCACCGCAAGAACCATGTTAGATGTCTCCCATCATCACAGGTTCAAAGCAATTAAAGATCAAAATAAGCCAGAACCAAATGACCTAGGAACTGAGAAAGTTTTGATCCAAACAGACTTGAATCATAGATTAGCATTTGGCCTGAATTAGGATTTCACTTGCTGCTTTGATCTGCTAATCCACTCCTAATGCACCTAGGAATGCATTTACACGTAATATAACTCAGTTCCACTCACCCTAGAAATCATAGTGTTTTATAAAGATTGCTGTGGGGAAAACACATGTGGGTATGTATGATTTAACATCAAGGAGACAGATTCTGTTAACAAATAAAGAGCACTGAAAGTAAACATCTCTGTAACACCTTCCTACATGCAGACCTCTAGTCATCTGATTTGCTTAATTTGTGGGAAAGGATGAATATCAAAGAAAACCCAGTTAAAGACATTTTATATAAACCATGACTTTTTAATCTAGTTATTTCCCTGTTTTATATGGAAATTCACTTTGCCACTGTTAATAACACTGTAAAGTGTTTATGGTGCTGTTCTACTGAATTCTGTTCATCTTAGAGACTCAGCCAAATCTTGCTGAATCATTTTTAAAAGGTGACATGAGAAAGATCTTAGCTTTGTGAATCATTTTTGTCCTTTAGCTACATGGCACAGACATACTTGAAGCTAGTATGTAACATATTTGTGTAAGTGTAGTTCTGCCTGGGACTGTGAACTAGCAGAGTCCATCAGTATTGGTATGTTGCAGCTGAACATCTCTTGCTCTTTCTGAATCTGTGGATGTAATTTCCTGTTTGAGATAGTGCTGTTTCAACAACATAATGATTACATTTCCTGCCATTTTGTGAAAAATACAAATGTAGCTGCACCTACATACACAGATATATAATCACACTTCTTCATCAAGCGCTGTACCTGTACAGTGTATGCACCTCAAAAGCTTTACTTCACAATAGCTGGAGTGTGGTATAGAACCATACTATACACATAGTTCAAAGTATAATCATGCCCTAGAGCTTTGATTTCTTACAAGCCCTTTTATGGATCAGTCTAGGATGTGCCACACAGCCTTCTTGTCTGTCCCCTACAGGGAATGCAGCACACCACTCAGGCCCTGACAGCACCACATATCTAAGTCCTAACACAAACACATTTCTCTTCCCACTTTTCCTCCAGATCTACTTCTCTCACTCCATTCCAGCTCATCTACAAATAACAACATGTTGCCTGTTGCCCAGATCTCTGCCTGATGCAGTCAGGTCACTGGCAAAAAGAAACGTGGCACGAGGAGAAGAAAAAAATAGTGGCATCTGTCACTGCCACCAAAAATGACTAACACTCATCCTCCTGGACACACTTTTGTCTGAAGAAAACAATGGCTTTCTGCCAATCTCACTGCTACAACTGCTTTGTAGCAGCACAACTGAAATTTTTGATCAGAGTTAATATTTTCCTTTGTCTACAGACAACTTCATTTGTGATATCATCACCTCAGGATGACTGAAATGTCATGGGGAAGTGACTGCATATGTATTTTATTTATAGCAAATGCCCAATGCCTTTCCATGTCATCTCTAATTCTTCTCCTCCCTCCCAGTGTCCAGCTTCAGAGACCTGTCACCCCTACCAGGCAGCTGGCAGCCATAGCTTCTCTATCTTCCCTGGCCCTCTATGCTCTTAGGATATGTTTTGCCATGACACCAAGTGAAAGAGAAGGAAAAAACAAACAAACAAACAAACAAACAAAAAACCTGAAAGCAGAAACCTTGACAAACAAATCAAGAATGCAGCTATTAAAGCTAACACATCCTTGTACTATAATAATATGACCAAAAACATATCTGAAAAGTTACTGTGAATTTTAGTCTATTAGGAGCTCTCTATTAGATTAAGACATTAGCCTTTCAGGGCATATAAAATAAGTTTCACGGATTTCCTGTACATTTGGAAATCCTTAACAAATGGCCAAAAAGAAAATAAGGCGGCATCAGCACTGGGCAAAGTTCTCAGTTCTGGAGAAATTCAGATTAGATATCTGAGGAATCCCATATAAATTTACTCTGTATTTGATAACAAAAAGAATGATTTAAGTCAAGTAGAAGAAGGGTCTCTCAACTCTTCCTGATTAGCCTAAAAGAACAAGAATTGTAACACAACTAGGTCAATGGAAAAAAAGGAAGGACTACCTCAAAATCTTTGGATTAGCTTTATTTTTTCTGCAGAAAGAAGTGATAATATATTTTTCCCTGCTTATTCAGGAAAAATTCTTTCATCACTCCACTAAGCTACATTAGCAAGTCACTACCTACTCCCAGTAGTTTCATTAAAAGTTCTATCACACTTACATTGTTTCAAATACATATTGAATGAAATAAAGCTGTTTACTCACATCTAGTGGAGATGTTACCTAGATTAAGGATTTCTGGAGACTAACTTCATACTTAGCAGTTTTATCCATGGTTTACCAGCTGTTAATCTTTACAGAGAAAAATAGCATGGAAGGAAGTGATTTTTCCAGCCAATGACTAGGTGGTAATTTGTCAAAAACACCCACATGCTTCACAGAGGGAGAAAATGGGGAGGAAGATCCAGGTAGTGTTTCCTGGTTAATAAAAATCTGGGTTATATTAGTACTAGGTTGAGGGGAATAAAGGAATTCTTAATGGCAACAGGATGGGGACATCTTCAGTAATTCTATCTCCTTCAGAGATTATAGAGATGGAATGCCTAGAACCAGGGAAACTTGGCTCCCTCCTTCTAACTGCATGAGCATTATATCCCTACGGGCACTTCAACACCTCCCCTTGCAAATGCGGTCTTGGGAAGCTGTACTACTTAGACTGATATTTGTATCATCACAGTTCCCCACACTTCTCGCCACGTTCTTCTTCCCCACATTTCTTCTCCCCATGCTACTCACTTTCTAGTCTTCCACTGCACTTTCAACACTTGCTTTCCCACCAGCCCCCACACTGAAATTTCTTTACACAACCACACACAGCAGCAGCCCCTTTTAATCTCTATCTGGGGTGGCAAAAACTTCCCTACTTTTCCTCTCTTGCCATGGTAAGAAATGGTTTGGACTCCTCCTGGGAACTACCTAGGCTGAGCCTACTGGCCTCACCACTTCCTCACCAGATGCTCCAAAAGGCTGTGGAAGGTCAGACAAACCAAACCACCTTCCTGCTGTGAGGCACTAGCAGAGACAAGGTCACCTCTTGCAAGGGGTATGGTCAGCTGAGACGTGGGTGTGCACACCTCACTGACAGGACACCCCGTAATGCCAGTGGTGCCATGAAGATGGTAAGTTGTCCCAGTTATCTATCCCTGCTGCACCACACAGTCACTCTTCTGAGGATTCATTACATCCATAATCCATGTGCTGAAGTATTCACCTTCATCTCTGTGAAGCCCACCCTGCTGAGGGTGACCCGCCACCCACTCCAGGATTTGGCACCAGTATGTGGTCCATGCTAGGAGTAGGCTGATGGGAAGTGCTGACCGCAGAGCTGGCTGCACAGTGAAGGCTGTCAGTGCCCCTGCTCCTGGCTGGCCAGGAAGGGAGCCAATTCCCACACCCTGCAAACCAGGTGACGGCCAGCCTGCCCTACAACTGCTCAGCAGGGAAATTAGGATGAAGCCCCACTATAAGGAAATTGATTAACAATTAATTTCAAACCCCTAAAAGGAAGTGAACTTGAGCACAGATGTTAATACACTCTAGCAATTCATTTGAAGAGACTTGAGGGAATTGATGGACAACATACAGCAACAAATCTTGTTGTAATGCTAAAAACACGGCTTAACAATCCTTCCTAGCATTTGGTCCCCTAGAGCACAACCACGTAGTAGTATAGATACTGATGCAAGCTAATCCAAAGGAGTTTGCAAAAATAAATTAATAAATAAAAAGGGTGAGATTAATATTTGCTGACTCTGATTGTAGCTGGGATTTTTGGAAGTGCAAGACAAATCCAAAGTTTATATGCAGATAGGTATAACAAAGTGACTTTAAAACTCTCAATTTAGCTAGAAAATCTAGTAGGGAGTAAGAGATTCACATCAGAATTTAACTGTATAGGGCTTGAAGCAAACAGTCTTGTCTTACACTTTCTCTCAAAAAGAATAAAAGTAACAGAATGATTCTATATATATATATATAAAAAAAAAAAGAAGAAAACCAAGTTTTTTTCTGAGGAGTAGAGAGAATTATCAGCTTGGAAGCTGACAGTCCCCTCCTTGAGGCCACTCAAGTTTCTCAGCCTCCATGTTTCAGAGCTTTGACTTTGAAAACAGTCTTTCACATGCAAGTTGTTTTATAACCTCAATTTGTTATATTGAATTATTTTAATTGGGCAGACAAAAAATTGTCACAAATGGTAGCAGAACTTCATTTGACAATGCATTAGATTGTAAAAAAAAAAAAAAAAAACAGCATACATTCAGACTGGCTTTTTGCCATCATTGAGCATGTGGAACCTTTTTTTGGAACTTAAATCTATGTTATTTAATCATATTCTCCATGCATAGCAAGAAATTACTTCAGGTATCTCAGAGCACAAAAATCCAACAGCATAAGGAACTAGAGTGTTTCAAGGTTACACTGCAGCTAAAAAAAATAAAAATATAGTACTGCATGTTGACAGTTCTGCACTGAAGAAATTTTTATTTTTTGAGGTTATGAGTAAAGCACTCTTCTTCCTTTCTATTTATTCTTCTTATTTATTCTTCTTCCTTTCTATTTCTGTCAGAACCAATTTTTACCATAGCTGTATAACAAAACTACAGAAAATAGCTACCCTGCCTTTCTCCCCTTTCTCCATTTACAAGTTATTTTTTTACACTCAGCCCTACTCCTAGCCAAGGATGATAATGCACCTTAAGAAGACTCTGAACAAATAAGAATCCTAATCAGGGAACATGGTTATGCCTATTTCACAGGAAAAGGGAAAGTCAATGCAGACGTACAGTTACTCTCCAGCTATCACCCAGCAGACAGATTTTCCATATGGAAGGCAGCACACCCCATTCCCACTCTTTGTGGAGAAGTTTGCCCAGAATCCAACCCACTACCCTGGTTTCCATACCAGAGGCTCAAGTGCAAGTGAACTTCACTTTGTTGCACTGAGGCAAATGAGCTGAGGTCACTGAGAATGAAGAGGGAAGAAGGTGAGAGCTTTGAGGGCTGTTTTAAGCAACTGATATGTTGTAAACAAAGATGATTGAAATCCTAAGTCTGGCTGGACACAAGGGTGTTAACAGCAGGCAAACAGTGAAATAGCCTTCATGACTCATTTTCTGTCTGCATTACTGGCAAAGCTCTAATATATTTTCAAAGATGCAAAGCATCTTCACAGATCTGAGGGAGCGTGTGAAGGAAAAAACCCATAGATAAAAATTTGATTGTTTTTTAAAGAGTTAGAAATACCAGAGTGCTAAGATTTATCTTCTTTGTTATACTGGGAAAACTATTAAGAAGACAGGGACCACGTACTTCTTTGCTGGAGAAAGGATTCAAAAATTCTATTAAAATGTTTCCTCCCTCTTACCCCAATACTAGATTCACACTGACTATTCTGTGCTTGAAAAATATCTCATTCTTCACTCCTCAAGCACGTAGTCCAAATCTAAATCAAGACCAGGCAGATTTAAAGTCCAGCTATATCTTTTTTCTTTTTTATTTGGAAAGAATCAGAAACTCTGATTATTTTTATATTGCAATGCAGATAAAGTTGTTGGAGGGATTGAGTGAGAGAATGAGGGAAGAAGAGAAAGTGAACGTAAGTGCATTCTCACTCACGCTTGGAAGAGTGACTCTACTGCTAGAAGCTAGGGCACAAAACAAGGATGCCAGAAGATCGCCTGGTCTAGGCTAGACCACAAGACTCCCAGAAACAGTCCTTTAACAAAACTTGCATCTTCCCACGGATTGCAAAATAGCGGTAGGTCAAGATGTCAAAGCTGACCGTAGCATTCATATGGGCTGAAGTATTTCAGCAAGAAGCCAAGCTAACTGCAGCCTCCAATTGCTCTGCACTGTCTAGACTTAACTCAATATTTTTGGTTAAATTTGACTCACCGTGTCAGATTTCCTTACTACTCAATCGCTGTACTTCATTCACATAAACAAATGTCTGTCTCTCAATGTGTGCTCTTTATTTTGGTGACAAAGTGCCATTTATTCTGGACAGTGTCTCACATCCAAGCATTTAATGAAGAAGCTTATTTCAGCAAGTTTTCTGTCAGAGGTTTCCAAAGTCAAAAGCTCTCAGGTCACACAACCATCATACAAGCTCCTCTACTGGATATTTCAATGCAGTTCTGTTTTGTAAAACTGTATAACAGATTTGGGTTTGTTTTACTTTAAAAAAAGTGTGTCAAAGCCATCCAAATTCCTGTAAAACATCCAGTGCTCAAGTGGTTGGTCCTGAGGCCTTGACAGCACCAATAAACAGCAGGTAACTGGAATGACTTCTACTGAAGTGTTAATACAGAGCACAGCAACAGCATTGCTGGCTGACACCCAGCAGTTCAGATCATTATCTCACTGAAGCCCACATTTCATCTGAAGGTAACAACCTGCTTCATTTTTTTTTTAATTCTTTTACAAAGCTAGAGCCTGGGCAGATCCAGCTGAAAAACAAGATTAAAAAGCAGAAGGTCAAACAGCAGAATAAACAACAGCAACCTACACCTTACAAACCAAACAGCAGCACAAGAATACTAAAGCAGCACTCTGGTTATTATCATAGCATCTGCAAAAAGCAAATCCCAGACTGGTCTAAATTAGGCTGCCAGAAAGGTTTTAGATTGGTATCCAGCAGAACTGAAATGCAAATGATTAAGGTGATGACTTGGATAAGACAAAGAACAAATATCAGTCTTTATTCAGGATTTCTCTCTTTATGGTGCATATGGCGCCTGATATATTGTGAGCATAACAGAGCAAAGTGACCCAGGCAGTAGCGTGCTTAGCAGACTAAATTTTTCCTTCATGTACCCCCCAGTCCCTGGAGCATAATAGCAACTTTTTCGCTACAAGCTTAGAGCTTTCTTTGCAGCTGCAGAGATGAGGAGAAAAAAAATATTTCACACCCTTTTCACAAGAGGCCAATTTTCTTTGTATTAAAAAATAAAAAAAATCCCCCTACACATTGTCAATTATATGTATACTAAATAAGGAAACTGTTCAAATGGTTCTTGTTATGGAAGCCAAATATAACAACCCCTCTAATTATAAATTTAAAATGCTGAAATCCTCTGTAGCTAGATGAGCTAAAACGCATTGTAAGTCATTGAGACAACAATGAGAGTCACAATGTTTTATAAAAATGTCACCTAGAAACAGCTCTCTTCATCAGTGATCTCCTACCAGAAGTGTAAAAAAGAAAAAGTAAGAAAACAGCATTTAAAAACAAACAAACAAACAAAAAACACACATGTAGGTACTGAAAAAAAAAAAAAAAAAAAAACAAAAAACCACAGAATTCCACTAAGATGAGTGGAAGGATTAGCAGACAAATCCTATAGACTGGAAGAATAAATAAAAATAATGGTAACTCCTTACATGACTTTACACTCAAATCTCATAAACTGGTTCACAGCACTCCCCCATTCACCTGAATTCCACTGAAGTCCACTGTATGGCCTACAAGCAGAGTATATGTTACTATATACAGAGTAATACATACTAATTTGAAGTTTATCCTGCTGTCTCACAAAGATGAGACACCAAATGAGCAGTGCTGACTAATTTCCCAGATAAATGACTTTCCATGACACACACAACAGTAATCTGTCACAATTCAGGCACCTCTGAATAATGACTTTGAATCATATGAACTAGGTGTAGCAGGGCAGGAATACACACTAGAGCACGATGTCTAAGTCTAAACCTACTTAACCTTAATACTAGCTCTACACAATCTAGGTGCTTTTGACCTTCCATCTCCTCACACCCAGAGGCTCCAGACCTGCTGATATTTCTTAACCAAAGGGCTCTTTGTCTAATAATGGGCAGAAGTCAATTCCTGTATTTAATGGAAACAAAAATATCTATAAAGATTCATTAGGGAAAAAAAAAATAGAGGCCACCTGAAGAAACCACAGAGTTCTACTTGATGAGAAGAGAGACTGCATAACTAAGTCATTTAGTTTGGGCTTAGAATGGCAACTGAAACACTGGAGGAATTGTTAGTTGTGCTATCCAGGGAAAATGGCTGAGCTTAAGAAACAAGTTTGGTCAAGACCACAGGCAACACAATATTTGTAGCTTAAAGTAATAACTTACTGAACAACCCATATGATTGGAAAAGGTATACAACTTTTGTTTTCTAAAAGCAGCAGCTTTCAAAGCTAAATACAAGCACAGAAATGCATTGCTCTGAGTTCAGCTAGAAAGATAACTAAGGTCATTTTTGTAAGCAATGGTATTTGGCATCCCTGTGGAATAAGGTGAGGTGATGAGGGAGAGGAAGAAAGAAAACTTCCAAGGTAACTTCACCCTCAGGAGAACAAAGACTGGTTGCAAAGACATCTCCTGCTGGCCACAGATTCTAATACACCATAAGCCTGCTGAGTCTATATTACTGGCATCTAGTAGCATCATTAATGTTAGCTTCTAGGCTCATCTTTGGATATGTTTGCAGTAAGAGGCCTACAGGTCTAGGAATAGAGAAAGCAATTGCTTTGTACAGAACATTTACTCTTTGTCAGTAGGTGGTTTTGCCCTTTAAAGATTTCTCACGAGAGTTCTTTCTGCTGAAAAATGGTTGCTTAGCTTCACACTTACTGCAAGAGCACTTTGGGTACATTCCTGCAAGGGCACAGGCAGAATCTGGGGACACTAAGTGTTTCTGTAGCAGCATATACCACTGTGAAGTTGTAGAGATGAATGGGCAAGTTTTACGTGTTTTTTCCTCAGGCATGTTTTAGGTGTGCTATGAGTTATACAAAGCTCTGCTTTTTCCAAGGTTAATGCAAATCGGGATTTGTGTGAAGTTCAACACAGATGGTTCTGGGAAATTTTCTTTCAATATACAGAAGTCTCCAGTATAGTTGAATGCTTAATGAATCTCCATGCAAGTCTGAGAACTAGTTTCTTATAACATTCAAGCAATTCTCTCCAAAAACACACATCTTCATCTAGGAAAACATTCTTTCTTGGTAAAAACCTGCTCCAGATTACATCCTGATGCCTTTCCTTAGAGCAGAGGCAGCAACCTTGACTGCATCTCAGTACCTCTCATCATGGTTGTTGAATTTAATAGCAGCAGACAACCTTCTTTATAGGCTGTAAACTATGCTTCTACGTGATTCACTGTATCAAGGAAAGCAACACAGACATAGGATAAACTTTCTATCACAAATTCAGCAGTAAGGAAGTTTCAGTATCAATTCCTACAATAACACTATCCTCGTGTGATGCTAGATACAGTGTGGGCTTGGTCATACAGTTATTTACAAATGTTTTTCCAAGCTAGCCCCTGACAAAATTGATAGTGTAGGCCAACAGAGAAACAACTAATTACAACAGTGAAGGCAGAAAGAATTAATCTTTGCTTGTTTGTAAATTGCCACAAGGGAATAGCATTAACAATAGCTTTAATGCAGTAATCTGGATGCTGTCTCTTGCAAGCATGCAGACAGTTTGTGACAGCACAGTCCAACATGTCAGCACATAGGCTAGTGCAACTAGACACCTAGAAGAGTAAAACAGTCAAAGGGTACATTAGGTCCAAACTAAGCCCAGGAACTTTCCTTATGCCCAGCAGAATTTTCAGGCACTCTTCAACAGAGAGAGACTTGGAGATATGCTTGTTTTCTTCAGATGAAGGAAGAGGTTCCAGGACATGGCAGCATATTAGTCCTGCCTTTGCCCTTCCAAGTCTCCCAACAGAATGAGTCTAAAACTCAGGTGCCAGTGAGAGGCACCCCCATGTGAAGGGGGAAGACAAAAGATTCCAAACACAAAAAACAAACCAACTGCTTAATGGTAAAGCACTTTTTAGTTTAATAATTTGCTATTTCAATCTTGCACTCACTCCTGAAGAGTTCCAGTAAAAAAATAGCTTGAGTAATTAGAAGGAGTTTAGGGATTTAGTGCTACTAGAATGTTAACTAATAGTTTAGGGGCTTGATGCTACTGGTTTCCACCATCTGATAGACTCATTGGCATAGACATCGTGTCAAGATGTAAGCATTGGTGTCTAAGTGGAAATGTTCACCAGAAGACAGATTTGAATCCATCATTTGTATACACCAACATTTTCAATAACAGTATTCAACCTTAGAAGAGATTATTAGTATCTGATCTAGGAGTAGTTCTTGTTTCATGATTAAAATGCATGAAGTGTAATACCCAACCGCCTCTTACAGAAGCCATGAATCACAGAATTGGAAGAGACCTCAAGATCATTGAGTCCAACCTCTACCTAACGCTAACAGTCCTCCACTAAACCACATCCCTAAGCTCTACATCTAAACGTCTTTTGAAGACTTCCAGGGATGGTGACTCCACCACTTCCCTGGGCAGCCTGTTCCAATGCCTCACAACCCTTTCAGTAAAGAAGTTCTTCCTAACATCTAACCTAAAACTCCCCTGGCTCAACTTAAGCCCATTCCCCCTCGTCCTGTCACCAGGCACGTGGGAGAACAGACCAACCCCCACCTCACTACAGCCTCCTTTAAGGTACCTGTGGAGAGCAATAAGGTCGCCCCTGAGCCTCCTTTTCTCCAGGCTGAACAAGCCCAGCTCCCTCAGCCGCTCCTCATAAGACTTGTTCTCCAGACCCCTCACCAGCTTCGTTGTCCTTCTCTTGACTCTTTCAAGCACCTCCATGTCCTTCTTGTAGCGAGGGGCCCAAAACTGAACACAGCACTCGAGGTGCGGCCTCACCAGAGCCGAGTACAGGGGGACAATCACTTCCCTAGCCCTGCTGGCCACAGTGCTTCTTATATAAGCCAGGATGCTGCTGGTCTTCTTGGCCACCTGAGCACACTGCTAGCTCATACTCAGCCAACTATCAACCAATACTCCCAGGTCCTTCTCTGCCAGGCAGCTTTCCAACTATTCCTCTCCCAGTCTGTAACTCTGCTTGGGGTTATTGCGCCCCAGGTGCAGGACCCGGCACTTGGCCTTGTTAAACTTCATACAGTTGACCTCAGCCCATCGGTCCAGCCTATCCAGATCCTCCTGCAGAGCCTTCCTATGGCAGAGCTAGAATTGATTGCTCCAGCAATCATTTCTCTGTTTTAAATTCAAATGGCAAATCAAGAGTAACATTTGACTAACATTGCTACTTACATTGTATGAGCCCCTTTAAGAGCTGTTTGTGACTACAGCTTCATTTACAGCAGCAATATATATATATTTTTAAGTGCACTATTTGGCATCAGTCACTTTGAATTGGAGTTCAATAGAGTTATCCTTAGAGGGCAGAGCAAGATGTGAGCTTGCTTTTTAAGGAACCAACTTCACTCTTCTTTTCCTTGCTCTGTACAGCTGCATAATCTGTACAGTTAGCAGAAGGAACGCACTAGTATATAATTCAAGTTGCAAGTATTATGTGTCACACACATCAACAGCTCAATGTCTTCTTAGATCCTTATCAGATTCACTTGACTTTAAATTAGGATAGCACCAGGGAAGCCTTGAAAGGAATGGGTAATGGATAGGGCAAGGAAATATCCTCCATGCATTCCTGATAGAGGCCTTGAATTCTGGATACTAGACCAAGACACTGCAAGCAATAAGGCAATATCTGCTGAGAACTGGAAAGTCATTCCAATTCTAATTCTAGATTAGTGTATTTCAAACTTGGCCTCCTATAATGGTATGTCATCTGCCAGTTAGTGATAGTTACAGAAGGAGCAGATCCCTACTACCAAGACCCTTCAAGCAGAGGCTGAACAGAGCTTAATGAAGGTGTGTGTGCTATTAGCAAAGAATCTGTTTGCTAATGAAGGTTACCTCAGAGCAAAAGATACTCAAAATTTAATCTGAAATTTGGAGGCAGTAGAACTTGCCTGACACTCCAGAAAGGTACACAGCAACAAAATCCACAATTACATACTGTTGATGCTTTTCAAACGTTTTAGTTTTAATTCTCATATAGCTCTTCCTCCTACTCTAAGTGCCATGGAGACATTAAACTTCCATTGCTGCATCTGGGAGAGACCTTTATTCCTCTTGCCTTTAAGAGATTTCTGTAATATTTCTGCCATCTTTGACTAAGCTTGTCTTGGGTTTCTTCCAATTTCCAATTGCTACTTTGAAGCTGTGAGGCAAACTGTCACTGTACAAGAGATAAATTAGTCTCTACCACTTTTTGCCATATCTGTGGCCCCCCAAAACAACACTTAATGCAGCAAGTTGACAGGCCCTACTGTTTTGATCAAGGCTTGGGACTGAAGAGGTACAGTAGCAATCTTCATTCCTGAAAGATATGTAGCAGGAAAGAGGAGGACATTGTTTCACTGTTGAGACATTTTTAATTTTGACCACAAACTCATGCACTCCAGAAGAAACTCAGGATTCAGAATCAAGACAAAAATACCATGAAAAGCAGTTTGATGCTCCAGGTGGCATATCCAATGAATAAGATACACACTTGCATATACTGTTTGGCCTGGCTCACCTGAACTAGAAAATACTGCTAAGTACACTGACAATTGAGAGGGAACCAAAGATGCAGAACTTACTGCTCTTCTTCTTGTGTAGAGTATTATCTGCCTATCATTATCTAAATATGTTACTGAAGCCAGATTTATATCACTTATCTCATATCACTGCTTCAGCCTTAAAACAGTAATTGTCTTTCACAGGCAAGCCAGCTTCTGTCTCGCACACTTGTACAGACACAATTACTTAAAATCACACACAAATGGGTTTCTGTACTATCCTTAGACCTATGCTTATTACAGAAAGAGAAATGATAATATTATATTTCCCTCCATAAAGACACCTCTGTGTCAAACTGAAAGTGTTACAGGGCCAGCCCATCATTTTTACACCATGGAAAAATCAAACAGGAGTACAGCTCCAACACAGTGTCTTAGAGCACCAGTTAGATTCCCTAGACAAGATTATTAGTTAGAGTTAACCTATAAATTTTAAATAGCATCTCACCTCACAACACAGAGGTAGGTTTTTCCCCCCCTCTCTAAGAGGGATAGCATCTACATGCTCAGATATCAGACCACAAACGTTAGAAACCAGGCTAACATACAAGCTGAATCATGGTCACTACCAGAAAGCAGAGTTTTAAGAGACCACTTTTCCATTTTCAGTACTTGACTTGCATCATTGCTGTCAAGGAGGTGAAGGAAATTACCTTATCAGGCCTTTGCTGAAGAACTGGCAGGTTCTCCTGTTTGCTTAATGAAATCTAAGATGTACTCAATCACCATAGTAACAACAGCAACCAAATATGCTCAGAAAGGGATAGACAATCTATCACCACATTAATCAGATTCAGTTTATAATATATCTACATTGTAGACACATTTTAATGCATACTGCCATTTTCTCAAGTTTCCATCTTTCTTCTTAGAGCTTAACATCTGTTCAGGGGTTTTTCCACCAAACATTAAAACATCTCTGCATCTCAGCTACACATTTTCACCTGGCTTCCAAGTAGGCTACCTAATTCATGTCATAGTCAGACTTTAGTCATTCTCTGCCAGCTACCCTGCTTACTATGATGAGTATCAGTCAAAACAGTTTTCTTACCCAAGACAGCCTGCTGCCTTCCTAACACACAAACTCTTGATACTTTGCAAGTCCAAGGAGGTTCCCATTGGATCTCCTACCAGAAATTCCTAGAGGTTGCCAAGAAATCTTAATATCTTATCTGCCAGTACCAGCATGCTCTTTTTGTGGAAATATTTGCCTGCTGATACTGTGTTCACAGCAGGGAAGACTCCTGTCATCAGGTAGCAGACAGACACTAGATATGAGCTTGCAATCCTCATCAAGAGGCTTCTAATGCCATCCTAAATTGTTTCTAAGAATATTATCTTTCAAGTCACATCGCTCTATATCCAAAAGAAGGGGTATCCTAAGTTCTATAAGCTGGCTAGGGTAAGCCAGACAAGAAGCATTAGCCATTAAGTTACGGAAATTCCCCAACAGTTCTCTGAAAGACATTGAGAACAGGCCACTAAACCATTACCCAAACCAAAAGCTTGCAGCAATTATCATTCTGAAAAGCAGCAGGGTGCCAGAATAAGCACTGAAGCTGCCAAACAGAAGTTGCACGTACAAGTTTAGAAGAGTCACTGCATACTACACTGATCCTGAAGATCAAATCTATTTGAAACTGGGGGGTGAAGAGACCTTCCCTGCTACTTCACAGGAGGACTTTACAACAGACTCTCTAAAGATATGTAAGCAGCAGCAGCCATATCATAAGCTTTGTTTATTAAAGATAAAGTTTTATACTCTAGCCAGTTTAACAAAAAACAAGGGCAGACAACCATCAAAATACTAGTACTGTTTTTATGGACAGTTATATCTTAATATATTTTACATATACCATGTCCCATATGACTGGTGAGACTAGATACTCAACAGGACTCTGCAGGACTATTTTAAGATATTAATTTAACTACATATAACAAGAAAAATATAGTAGCGTTTTCCTGTCTAGAGAAGGACATACCATCAACAAGATGACTACTGGCCAGTCTGTACATACTGTAAGTGATGCATAAGTAAGCAAAAGTATGCACCCATTGCTTCTGTCCCACATTCTCAGAGGATGCCATGTGCATCTCTTGTCTAATAAGTTTCACCTTAGAGTATAGATGAAATGGAGGCAAGAAGAGAAGTCTAAATTACACACTGCAGCCTTGACTGTAGAGGCCCAGGACCACCCAGTCAGGATACAAGCCACATGACCTCTTTTCATCAAATGCACATTTAGAGTATAATTTTAAGGAAACAAAAATACCTTAATCGTTTTTAGTCTGCAGTACTACTCCTCAAGTGATAGCCTCTTACACCTGCTCAATTTCCCCTGTTGCCATTAAAACATGTTTTCATAAGTTCAAGATAAATAAAAAAGCCAAGTCACATACAGAAGAAAACACTTTTCAAAAACAAATAAACAAACAAAAAAACCCCACCCACGCTCACCTATGCTGACCTAAAAGCTAAGCTCTTTCCACAAACAAAGAAAACAAATCTAGAAGAGACCAGCTTTTAAAGACCATCAGGCTTTCTTCTAACTGCAGCTTTCAAGCATCACAACTACATCAGATACTCACATGCCTAAAAACCACTTCACAAAACACTGAACCAAAACCTAATGAAAACACAGTTTAAAAATACAGCTTAAACTAATTCCAAAACTCTCATCGGTCTGCTGTTTTTGTTTTGTTTCTAACTACTGTCTCAGAGTTTACATAGCTGTACTGATGACTAACATTATATTGAAACTTCAAATAAGCAGAAAAAACAAGGCATCACCTGACCTCAGAATTAAGGGAAAGTAATTGGGGTCTGTTCATGGACTTCAAGGCCTGTAGATAAGCAAGAGTCTGAGTAATACTTACAGATTCTTTAATTAGCAGCAGTATGTTCTTCAGGTGAATTCACTTGAAAATCATCATTTTCATAGTTAACACTTGTGCAGTGAGGGTTCCTAAATCCAACTGGTTGTCATTGATCCTTCATTAAGGTAAAACGTGTTGGAGTTAAAAGGGAGGTAGGGAAGACATGGGGTAAATAAAAACAAACAAAAACCAACAACAAAAAATGCTGGAACAGATTTTAGTTTTAACTTGAGTGTTTCTTCAGGAGAAAACAAACAAGCAAAAAAAAAAAAAAAAAGCAATCAGTGATAAGTCTGTCTTTTTCACTTGCAAACAGGTCATATCACAAGTTTATGTGCCCTGGGAAAATCCTGTTGTCTTCTTTCTTTGTGCTCCACTAATAAAATGCATATAATAGTACTGCCTTGACTCATTAGCTTATGGATAATTCTACTTCCAAATGTAGACAGGTTGTGAAGCTTTGTTCATAGGCTTTAAGACAAAATGCTACAGCTTTTGTTTGGAGCTGAGAGAATTAGAAGCAAGGTAGTAAAACAAAACAAAACAAAACAAAGACACCTCTGGCATCTTAAATAGCTAACAACAGGCCCTCTGACCAGATGATCTCCTCGGACTTGGTTACATAACGATGCAGAACCAAGCGAACAGAGGCAGATTATGACAGGCACACAATAAACATGACTGAACTCCAGGCACTCAGTGATGTCAGTGTTAAACTGAATTTAGAAAGAAATATAAGTGGAAAAAAAACACAAACATGTAGACAGTGAAGCGTGGCTGCAACAGACCCATTCACCTCTTTGCCCATGCCTGCAGCATGGCACAGCAGGCAACCCTTGGTGAAAGCAAGGTGTGTTGCAGCCCCAGGGCACAGAATTCCAAACACGGAAATGATTAAAGTGAGGCTACCAGAGATGTTGGCATGGATAACTCTGCCAATCCAAGGTGATTTTATTCAAACTATATATTACCTAGATTGATGCAATCAAATAATATTCAGTGATGGAAGTGTGTTAGAATTTTTTCAGAAGTACAAAATCTTCGCTGGAAGCCTAGAACTTCATCATGAGCTGAAGGGGAAAATTGTTTGTAATCTGAGTTGCACATTGCATTTCCAAAGTGAGCAGCTTCTTTATCCCAGTTTTCTTGCATTTAAACTCATTTGCAGTCAGAACTGGTTTAGCATTACTGACAGGCCTGTCACTCGTGGCCTTTGCTCCTTCCTTTATCCAAACAAGCATAGATTTGATGCATGAGCACTTGCGGTTTATTTATAGGAAACAAAGTGACAGATAGAGCTGATGGAGGACAGACCATTCATTCCCTTCAAGTTGTCCAGATAGGTGAAGCAAAAAAAAAAAAACTCATATAAAATTGCTGCACCTGGGAAGAGGAAAAGATGGTGTGGAATTTTGTGTGTGGAATAGTGGCATTTTCTCAGGCCACTAGAGGATACCATGGCATTCCCAGAGCAGTGGCCAAACGCAAGTGTCCACATGTTCATCCTGCTTGACAAAAGTCATTAGAAAACACCAGGAAGGCAGAAACATGCTCCTCCTGGCACTACAGATACTTCATAGAGTTAGGCTGATCATCTGCTAGCGCAAATTGTCAAATCTTCAGAGGTAAGTGAGCTAGTTTATATTATCTGATGCCTGCTTCCCACTGAGTGGAAAGTAAAATTAAATAGTAATCTTTCATCCACTTGGGACTCATTTCAGAAGGAACATTTAAAACATTCTGCCTCTGACTTGCATGTTAGGAATTGCTGATGCAAACCAGAGTGCTGGGGCTGAGCTTCATCCCCTACTGGATATATTCATTTTTTTGTCCTGCCCCTCATATGCTGTGGAAGCCACATCCATAATGAAACAGCAATGAACAAAACAGGATTCAAGAAGGGACTGTACACCAGCAGGGTTGTTGTTGTTTTTTCAGTTCAACAATCCAGGTAACTGGAGAACGATTTTGAAGCAATTCCATTGTATCAGCCCAGTAAAGTCTTATGAGAAGTATTACAGCCCCCCACCAACTGTGCACAGACATTTCCATGTGCATCTGGCTGCCCAAGATTAAAGTATAACTAAAGAAGCACAAAAGACTCTATGCCATTTCATAATCCAGAGACTGCCATCCTGTGAGGGCACCCTGGGAGCTGGATGCAGTCCAGAGCAGACAGCAAGTGCTGTGCATGTAAACCACACCAAGGAGCAGTGATACAGAGGGAATACAAACCAGAAAATCTGAGCTGCTGCAATGTTACTCTTGCATGCCCATCTATTTACTCACACCAAAATGCAGGTGAAAGACCAAAGAGGGGAATGTTTAAGAAAGCACATAATTTTTATGCTGAATATCACTCTTTTTACTGGCCTCTGAGACACTGTTTACTCATTTTCCCACATCTTTCTAATGAAAAAGGCAATAGACCCATATCAATTGTGACATGCCCCTCTACCTATATCCACTCTGATACTATTGAGCCAGAGAAGAGAAACCCACACCTCCAACGCCAATCTGAGTGCTCAGCCACTGCCATTGCTGGTCCACATTTAGGAACACCCATTTAGGAACAGGACCATCACCAATAGCACCTGCCCCAGGTCCTGCTCCTGCAGCAGTTCATGCCACCTTCCTCTAGCTCACCCCATTCCCATCTCTGTCCCCTACCTCCAAAGCTCCACTATGGGTCCTCTGACACCACCATCGCTGCCCAGGCTGCAGCTTGTCCAACATGATGTTGCCCCTGGCTGAGTAGGCAGGCATCCGTTGGGGCCACACATCTGTGACCACACAATGTCCCTAAGGCTGAAATCAACTCCTACATCAGGAGACGTGGGAAGTGGCATGCCTATAGCACTGCCCAGGCCAGGCTCATGGGCAGAAGAGGTGCCAGGTGAAGCTAGTCAGAGTTATCAAGGGCTTCATGGTGCCATAAGAGAAGCTGTACTCCTTTGCTTCCTCCCTGAGGGAGAACAACCCCAGATGGCCCTCTCACTGAAGCCATTTCATGGAGATATAGAGCCAAAAAGGGGATTGGCTGAAAAGCTCCACATGTGATGTAACTTAGGCCAGACCTGGGTGCCTAGGCCAGAGCCACAATGGAGCCTATCTCCCAGTGAGCATGGCCAGCAGAGGCCCCATTGAGGTGTCTCAGGGCAGAGACAGGATGCAACTGGCCTTGTGGTGTCCTCAGGGGCCCAGGGTGGGCACAAGTGCTCCTCAGGAAACCTAGATGAGAAGCAGAGGCACCATGCAAAAAGGGATGTGCAGTGGCAGGGAGACGGAATCAAACATTGAGGGAGAAGGCTGGGAAATGAACCACAAAGAGGTAACTGGCTTAACCAACCTCATACAGGGCATCCATAACATAACTGGAAGCAAGACCTGAATGTCACAGCCTGATTCTAACACCACCCTACCTCATGGGACAGTCACCTTGAAAAGATCGGGGACAGCCTTTGCTGTCTGCAGGTGGTCAACTTATTTGGCTGGCATTCATCTCCACCAGAAGAGCTACTGTGTGTTAACACCTAGTGTATTGTACAATAAAATACACTCAGAGATCTTTTGGCACAAATCAAGCACCTTTTATATGGTTCGTTCAGAATTTGAATATAATGAAAAGCAATCATCATATTATCACTTGGAACATTCAAGGTTCATAAAAGCTATATATATATATATATATGGATTTTTTTTGATGTTTCTCGAACATTTTACTATCAGTTTAGAAAACTTATAATTTACCTTCAGAACGGATAAATACGTTCCTCTGGTTCTTATTTAAAAAGAAAGTTGACAATGTACCTTTTAAATTGAATGGTTCTGGGCAAACGAATCAACACAACTATAGCCAAACAACTACAACAACCACCAGACTCCCAATTCTGAAGTCCTGTTTCCTATCTTATGTCTGATTCACTGGCAAATTACTTCAGAGAATGGGAACTTAATTTCTGCTCACATGAAGTCATACCTATTCCTGAAGGAATGCCTTTATTCCTGTCGCCCATTTGAAAAGTCAGAATGTACTGCACTGCATAAAAACGATCTATACTTGCAGCTTAAGAAAACAGTTTTTGAAATAGATCTAAATTAGGTTTAACCATCCTTCACACATCCCAGCCTGAAGGAGCACCCTAGCAACAACCTTAAGCATTTTGCAAACATTTGCTACTAATTATGGGTTCTTAGAACAATAATAAATGGCTCCATGCTTTAAGGAAAGAGGCCAAAAGCAGCCTCAAAAGTAAGCCTTAGCTTTTAATTTAAACCAGTGCCATACAAATTCTCAAATATACATTGCAGAATCTTCCCAAAACACTGCTCTGATTAATGGCTCTGAAAACTTGTAAAAGCTCAGCTGTCAAGCATTAAAATGTAGGCTGAGAAGAAGCTCATGTAGGGAAGCTAAATAAAAATCCTTTGAAACAGCTTCTCCTTGTACCTTAAAGAACAGCGGCACACAACAAAATTCACAAGAGCCATAGGGCTCACACGATACTAATACAAGGGCTCCCATACCTGTTTCTAGCAAATGACTCAGGCCACACAACAGGCCACTCTGCCTTTATCTCTGAAAAATTGTTAAGCCTTTCATAACCCATCTGTCCCCACACAATTACTCCCCTATTACTGCTTGAGCTTCTTTAACCTCTAAGTGCTCCTGCATTCCCTCTGACCCTAAGCAGGAGACACAATGAAGCAGGTGCAGAAGAATCACTATCCTTTCCTGATTCCTGTTGCTTTCCTTCTCAGATTTTCTTATCTTAACAAGCAGCCAAGCTATTCTGCAGCTCATCTGCCTTAGGTGATGCTGCTTGAGTAGGCAGATTGGATAAGATGACATCCAGAGGTCCCTTCCAACCTCAACCATTCTGTGATTGTGTGTCACATCAGCTGTGTACTTACAACAGAAATTTAGCACAGATTGCCCTTTTCTGAGAAGAAGGGCCAGGAGTCTTCATCTATAACCCCTGTGAAGATCAACTGGAACACTTCTAGCAACAGACTCTGCAAGATGCAACATCTGCCAAGAAAAACCATAAGCTAATAGGAAGGTCCCTAGCTGAAAAATGCTGAAAAGTGTTATTCTGTAGGGGTATTTTTTTTTCCCAGTTCCTGCTCCTATCATCCTGTAATATTCAACATTTCTTAGATTATTGTTAGTGACTCAAATCTATGCTGATAATCTCTGTGATACGTTTTCAGTCTTCTTGAGGAAGAAGTTAAGGCAGGCATTACAGAAGTGTTTTGTCTTCAATGAGAGAATTAGAAATAAGGCAAGGCTTAGAAAACTTCAAACCTAATAGCAAAGGAGAATGATGGAAAATGATGGAAATGAGTAAAGACACCAGGTTATGGGCACAGGCTCTTGAATATTTCAATGATTTCCATGATGGCAGATTTTTTTTACTCACAGAAAGTGAGAATATGAGAATTGTCAAGGAAGTAAAAAAGCTCTATTGTTTGCTGATGCTGGAGCCTGCTTCCATGGGATTAACCATGGATTCCAGCATCACAGGCATTCTAGTTCTCTGTGTGTTAAAAGCAAAAAAAAAAAAGAAAAAGGAAATAGTGGGCTTTTAACCATATAATGTGCTGGAAAAGGAATATTCCCTTTAGGGAACCAGCTCCTATGTCCTCTGCCATGAGAATGAAGCCTGTTCATACTACTGCAAAACTATTACTATAATAGACAAAACTAAACTACCACTGAGCTTCCCTGAGTCTGGTAGTCTGGTGGCTGTTTTACTGCTGGACATCCAGCATGTCTCAAGCAATTTCCATCAGTCAATGTTGACTTGTCAAACCACAGCACTTCTAATAGCCTATGGAATGGGGGGATTAAGTCCTTTATCTCCGAGTACAAAGTACCACGTGGGGCAGAATTTACCCCCTCTCCCCCTTCTCTCCCCCCCTTTAAAAAGTTTACTGAAAATCCATCAAGTGCATGAAGGGCAGATAGGTAGAGGAAAAGGAAGGAGGACTTAGAGACAGATCTTCTCCCAGAAGAAACAAAAACTTGGATTTGAGTCTTTTGGAGCTTTGGGAAAATCTGGACTTCAATCCAAGTGCTGCTGTTTTGGCTAGCTCTCACCTAAAGCTAACATTAACCTTCAATCCCCTGAGGTCTGTGCTATCATGAGATCACATGGATACTGAATTAAAAACTGATGGGTTTAAATAATGTCATAGTGATAGCAAAAAAATTATTTTTTCCTGTGCTTCAGAAAAAAAAAAAAAAAAAAAAAAAAAGAGTTCTGAAGAATGCAGGCTTCTACCCTGCATCTAAAGATTACATTAAATTACAGGCTTTATTTTATGAAACAAAAAGTGGTATACAACAGAATATTGCACAGATATTATACAACAGAAGTTTCTTGCTGTAGTGTTTGGAAATGATTGGTATGTCTAACCATTTGAAAAAATGATATTGATAAACTATTCAGTCATGATCTTTGTGGCAGACAGAGAACTGGCCTTTTTAACCAAGATTTTAATAAATGTCAGCAACAAATGTACTGTGTGCAATTATTGTATCATTAGGTGAAGATTAGTGCCTGATAGCACTAATTCGTGGATATGTGCTAGTATTTCTTTTAAATTTTGGCTTTATTGGTTTTTTGTTTTTTTTTTTTTTTTTTTGCTAAAGCAAAAGCGGAGCTTCTGCTACACCGTCTACTCTGTTTATGCATTTGGCAACTTCCAATTTACAAAGAACTGTTTCCCCCTCTGACATTCGTCACCCTCTGTTTAAGAAAATATTACTTCCAAACAGTCCTGGTCAATATTCAAGCTGTGATGTTTCCTGTTATTTGCAGCTCTTTGTAAGTCTCTACCAGCATTTCCAGGGAAGGTTATGTTAATTAACCAAATCCCAAGCCTCAGTCAGCAATAAGAACCAGCATGTGTTTTCTAGGTATAATTCATGTGTGATCAGTTTTGCAGATGATAGAAACACTGGAAATACAGACATCCATAAGTTTGAAGGCAACTGCAAAGCAGGCAAGTGCCTTTAAAGTAGTGGGAGCACAGAGTCAATAGAGATGGGATACTAATGGCTGCAACATTCCCCCCAGGAGGGAAATAAAACAGCTCTGAAACACAATAGATGGGAGAGCAAAAAAGTAAACAAACAAATAAAATGTACTAAATGCTTTAAAATGAATTGATTTCTAACATGTCTCCTTCTTACTTTCTTAGGTTTGGGATTACTTAATTATATTTTTTTCCTGTATTTTTTTCATCCCAGAGGTAATGGTGATCCTCTTACTGTAATGTAGATGATGAAGATTGAGAGGAGATATTCTTCTGCTTGAAGTAACTAACTGCTCTTTTCTCCTGCAGAAAGCAAGATGGGTTAGAATACAGATCAGGAGTAATACATGTTTTCTGGGACAAGCAACAGTTTAAATCTCATTCAATTTATAGAATAGGTTGAATTTCACCTCCTTGTACAAATCAAGTGGTATTGTGCTAACGAGTCATATTGTTATGAGCTTGAGAACCAGCATGAAACAACAGCATTCACTACCTATTGCTGGGTCTAATTACCACTCATTACCATGTTCTTTTTATTTTCTTTTGTAAAAGTTTATACCTTAAGAAGAAACAGCAGGGTCAGCAAATGACTCACGTAAATGCTCTGCAGTAAAGCGTATGGCATGTCTTGAAGCCTTTAAATGTCAAAAGCTCTAATGTTTTATTTATAAAGCAGTTTTAATAAGTATTATAGAACTCTGTGGAAGCACTGTATCAAAGCAAGGTCATCTTTCCTAGTTTTAGTATCCACACAGTAGGCACATTCTGTATGCCCTAAAAAATTAAATGGGATCCACATCCTCATCAGTGTGACCCACTCAAGGCATTATAATGTTTTGTGGTTCAATGTGCATAGTTGGCTCTGCAAGTCAACTATTATGTATTTTGAAAATGAAATAATTTGAGGAAGTGGTTTTAAAAAAAAATAAATAAAAGCGAATCTCCCAGAAATTCAATACTAGCAGTCAACAATTAGGTAAGAATGAAAAACACTCAGATCTTCGTGAGAATATGCAGAGGAACATATTTTCTCCACTTTTTTGATGTTGTGCATTCTACTCCATATCTCAGACTGTTTTTACATTTCAGGTAATACCTACCTGTGGCTGAATAATGTTTAACCAGTAGATGAAGATTTGAAGATACTGTGAGCAAAGCCTCCCAGTGAGTATGAGAATAAATGCATCAAGCCTACACTGATTTTTTTTTTCTTCTGGGAGAATGTTAGCTGTAAATAAACATTATTTTGGTCAGAATTTTCCCTAGGGAAAATATATTTGCACACAATTATTCTCCCAGGGGCGGGGAGAGGAATATTTTTTTCAACATCTTTCTCATCTTTCAAGGGAAGCAAATGAGTCGGTTAAGAAATTTTCTTAAACAATTGTTATAGTTTTATTAGTTGGAATATCTTTGTGTATATATATATATGTATATATATATATGTATATATATAAACTTATTTTACATACCAACATTGAAAGGATATAAGGAAAGATCTCACCGTTATTTATTTTCCTGAGGTTATTGAAGAAACTTTGTTTCGGTTAAGTTTACATTAAAAAAAAAAAAAAAAAAAAAAAAGTGTTTTTCTTTTTCTGTCTGTTGGAGAGCTTCAGATATCAATACTTTTAGGAGTTTATATAAATTGATCTTACCAAGGCATAGTGCTGCATTCCAAGTGAACTATGAGTTTCAAGCATTGTGATATTTCATTTCAGGCTATAGTAATCTACATGTTTAAAAAAAATAAATAATAATAATAGAAAAGACAGAAATATTTTAATTTCCAGAAATTGACCTCATTTCAAAGCTAGAATGAATTTAATGAAAACAGGATGAAGATTTGACTATAATTCCTATCTTAAAAAAAAATAAAATAAAAAAAAAAATTCAAAGCTGCATATAGCAAAGTATAAACATTAATTCTTTGAAGACTTCCTCTAATAACATTTCAACTATGACACACTGTTAAGAGGTGGGTCAGCTTATCTCTGCTCCTTCAGTATTTCTGCATAGCCCATCTCCAGGAGAATCCATTGCCCCCCTTGACCTCCCAATGAACTTGAACCCAACACAAGGTTTCCGAAGTGGAAACGAGTATCACTGTGGAGAGTCCAGGATCCAGAGGTAGTCTGGGACCTATGGACACAAAGGCAGCTATAATTTTACAACTGCTCAAAGCCCTTAGTCAAACCAGGGTTATATAACCCCAGAGATGCTCATTTTGATTTTTGGTTCCTCATCTGATTCCATCTTTTCCTGATGGTATTTAGTACACAATTCCCTATATGGAGTTCTACATCTTATTATTAACTTGCTTTTCTTCATATATCACAAATCATTTAAACAATTCACACTATCAGATTCCTTAATAAATAAACTATTAGCACTGCTTACAGATTTTAGAGATGAATTTCAAATAAATGATAATATAAAAGCTTACAGGTAAAATTAATCTTCTGTAGTTTTCCCTCCAGTTCCAACTGCAGCTATAAAGATGCATTTGTTCTACTGAGAGGTACTGCATGAAACTGTAAATCTGAAACACTCTCAGGCTGCTCACTTGGGGAGTCAACTAATTTGTTGACATGAGTGGGAGGCTTCCATTAGCTTCAGCCCCATGACTCAAAGAATCCTTCTCTGGAGTCTCTCTGACAACTTTTTCTAAGCAGGATATAAAGGAAAGCTGAATACAGAAGATAAAGTTTTTGCAATATAAATAAGGTGAATATGCTTGAGTACTTTTTCAAAATAGTGAGATAGGTGAAGAGAAGATATGTGGTTTTTGTTGTTGTTTTTGTTGTTTTTTTTTCGGCATGTCCCCAGTGTCAGGGATGTTGGACTTTTCTTCTCTTTATTTTCTTTGGGACATTGTATTTAGACTTACAGAATAAGACAAGACAGATTATGTTATGTTAACACCAAGATCTCTTTGGTGTTAACTTCTCGTGCCTCTTTGTTTCAGTGACTGTCATGCAGAGCTCTGGCTTGATCCGTTGCAACAGTGGCCAGATGTTGTTTGTATCTGTATCCCCAGAACAGCGCATTAAACAAGTACAACAAAAATTCAGCTTTATTAAAAAAGGCCTGAAGAAACATCTTTACAGAATGGCTATCACTCACCCATTTGTATTTTCTTCAAGTCTCAATTAGCAAGCCTAAGCAAATGGAATGTCGTCGTGTAGAAGAATATTAAACAAAAAAAAACACAGAGGAAAGCTTCCTGCAGCACAGTCCTCCAAGGGTTCCTGCTTCCAGCATTTCTCAACCCACATGCTACATCTTACTTTCTTAATGAAGGATTGCCACTTTCCTGGGGCCACCAGAATCAAGAACTTATGGAGCTCAGACATCTCCAGCACGCAAGAGGAACCTAGAGGAAACAGAACATCAGAAGATAAGATAGCGATCAATCTGAGAAAATTTACCTAACATACAAAAAGATGACAAAACACAGAAGCTAACTTATACATTCCATGAATTTGCGAAGTGAGACAGCAAAAATGTCAATGCAGTTTCAGTGTTTGGTGCTTTGGCAATAAGGTATAGAGTGAGGAGGCCATTTTTCATGGTGGTTCCCTTTTTCCAGTAAGCTCCAGCCAAGTGGGCTGCTCTTTGGGGCAGGACTACAGGCACATGCAAGGATATGCCTCCATAGACTTAGTTGTAAATTTTTTTTGAAACATCTGTTTTATTTTGTTTTATCGTTTTGTTTTGTGGTTTGTGTTGTTTTTTTTTTTGTTTTTTTTTGGGGGGGGAGGGGAACATAGCCAGTCTTGGTGCAAACTGTTCAGTTCCAAAAACCTCAGTTCCTAAGCAGAAATAAGCTAAATAAAGAGAGTTCAGAGAAAATAACAGTAACTGTGTATTTATATTCAAGGTACGTAATGGTAAAAATAAAGTAAAAAAAAAAAAAAGAAATCGAGGAACAGAGGAACAGATTGGCAGAGATGGGCATTGCCACATCTTCAGAGAGGTGAGAGAGCTAAGAGAATTCATTCAAGATAAATACCTTTCCTGATATAATACCAAAGTAATTCAAAGCAGATCTGGCAAAACACAAGGTCAGTACAAAAAGAACTGAAAAATAAAATAAGGTCCAAAGTGGGAGAGAAGTTTAAAGTTAAAAGAGAGGAGAATGTGATGAACAATGATGTGACTGTAGGAATAGGTGCTAAAGGTTGAATCTAGTTCCTTAAAATTAGAATGGATGAAGAATAATTTCACATGCACAGTGTCACAGACTGGAAGAAAAATAAAGTCTTTTCTTCATAATTTCTCTGAACTGCTCAGAATCTCTCTGGGGTTGGGGAATAACGCTGATCCATGACAGCTATGAAAAGAGTAAGTCACAGAACAGGTCTTCCTCACAGTGACAACGACAGAGCAACTAGACAGCAGGACCTGTTACACAGCACTGTCTAATGAGTGGAAGGAGCTATTAATTGATTAAAAATAAAAATCACTTTAATGCCAGTGGTGAAAGGGGGAAAAAATGAATAAAGATGAGGTAAGGATAAATAGAAGGAAGTAGAATCGGTAGATTCAAAAAAATAAAAGTGATGTAATCTTGTTGTGAAAAAGAAAAAATGTTCAATGGCTTTACATACTTGAGCATATTAGAAAAGAACTGAGTTATGCTTCTAAAAAAACAGTATTTCCCCTCCTTCAGCCCTGGTGTCCCAATGGTGAAATATTTAAAACAGTGGTAAACTGCGATACTTTTGAGCCATGTGTTGTCATTCCTGCAAAAACGCACTAATAACTTAAAATTCTCTTTAAACAAGTTTTTATAGAGCTACTAACACCAAGTACAAATCATAAAATGAGCAAAGATTAAATAAAACATCTGCAAATGTCTTTCTGTGCCGCAATGCCTTTTCAAGAAGTGTCCAGGCTAGAAAGAAGAGCAATGTGATAACATTCATCTAGAGACATGTCAAACTTCTCAGCACACATCTGAGCCCAAGCTTTCCCAGAATTTAAGGGGATTCAGTCCTGAAGCAACCTCAGATGGGTGCTGGCCCATCATTGTGTTTTATTCTGTCTCACATAAACATCAGGCAATTAAGTAACTACTTTATCTTAAGTTTAACACACATGGAAAATACAGAAGAAAACTGCAACAGCTTGAAAAAACTATAATCAGCCGCAAGCAGCTGAGGGTTTGGATTACAGGAAACATCAAACTGGAACAGGTTGATTCCAATGAAACTCTTTACAGTTGAGAAGTTCTCTGATGTGAAGTTCAGGATTTCAGAGCTGTTGGGCCTAAAGGTGATGGTTGGACCAGAAGCTAATGCAGAGTGTTGTGAAAAGGAAATATAATGACATTTACATGATAAACAGGCACATGTATGGATGGAACAGCTTAACTGAAAGTAATAAAGACTCCAGAGAACACCAGATAAAGATATTTGTGGGAGTATCAAAATGAAATCTCATCTTGTTTGCCTACTGATTTTTTTCCATGGGAAAAATAAATAAACAAACAAATAAATAAATAAATAAAACTGTAACTGCTCTAGTATTACCTTTTCTCCTTTAATCCTCCATTATCACACATGCACTTTTTCCCCCTGTATTTCCTCTGGGGCTTGACCAAAGCACCTGAAATACTTTTATGAATCTGGCTGTAGTTAGTGATATTTACTTACGGAGTTCATATTTTAGGAATAAGACAACCATCAAAATCCATTAGAAATAAACATACCCCCCCCAAAAATATATGACATCGAGTGAAAATCTCTTCTAACTTTCTGTGAGTCTTCCAGAAATATCTATTCTTACCCCTTTTCTAGGAGGGGCATTCAGAGAAATCAGACTATCTCAGCATCTACAAAAGTCTTCTTTTGTACCACACTGCAGGTGTAGACTAATGCATTTCCTCATCTCCAACCCAACCTCCCTACCAAGATCCTGAACATATACAGATTGTAATCAGGAAAGGACACATTGTTGGCATCAAGAATATCCATCGCTTGGAACAAAAGAGGAGCCTTGTCATTGCTCTAAGAAAATTAACAATTATTTTATTTTTAAGTTAAAAAGTCCAACTGCCTTTCTTGTACTTATAAATACATCCCCACCAGAATCCTCCCCCACTGTTTTACCTCCTCAAATATTATAGAGCACAAAGGGTGTTTTCCTGTGACATGTCCTAGTGTGAAGATACTGAACACTGGGTTGGAGATGAGAAGATACTGAACACTGGGTTGGAGTTTCAAGAGTTCACCCATTGCTAGCCTGGCTACCTCATTGCTATTTTTCTTCTTCATGTTTCTCAGACATAAGATGGGAAACCACAATCCTAGCCTCACAGTTGATGTGATTAGGGTAATAGGGTTCAGTCCAACTACAAAGACAAAGCCTGACTTTGTGTTGCATGCTGAGCATGCTGAGGATGCTAGGCATCAGTTTTGCTTTCAGCAGAAGGTAAAAAGAAAGAACACGTTGCTGCTGCTGCTGCAGCTGCAGCTACTGGGACTATTACAAAACACCTGCCCAGCCATCAGCAGGACAAGCTGCACCACTTACTCTCCTCATATCAGATTAAGCACATGAGATATGATGTATTTTTGTAATATTAACACAGAACAATACATTACAATAGTATAGCATAAGCTGTATGAGGTATAAAATAGCAACACATATAAATCACCTTCTAACAGGTAATATGATGTATGCCATATTACAGTATATCACTGTATAAGCAATATATATACACTGCATAAATGTATTTTTTTTTTTAAATTGTAGCTGCATGGATTTTTTAGATCATGATGTTTCAGGAGTTTTTAAATATAAAAAGTATAATATAATTTTTCCATACATTAGGCAGCCTTTACAAGATAATTCTCGTTAAGAAGAAATCTTTGAAATTTGTCATGAAAATATTTGTAGTACTAAGTAATTAACAAAAGCTTGGACAGACTGAAGCATAGGATTGATTTCATTGCACAGCTAAAGCAGAGGTAAACAGCAATCCATAACTGAAAAATATACGCAGGGCTGACAGCAGTGGAGGGGGGTTGGAAAGGAGGTTGTTTGGTTTTCTTTTGCACAGGACATGCATTATTACGTATGAATCCTTAGAAACACATGAGACGTACTTCAATACACCAGGCAGATTTATAAACCAGGTTACTGCATCTGAAATCTAATTTTCACATCTGCTTTACTCTAAATGCTTGCTGAGAGATAAAGCATTGGAATAGTGATTACAGAGAGTTTATGCCAAAAGCAGGTTATACTACTCGTAGGCATCATAAAACTACATACCATGGCTCCTGCTTTAATTCTGGTAAGCGCATCTTTCATTCACTGATGCAGTTTCCAGATGCCATCACTGTCAGTCCATTTGTTATTCCCTCAGTTCCTCCACCCTGGCCCTGTCTGAATGGTTCTTTTTTTAACATTGTCCGGGGATTTCTAGTACTTCAGAAGCATGCACCCCCCACGCACACATCCTGTAGTTGCTGCTATACATGAACAGCTGTTCCCAGAGATGTGGAATAGCAGGAGACATGCATGGACTTCCATTTTCTATGGCACTGGCCTCTGCTACCCTGAGCAGCAAAGCCAACAGGATTGTTTCACTCCAGCAATGTCAGGTCAGCTGCTTTTCTCCCTAATGCTGGACAGGGCAGGGAGGCAAGCCAAGCCACTGTAAGACAGAAGCCTACCACATTTCATGAAGGAAATTGTCACCTCCCAGTCCATTAGTCTCATTCTGGAGTCTTGGGAGGTGCTTGTGCAAACGATGGGAAAGTGAAAACAAAAACCAATATTTGAACACAAGCAGGACACTTTGCAAACTCAGGGAAAAAGTACATTTTTGAGTAAATCCAGGTGACCATCTGTAGGCAGGGTCAGCCACAGACCCAGAGCTACGGACACAGGTATGTGCAGCTCACAGCATTACCAAATGGCAACACTTGATCTCTGCTCGCCTTTCTTTCAACCACCAGCTCCTGCCACCAGAACTGCACTGCACTGGTCTCTACCCCTGGTCAAAGTGGCTTCAGGTCCTAAGATTTCATTGAGAAGTTAGGTTTCTAGTATTTATAGTTACCAGAATAAAAATGAAACATATGCAAACCAGAGAAGTCTCTTGCCTAATTTACCTCAGCGCTGAGGAATTCTAAGTCTACTGAGATTATTTATAGACAAATATTCTTTTTTTATTATTCAGCATTTTTGCAATCCAAACTTTCTCTGGTAGTATCCTAGCTTCCAAAATCCTAAATGCCAAACTCAGAACTACATTTCTCGACAAACAGAACTATGTAATTATGTGCTGGCAGTTATTTCAAAGTATTTTAAGTACCAGAAAATGTGGGAACAACATAAATAACATAATACAAAAGAAAAATAATATGAATCACACAGTGCATTTTTTTTATGTTAGCTATGCGAAAGTGTTCCAGTTTTAAGTTTAGCTGAAACTGTTGCAAAATTTTCATTTAACTGATCTGGAGTACCATCAAGAATAATATGCCTTGTTACAGAACATAAGTCAAGGTGAGACAACTGACGCAAAGTCTTAGATATTATTCCTGTCTGTGACTGTCCATTTCTGCTTTTCATCTTCTGCCTTCTGGATACAAGGGATTTGTTCTGGCCAAGCAGAAGTTGTCTTTTCCTACAGCCTGCACTACTTGGGTGGAAACTACAGTGTCCTTGCCAAGTGGTCTAAAGTCTGAGGACTTGTTCCAAGTGCACCAGAGTTTTCCAAGAGGACATCACGTCACCATGGAGCTGTTTCCAGAGTCCCATAGCAGTGTGACATAGGAGGATCCCTGACAACTGCTCTTTCAGCTTCTAAATATGGTTTGAAACAAGATGGATTTGTACCAGAAGCCAAACCATCTGAATTTAGAATATTATCAGTAGTTTTCTAATAAACTAGTGATTTTGGTCTTTTTTTTTTTTTTTAACAAATGTAAGATACAATAATAATAATAATAATAAAATATCAGTAACTATATTTGGAATTGGTGGAAGAACAAATACTTTAGAGAAAGAGGAAGTTTTCCTAATAGTTAAAGAACTTTTGGCTTTGTATCCTTGTGGTGTAATTGCCTGAAGTAACTAGGAAAATAAAACTAACATTCACATTTTTAAGGAAAAGGTACAGCATTGAAGAGGCTTTCAGGGTAGGGCATAACTGCATTACCTGAGTGTTCCCTAGGCTCCCAACCTTAGATGCTATCGCGCTGGGGAAACTTGGTGTGCTAGCCCTAAGGAACAGCACGGAGCGTAGAGTGGAGTGGAGACACCACGGCTAGGCTCTGTAACCAGGTGGGGACTCGATTGTTCTTGTGCACAAAGCTGCACTTTTTGCCACCCTGAGCCAAAGACCTGTCATGTTTTGACAAATGCTATACCCTAGTGTACTTTTTGCTCATTATAATATCATTATAATACCAAAACACACTTCCATCCCAAAAGCTACCCGCCTCCAAGGTGCAACCACCCCTCATCGAGCATGCGCTCTGAATTTCTCAGAGCCTATTACTTTAAACGGAGACAGGAGAACTTTTCACCAATCATAACTAAGATATGTTTGACTAGAGGCACTCAAGCTCCACCTAAAAGATAGAAAATAATATAAATTGGCCCAAGAGAGAGGGGATGCCAGGGAAGATACCACTGTCAGGGGAGATACCATCCCAAGGAAATACAACATCCTTAGGACCTTCTGACTCCTGGGACCAGTCGACGGGCTGAGCCCCTCTTAACCCCCATTGGGACGCCTTTGTGTGAGATCTGAATACTTGCTTATAAATCTCTATAGAATCTTTGATCCTTTTAACGCGTTTATTTCTAGGCTGTGCACCTGTAACACCTGTAACATCTGAATATTTCACGCATGCTAGCTTGCTTTTGCAGACAGCCACTATCGCCGGCAATCCAAAAGAACCTGATTATCTGTTGCTGTAATAAACCATACTTGATTGCATTGTGATAGCTCTCATTAAGTGCAACTAGGGTAAGGGTGGTTATCTGTGATAGTTCAGTGTTCTGAATCCAACCAGACCCCCAGACGGTTAATGCGATGTTGGTGAATGTCTGAACGGACCCCCAGACGGTTAACGCGTTGTTGGTGAATGTCCGACTGGTTCAGTACCCTGAATATGACCAGGCCCGTAACGGTTAATCAGCTACACCCCTTAACGCGACAATCCTGGCTGTAAATATGACAACAACCCTAATTGTTAATGATGGAGAAAGCTTGAAATCTTGCAAGATGCTCTTCCATATTTTCAACCATGTGAAACCCCTATTCTAAGGCTCGCATATTTCGTTTCTTAATGCACAGCATGCAGCATGGCAATACATGGACCAATATTACACCCTTCCGGACCAATATTACACGCTTCCTTTTTCCACTGTTTCCTCCCCACTTTATCAAAAATAACAAAATCAAACACCATCTCTTGCCGGCCCCAAAACAGGCATGATCTCTTGGGCATTTCGAAACTCAGAACATCTTCCAAAAACAGCGTAGGGAGACTTGAATCATGAGGCAAGGAGATGAAAGAAATCTCCAGGTAACTCAGCTTATCAACATGGCTGATAACAACCACAAAATATCTTAAGTGATGGTCAAAAAATAAGGCAGACAAACCAGAAATCATAGATGAACAGAAGAAAGACAAATAGTATATCCTGGAACCTTTGGTTTACCGTGCAGATATCCAGCCTTAACATTAACTTTGTTCATTTTTTCAGTCTCTGTTGCTATGTGGATCTGGCTTTCTTTCATTTAATTACTTGCAACTACTGCAAACTGAAGAAAACCATCAGATGTCAAAAGACTGAAAGAAAATGACAACAATTTTCTATTCCATTCTGTCCTCCTCTGGCTGCCATGACAATGTTTTATTAACAATATTTTACTAGTGGAAAAAAATTAAAATGAAGAGCTTGTGGCTGCATCTCAGCTGTAGAAGAAAGGGAGAGCAATGGTAGCCTAAGTGGCACCTTCTGCTTCTTTCAAACAGCTTAGAGAAACCCGGAGGGAGCTTCCTCCAACAACAAGGAACATAACTTGTACTATAAGGCTTATAGCTTCTCCTAACCCTCCCACACACACAAGGGGAGCTGGTGAATAGAGGTGAAGCTCAGCGATACCCAGGATTTATTTCCTAGCATCACAATATGTCAGAAGACAGACAGACAGGCTCTTGTGCTTATTACAGTGCCAAATGCCACAGACAAGCTGAGTAAACAGGGACAGGCTAAGAATTTCTGCAGATGAAGACTCCTCTCCCTCAGTTTATAGCATAAGAGCAGAGTCAAACCAGAGCTGCTCTGGCCACCTTAGAACTGCAAAATCTCACACACCTGCTTTTCAGCCACCCATGATGTATCTAACAGGCTGCTTCTCAAAATTCCCAGCACAAGAGAAGCTTCCACAGAACTGCACTTTTCATTAAAATACAAACAGACAGACCTCACCACGTCGTCACAAAACCTGTGACATCTCTGTATCTCTCCTACCTCCAGTATTAGGAAAAGTTCTTATTTTCTCTCTACTCTTTACCTTTCCCTGTCTGAAACATAGAACCTCAGGCAAACATTGAATGCCCTTTGAATTTGGGGGTGAAAAAGATAACTATCTCTCTTCTTTTATATCACTTTGCAGGGAGGAAGGACACAATATACATGTGTTTTTAAATAAATTACTATGGTACAAAAGACAAGGAAGAAAGCTAAATTTTCTAACTTATTTTAATTTGTGAACAAAGTGGGATAAAGACGGAGATATTTTCCAGAGACACCTGCATATATAATAAAATATCAAATGTAAAATATACAGATACAATATCATCTTCAACTGTTGTTTTTTTTTTTATTATTTTTATTTTATCATTCCCAATACAAACAGTTCTGTGTAGTACTAAAACTTCCCATCTTTGAGAAAAAACGTTGTTTATACAAGGCAGTTACACAACACTAATGTATCCCTTGTTTTTGGCTGTTTGGTTAAAGCTAAAGCACACAAACCTTCATGCTTCAGGTGAGATCTGCATTTTAACTTTCCACAGCTGGGCACTGCTTCATTGGCACATATTTCTGCAGACTCCAAAGAAGAATCTAGTAACACCTGTAACTCTGCAAAAGAGGACACACAGTGCAGACCAAAACACAGAAAGGCACAGATGCAGATGCTTCTGTGTGTGTACATGGCACTAAACAAATGCAAGTCATAAGTAGCTCATTTGGTCTGCTCAGTGCCTTTGAAATAAAAAGCAGCTCTAGATTCAGATTTTGAGTTACAGGCAGGCATTCAAGGATGTTCAGACTGTGGATTAAGTTTAAATCTTTTGCAGAGAAAGTTAGATGGGAAACAGAGTTTCTTGGAAGAAAGGAAATCAGAGTAAATCAAATGCTGAATTAAAGGTCTAAGTTGGGGGGAGCAAGAAAGCACTCTTAAACATTAATATCATGACTGAGTGCTAATCTGAATTATGAATGTCTAAGGAGTACCTGAAATTATGAACAATGTGAGGGATGTGAGGAAAGAATCTTCATGGACAACTGGACAACCCACGATGCAGTCAAAAAATCAGAGCACAGAAGAATTTAACAAAAAAATAAAAATCCTTGAAAGTTGAGACATCATTTTGAACCAAACAACAATATTGCAAACTAGTTCCTGCAGATATGTTTCTGATAAAAGGCAATATTCCAGCATTCCAGCACACTTCTTGTATGATTTATCCCTTTGCTAAGTGAGATGCACATAAATGAAGAGAATTCATTTCACGAGACTACAGCCACATACATCTTAGTTGCTTCAAGCCCATGTAAAGACCAGGAAGGAAAAGATCATTAAGGGACAAAATTGCACAGGGCCTTATCTGCAGGGCAGGGTCCAGTCCTCTATAATTAGATGGCATGAGTCACTGTGGGATGGTGTTGGGGACAGGTGTACTCAGGCTCCTTTACCCGCAGGAAGAGTCTGTATGAGCAGGCAAGATGCATGGTGAGGATGTCTGAAAGCAAGGAGGAAGAGCTGCACCATTGTGTCCTGCTAACCTGTGTGGTAATTGAGTGGCATCATTAGCATAAAAAGTCAGTGTATGTAGGACCTTTGTTTTCCTTTTCAGGGCCAGGAGCCAGCTCTCACCCCAGCCAGTAAGCGTAGCTGTCAACTGCAGAAACTGAGCTATAACTGGCTTAAAATAACACCCCTCCTCTCAAGATCTGGTGCAGCATCATTCCCCACTCAAAAGCTGTTCATGAGCTTCATGAAAAGAGCAAAGACTATTTGTATGAACCTTCCAAATTTATTTAATGCTTTGCCAGCCTTCCTGAGAAGAAGGGCAGCAGAGTTCTGGAAGTGTTCTGCTATATGTTTCAGGTTGAGTTAGCATAAGGAAAAACTCAATTTTCAAGATGTCTCTTCCCTCCTTTTTGTCATGATAGCCATATCAGCTGAAAAAGCAAATTAGGAATGTATGATGGAGCTCCCACAGCTGGGGATGTTCAGATCTGAGATTCTGATTGAGAGTCGTACAGCTAAAGCAAACATGAAAAATCAAGAACTAGGATTGTGCAGCAGGATCCATCACCTAGGGTTATGCTGATCCAGACACTTCTATCTGGGGATAGCTTTCATCTATAATTCTTGGGGAAAAAATGATACAAATAGAGACAAGGCAATCTTCCCCCAATAGAAATCTCTCAACTCCTTGCTTCAATCCTTTATTCAAATCTTACTGCAAGTCCAAACTTTATTTGGGTTTAAAAAAAATAAGAGAAAGAATCAATATATTTCAATATATCTGCCTTTTGCTCTTGCATCTATTCTGTGCTCCACTGAAATGCGTAGAAAATGTGTCAAGATAACACAAAATGACTGTTCTTCCTCCCATGCTCTCAGCAAGACAGGAAACACTGTGGCCCCATGAGAATATTTTTTAAAAAACAACTGTGGCTTATCCTGCAAAGAGCTCCATGGAAACATAAATGGAACTCATTGCTGGACTGCAGCCTAAAGCTGGGGTTTAGCTCAGTTTTTTTGAATTTGTTCCTATTTTGTCCCAAACAGCCTACACATCTCTGGTACAGCTCTGCTGGCCTGTCAGAAGCTAAGCTCAGTTCTCCAACTTCTTTTAAAACAAGATGCCAAACAGCCATGAAATGGTAACGACTTTCAGTATGTGACCCAGTAACCTACAGGAGGAATGCAGGTAAAACTTTGTTGACTGATGTTGCATTATGTAAAGCCAGGATCAGATAAGTGCTGGCATTTTTTCTATGCTTGCCATGATGAATAAAAGCACACAAAGCTTTATTTCAAAATATAAATGAGGTTGGACTGAACAATTCCTGTATTTCTTTTAAAAATTACACAGTTGGAAAAGAATTGTCAATCAGTTTTATAGGGAACAATGAATGCTAAACCTCATTCAAGACTGTTTCTGTACTTGACTGTTTCTTGTACTTGTTTCTGAGCTGGTGGAAGGGGATGGGGAGCAGGATGTGGCCCTCACCATCCACGAAGAACTGGTTGGTGACCTGCTACGGCACTTGGATGTGCACAAGTCAATGGGGCCAGATGGGATCCACCCAAGGGTACTGAGTGAACTGGCAGAAGAGCTGGCCAAGCCACTATCCATCATTTATCAGCAGTCCTGGCGATCGGGGGAGGTCCCAGTTGACTGGCGGCTAGCAAACGTGACGCCCATCTACAAGAAGGGCCGGAGGGCAGACCCGGGAAACTACAGGCCTGTCAGTTTGACCTCAGTGCCAGGGAAGCTCATGGAGCAGATTCTCTTGAGAGTCATCATGCAGCACGTGCAGGGCAAGCAGGCGATCAGGCCCAGTCAGCATGGGTTTATGAAAGGCAGATCCTGCTTGACGAACCTGATCTCCTTCTATGACAAAGTGATGCGCTGGGTGGATGAGGGAAAGGCTGTGGATGTGGTCTACCTTGACTTCAGCAAGGCTTTTGACACCTTCTCCCACAGCATTCTCCTCAAGAAACTGACTGCTCTTGGCTTGGACTGGCGCACGCTTCGTTGGGTTAGAAACTGGCTGGATAGCCGGGCCCAAAGAGTCGTGGTGAATGGAGTCAAGTCCAGTTGGAGGCCAGTCACTAGTGGCATTCCCCAGGGCTCGGTGCTGGGGCCAGTCCTCTTTAATATCTTCATCAATGATCTGGACGAGGGGATCGAGTGCACCCTCAGTAAGTTTGCAGATGACACCAAGTTATGTGCGTGTGTCGATCTGCTTGAGGGTAGGAAGGCTCTGCAGGAGGATCTGGATAGGCTGCACCGATGGGCTGAGGTCAACTGCATGAAGTTCAACAAGGCCAAGTGCCGGGTCCTGCACCTGGGGCACAATAACCCCAAGCAGAGCTACCGGCTGGCAGATGAGTGGTTGGAGAGCTGCCAGGCAGAGAAGGACCTGAGAGTGATGGTGGATAGTCAGCTGTATATGAGCCTGCAGTGTGCTCAGGTGGCCAAGAAGGCCAACGGCATCCTGGCTTGTATCAGAAACAGTGTGACCAGCAGGGCTAGGGAAGTGATCTTTCCACTGTATTCAGCTCTGGTGAGGCCGCACCTTGAGTACTGTGTTCAGTTTTGGGCCCCTTGCTACAAGAAGGACATCGAGGTGCTTGAGCGGGTCCAGAGAAGGGCGACGAAGCTGGTGAGGGGCCTGGAGAACAAGTCCTATGAGGAGCGGCTGAGGGAGCTGGGCTTGTTCAGCCTGGAGAAAAGGAGGCTCAGGGGCGACCTTATTGCTCTTTACAGATACCTTAAAGGAGGCTGTAGCGAGGTGGGGGTTGGTCTGTTCTCCCACGTGCCTGGTGACAGGACAAGGGGGAATGGGCTTAAGTTGCGCCAGGGGAGTTTTAGGTTGGATGTTAGGAAGAACTTCTTTACTGAAAGGGATGTGAGGCACTGGAACAGGCTGCCCAGGGAAGTGGTGGAGTCACCATCCCTGGAGGTCTTTAAAAGACGTTTAGACGTAGAGCTTAGGGATATGGTTTAGTGGGGATTGTTAGCGTTAGGTAGAGGTTGGACTCGATGATCTTGAGGTCTCTTCCAACCTAGAAATTCTGTGATTCTGTGATTCTGTGGTCTTAGCATAGAGCGCATTATAGTGATTCACATATCAGGTGGTATCTTTATGCCCTGTTTTTTGAATGACTTCATCTTTCATGCACAAAGCCACAAGAGAATCCTGGAAAACCTTTTCAACTTGTTGATCTGAAAGAGTGTTTGAAAATCAGAGAAGCCTAATTATTTCATATCCTTGACTTCATTATTTTACATAGTACAGCTACATGTGTTCCATTTTAACCAAGTAGGCCCTGGAAAAGTATAAATATGCCACTCAGTATGCAAGTTTTTTTTTTTTTCCCTGTCTGCAACAAGATGTTCTGCCAACTGATTCACATTTGCATGACATTGTAATATTTCCATTAACTTGGCTGATAAAAGTTTTGAGTGTCTGAACATGCTGGCAACCTTCACAATTTTTAAAGAAACTTTGGCCTATCTCTTTTTGAGGGGGATGTACAAGGACAAACCACCAACAGAAGTTTAAAGGACTAAAGGCCCAAAACAGATCATCATGACTTAGAAAAATGTTAATTTTAGTTTAGTTAGCCTCATGTTTGCTTTAGGTAGGAGAACAATTTATTTTATTTATTTATTTTTAGCATTCAGCTGCTCTAAATGTTTTGAGGAAATCAACATTACAAATGAAAGGGACATCCTGTAAAAGTTGGGCATAGAACCAGAGGAATCGGTCGCGGTCATATAAATGAATGTAGTACAACCCAGTATTAGCCAATAAGACAAAATTAGAGTCAAACGCTGAAAGCAGCCAAAGGTCAGATGGGCAATATAAAGAAAAGAAAAGAAAAGAAAAAAAAAAAAAAAGGAAAAAAAGAAAAAAGAAAAAGACAATCCCAAACAATTCATACTTTTAAAATTCTAAGAGAAGCTGTAATATCATGTACATAGAAACCTTACCCCATGTGAGCAAACAGGGTCCACCAAAACAAGTCTCAGCCCTCAAATACAAGGTGCCAAAGAGACAGAAATCCATACCATACAGAAAACTATAAACAAGGAAATGGATACTTCATAGCCTAAAGGTAAGCAGGATGCTAAAGACTCTGCTGTTCTGAGCAACAAGGGCCAGAGAAATCACACAGGGTCATCAAAATCAAGAGGAGCAGCACTGTTCTCTTTGTATCCTCAGAGACCCATTTGAAAATCAAGCTCCCCTCCTCTCACCCAAGAAAGGGTCATAAATGCTGGAATTGGGAAATTACATGTAGTTTTTCTCCTTCCAATTAAAATAAAATAAAATAAAATAAAATAAAATAAAATAAAATAAAATAAAATAAAATAAAATAAAATAAAAATAAATAAAATAAATAAAAAAATACAAATCTTGAGTTATCAGTATGAAGAAAATCGTAAGTTCAGAACAAGAATGTTGAACAAGGACCTGTGCTGAGAAGACCAAGGCCCCCTGCCTTTCTCCTTACTCACAGCTCTGAAGCCCACTGACAGGAAGGGGAAGAATACTTCCTTTAGATTTCCTGCTGTTGTCAGGCAACAGTCCTACATGTTTTAATGCACTGATTAAGGGCCCCACTACTTAACCTTTAATTAGCTCATCACTGTCTCTCAATCAGTAACGTGCAGCATTCACAATTCTAACTCTGCTCTGCACAAAACTGTTCTGCACAGTATTTTGTGCATCAGTATTTGTAAGTGCAGGTTGTTTTCAAAACTAGTAAGTTTCAGAACTATGTGGGAGAGCTGGCTTTTTTTATTCTGCAGGATTATGCTGGAATAACTCTTGTGGCTTCTAGAAATGTTATAGAGATGAGAAATTCAGCCTACCCTGTCTCATAATAGGTTTTCTGTTCGTTTGGCTGGTTGTGTTTTGTTTTGGTTTTTAACATAAGGAACTGAATACCACTGCACATACATAAAAAGTCCTTTATTAAAAGCCCAGGTGCACAGTGCTGCAGGACATTTTTATCTGCAAAGTCTTGCACCCATGCACTGCTCCACGTAACATAACAGAATCTCATCGAGCACGACTGATCTTACCACACAACTGGGTCCTATATAATGCAATTTCTTGGAGCCTGGAACCACATTTTAACTTAAGAAAGAATTTTAATGGTCCGCAAGGTCTGTGGCCTAGAGGAAGAAAGCTTTATTTGCCTCTTTTCTACTTGCTCTCCAGAAGAGACCTTGCCCCCACTGTAACTGCAGATTGCACAGAGATCATCCCAGGGATGAATCTGCTGCCACTGCACTAAATCCACCTTGCCTTACTTAAAGAGTAGGAATAAGTGTGTGGCTTTAACTTGGCTTAAAATACCACTGGTAAAACAAATGTTCCAGAGCTCTGATCTGTGATCATGCAAAAGCTCTACTAGGAAGCAGTTCAGAGGCTCATGTTCTTCTCCTCACTTTGGGGCAATATGATGCCCCTGTTAATTTAAGCCACTTTGCCCTTTAGGTTTATGGTTCCTCATGATCTTGCCACTAATTTGTTCTCACTGTTCTTAGAACTGCAAACAAGCCTGTGAGGGACTGTTTCAAATGTCTTTACATTCCCATACCAGTAACTCAGAGCAAGAATAGTTCCAATGTATCTAAGAGCAGTATTTAAAATCTGTAACAGCAGTGGGTGAGAAAGAGCTATGTCTAATGAGCCTCAGCCCACTAGAACATATGTTTGTCAGTAACACAGACTAAGTGCCAGGATTTATTAAGAAAATTATTGTACAGCCATTTATTGAGTCTCCAATACTAATGACTGTGTGAAAGCAGATCATATGCAAAAAAGAAAATCAAGAAAGAAACCACATTGTTCATATCTGACTGTTTTTATTTCTGCCATCTACCATCCGTTCTTTAGCACCAGCCAGACTGTTGCGTGAGATAAACCTTTTAATCTAGGAGTCACTGCCAATGAGGTCCTGTATTTGTGTCTGCAAAAGGGTCTAATAATAGTAAAGACATTTTGGTGCACACTGAAAACCAGAAAGAGAAATAAAAGAACTTCTAACCCAAGAGAGCATCTTACTTTATACCCTTTGGATTCCGCAGGAAAGTATTTTTGCACAGTTCATGGAAGATCCCAACTAGTATTTTTCCAGATGATATATAAATAATCCACCTGGAACACTGTGATATGGCCTGATGTTTCACTGACTGTTCAGAAATCTCATCTTTTCCAGCACAAATTCTGCAACATCTCGGAAGGCTTTGCCAGAAATAAATGGTTAAAAATAAATAGACAGCAGCACTCTTTTCACAGGGATGTAACATCCAACAGGGAAGCAAAGAATGGCAACATGAACCATGGTGTAAAGAACACCTTACAGCACTATAGCTCCATGGTGTGGAGCCCATCCTTCCTGAAGTACCATGGTCAAAATTTAGCATCAGTGAACACCTACAATGAAAACCAGCCTTCATATTGTTTTAGTTTTGTACTGAAAGGCTGCGTATCTGCTGCAAGAAGAGTATCATCTGCCTCATCATTGGTTTAAAATCATTCTAACCACTATTGTAAAGAAGCATTTTTTAAGTTAACAAGTTACCTTTCAAAAACTTCTCTGTTGCAATCTTAAAAATGATTTACAGACAGGTAGTCCCAGCTCCTTATTAACTAATTTCAGGCACTTAACTAGAGTTACCCTGAGTAGCCTAGGAGATAATGAGGCACCTGCTGACAGCAATTGAGATCTTACTGGTATGAACAATTTTTCTCTCTCTACCAACTACAGGGGAGACTTAGGACAATTATGCTCCTAAGCGAAGTGCATCAATTACGTACCTAAAGATAGGCAAGATGAATGCAGGCCTACAGAGCTTAACATTTACAGAGAATCAGTGCACCTAAGGTGCTTATGTGGACAGGTCATTCTTGAAAAAGGCTTTTATGCCCCATGTTGGGTCTTTAGGTACCTAATTCCCACCAAATTCACCAGTAGCTGGTGAATAACTACCTTTAAAACGCCTTTCCCCAAAGCACATTTGAAAGCAGCACCTCTGTTTTTGACCTGTTTTGAGTGGCTGCAAACAGCAACAGAGCAACTGAATACCTAGGGAGAGCAGCTAACAAGTTACAGAGGGAGATGTAGCGGAAGAAGAAAAAAAGCTGCATTACTGTGTCAGATTTTACAGCCCTTCTGAGGGCTCAGAAGAATCCTGCTGGTTTTATGTGATTGACATGATTTATGAAGGTCAAGGAGCTGTGAGCAGCAGCCCTAGGTAGATGCTACAGCTGACAGCGTTCCTCTTCAGTGGGAATGCAGAGGGGCACAAGCCAGTTACAATATGCAAAGTGTACCTCCATGATATGTAACACTTGAGCACTTTCTAAAACCATATTTGATAAGGATTTGAGTATTTATTTGCAAGGCAAATATATCCTTATTTAGACAAAAAGAATCTGCTACAGTCCCAGAAAAACCTTTCTAAAAAATAAATAAAGGCTCAAAGGAGAAAGCTAGAAGCACAGACAAAGTTGGTTATTATTTAGCACACAAAAATCAAGACAGAGTTGAGGATTTACCGTATGAGTCCAGAGGACCTGATAATGTCCCATATGTAGTATTAATAAATAATTTTTAAAAAACTACCAACACCAAAACAAAACAAAACAAAACAAAACAAACAAACAAAAAAAACATCATAATGAACCTAAGAGAACTCCATTGCTATATGCTATGGGAAGAGGTACAATTCTTCTCTCTCTCCAAAGATGGAAAGCTTAGACCTAAAATATGTCAGTTGGTTTTTCATATATGATTTTTCACAATAATGAGGTATAAAAGAAAAATGTGAGAAATTTAGGCAGACAAAATTAGTAAGGAACATCCACCTCCAAACTTCCTATTGCTTTCACCAAGAAAAGAGGAAAACATCTGTATTGCTGATAGTGGTCCCCTCCTCATTAACTTTCAAAAAGGTATTGTATGAATTTTTGATACATCTCCACCTAATCTTACCCTTAGCTTTAAAATACCCAGTTGTCAAATGCCAGATTTTCACTTCAGATAAGTCTGACAGAAGGGAAGTTTTTCATCAGTACAATCCTCTTTGTATATAATACTACCTGATGCAAACCACAGTCCTTCCCCATGCCATGCCATCTACTTGGTAGATTTTTATTCAACTAGTGGCACGGCCAAGTTGCAGCAGCTCCTCTTCCCAATAGCAAGAAGACATTGTTCTGCTTAGAGAACAGTCTTTCCACCTTGAAGGAGTAGGTGAAAGATTCAATAACAATAGCAAAGATAAGGGTGGACAACATAGTGCAAATATGCTGAAGTCAACAATTTTCTTCTATGCTAGCTAACCATTTTGCTGTCAGGTACTATTCTTTTACCATTGGTACACATGTCATTGCCTCCTTTTGGTATTTCGTACCCCATCACATCCTTTGCGATTATACAAGTACATACTAAATGATATCTTCTACATGATTTTTTCATCTTAATTGTAGGCCAAGGACATGTACATTCAAAATATCCCATCAGAAACACCAAACATCATGGACAATGAGAGGAAAAAAGAAATTATGATTACTAACATCAGAAACATGCATCGCCTAATCAGATCACCATTGTTACTAACTTTTAAGTAAAACACTGTGCCCATCTAACAAGCTGCTGATCTCACATCTTAGGTGGACACATCTTCTGTATGTGGTACAAGTCTGGTGCTCTACTGGGTAATGTGTCCTAGGATACATTGCAAGGCAAAGTGGAAGGCTGACTTGACAACTTCAGGTAGCCACTGCCAATATTTGTTGGTAAAAGTGGTAGACAGAAGGCTTTCTAAGGAGAAAAGCCAACTTTATATGAAATAATTTATCACCAATTTGAAAATATTCCATTTCCTGTTAACCAAGACACAGCAAAATATGTTACATTGGATACATTCCTAAATGGGGGGAAAAGATGAAATGGGCATCTCCTTAAGTTACATTTCCGGGTTAGATTTTGATTAATTATGCTTTTTATTATGCCTGAGTCAAATTCCCACATTCATCCATGGAAGATGCTATAGAAGCCTTTTTGATCATACAGTTGCAGTGTTACAGGATCCTGTGATTTGCAAGTGCATGGAATATTGGGAAATGAAGTAAACATGGTTTATTTACAGTGGTGTCAGCAGTCAGGTCTAGAAGAGACAACATTTCAGTGCAAGGCTGTATTAAATATTACTGTATTAAGTAAATACTGAATTTTAAGAGTGTGGTCCATTTTCTTCATTATAACATCTGATATTTGAGCATAGTGAACAAAATTGCTATAAAGAATCTATGGTCCAGAGCAGGTTATTCTTTTACAGAAAGAATTAATAACTAATATTCTGTGCAGCTCTCTTAACTGTTCTGGACCTAATATTTCCCTTCCATAAAGCAGAGATTGTGTGTGTTACTCTTGTAAAGATCACTATGGTGATGAAAAAATATTTCTCATACTTAATCCATCTTCCCAGTGAATATTTTCCTTTAGAAAAAGATTAAAAACCTAATGGATACACAAGCTTGATATAGGCTCAGCAACATTTTCTTTCATTACAGAAGACATAAAACATATGCTCATGTGGGACACAGGTTATGGCATTACCTCTGGTTTCTTTTTGTAAATTTGCACTCTGCTATAAATTAGAGGCCTTTCAGTTCTTTATCGAGGTTTGTGGTGGCCTCTAGTGGTGGTTGTGTGAATGGGACTCACCCAGCTGTTCACAAGCTGAAATATGGCTATGAACAAAACAAAACAAAACAAACAAACAAAAACCAAAAGAATGTGTTGCAAGTTGTGGCTCCCTATCTCTCACACAGAAAGTGTGGGAAAGAAAAAAAAACACACAGCAGTTCCTTTGTGTAGCTGACACTTTGGGATGACGAAAGTAAGCTTTTTGAAAGTGAAGAAACATGGAGGGAAGAGGGGAACCTGAACAGGCTTGAGAGCTACAACCCAAGCAAACCATGTGAAGTTCAGCAAGGCCTGCACCTAAACTGAGGCAATCCCAAGCACAAATACAAGCTGGGTGATTAGCGGACAGAGAGCAGACGTGGAGAAGGACTTGCATGTACTGGTGGATGAAAAGCTCACAATGAGCTGTCAAGGCGTGTTTGCAGCCCAGAAAGCCGACCATACCCTGGTCTGCATCAAAGCAGCAAGGCCAGCAGGGGAGGGAGGGGATTCTGCCCGTGTGCTCTGCTCTGCGAGGCCTCACCTGGAGCCCTGCATCCAGCCCTGGAGCCCCCAGCACCAGAAAGACATGGACCTGTAGGAGTGGACCCAGAGGAGGCCACGAGGCTGATCAAAGGACTGGAGCACCTCTCCTCTGGGGACAGGCTGAGGGAGCTGGAGTTGCAGCCTGGAGAAGGGAAGGCTCCGGGGAGACCTTACAGCGGCCTTTCGATACTTAATAGGGGGTTGTAAGAAAGAGACTTTTTACATGGGCATGTAGTGATAGTTTTAATTTAAAAGAGGGAGGATTTAAATTAGGTATTAGGAAGAAATTCTTTATGAAGGTGGTGAGGCACAGGAGCATGTTGCCCATAGAAGCTGTGGATGCCCTGGAGGTGTTCAGGGCCACCGCCTTCAGGCAACCTAGTCTAGTGGGAGGTGTCCCTGTCCAAGGCAGGGGGTTGGGCTAGATGATCTTTAAGGTCCTTTCCAACCCAAACCACTCTATGATTCTATGAAACCACTACATTTGTTCTTCAGTTCTTTGCAAACAATCTAATCTAAGACCTTTCCTAATATTTCTTAACATTTCATCTCAGTAACCAAAAATAGGCCTTCTTTCCATCAGCTTTCCTTAACACCTTCAGGGTATAGGGCTTTTAAGGTGAAATTCACTCTGAAAAACAAATCCAAGGATGGCCTTCAGTAGTGGAACACAGTCTGAGCATTCCACCACACAGAGCAGCCACAAACATGTTTTTAGAATCGGATTCTCTTCATAGAATAAATTACTTTGAACTTCATTCTTTACCCTGTCTCCTAAATATCTCTCAGGTTCATTTCAAAAGCATGACACTATCCTCTGTTGCTGGAAGTACACACATTTTCCTCTAGGGAACACCTTTGCACAGACTGTCAGGCCTTAATGGCTTCTTCACCAGGTGCCATTCATTTCTCTCTTACCTACTTTGAAATCTCTTTCATAAAGAGACTTTTGTTATCCAAACCAGGAGTCTCTTTGCTACACCACTGCACAAAATCTTTCAATAGTTTCCCCTCTTCTTTCTCCTCCTCTCTTCTTCCCCACTTCAGACCTAAAGGACAGGCCTCAGTCCCATGAGAGGCCCTAAAACTGGCAGAGTGCTGAGGTGAAGACAGCAGTAACATCAGCAATTGCTTCAGACACCACATTATCTGTGTTCACTGGATATGACAAAATCCATTCCTGGCAAGCTTGCTAGCAGAAATCAATCTTTACAGTGTTTGTTAGAGATGTTTGAACTAGACATGCTCAGAAAGGACCCAATGAAATACGAATATATTTGTAATTCAGAGAAGTTTCTTCTCATTTCTTCAATGGCTGTTTCAGAACTCTCACTCTACTTATCTTTTTAGTTTTTAATCTCAAATTCAAAACATTTAACAGTCAATTAAAAATAATTACATCCTTTCATTCAGCTTTTCAGCTGTGTTCCCAGAAGAGGCTAATGCCTCAACAGAGGAAGCCACAGAACAGCTTCAAAGTGAGTGCTTATGTGGTCTGGGAAACTGAGGCACAGAGAGAAGATCACACAGATACGATGTGACAAGGTCAGAAATAAAACCCAATTTTCCTAATTCCTAGGACCCTGTCCTAATCCCTGAACACATTCCTTTCCTTGCAAGGGGTATTTCAAAATGAACCATTAAATCCCACCACCGTTCTCATCTTTCTCTGGCCAGATGATATCCCATGTTGCTTTCATTATTGCTTTGTGCTATCCTTTGGCTCTCCTGCTCCACTCCAACTCTCTTGGCTTGGCCCACAATCTCTTCAAAAGCACAGTGCAAGTATTATTTCTGTTTCATGCAAAGCTCTCCTGAATTTGTGGCAGGGAAAAGGCTGCAGAAAAACTGTATCGTGTGACTCCCAAATGAAACCAGCTGCCTATTATTTCCATGCCTGTAACTTTAGACCAAATTATGTGAGCTGGAAAGCTAATCTTTGGCCACCCTTTGACAAAGAGGACCTTTTTTTTTTTTTATAATCATTTTTATTTACATTTTGGGTTGGTAGCATAGAAATTTGATCACAAATATGACCTTGTTGTTATCTGCTCTTGCTTAGCCAATTTTGCTGCTAAGCTAATTACAATAGTGATATGGAATATTTGCCTTAATATGTCTTTAAACTGTAGCTGCTGAGTCTAGTAACAGTAGGCCTATGGTCAGTGACAAACATTAACAGGTCACTGAGATCCAGGTGCTTGTGACAATTGATAGTACTTGCAAAGTTTTCCTGCAGCCTTTACCCTGCTTCCTGACAAGGTGTCACAATTTCACACCAAGCTCCATGGTATTGTAGACTGACCATGTCCGGAAAACACAATCCTAGATCACCTCTAGATTAGGTATTACCTATAGGGGCAAGTGTAGATATAGCGTTAGACTAGAGAAGGATACCGGTGCCATGGAATCACCGAGAGTAGCTGACAGTCACTATTGCTACGAGCCTCTCTATCAAACCAACATTGCATGTATTTTGAAATCAGTTCTCACTCAGTGCAGAAACTGTACTGTGAAACACTACAGCCAGCATTCTGCAAGGTATAAGAGTAGCTGATCATAACTGTTCCTTCAGTTTTTAATATACTTTTCTCTTGAGCCTATATATTAATAACGCAATTGCTCATCTTGCAGTTTCCAGTGCCTTAATTTACTTCACATCAACCATTTTGGAAGTGAAGATCCTCCTCCATTTTATTTTATTCTCAGTGGGCGGACAGAGCTAGTAAAAACTTTAGTAAAAAATTCATATATTTTTTTCCCTTCATGTTCTGCCTGCCTTACATCCTACACTTTAATTCTCAGTTGTTCTACCTGTTTGGGGTCTTGCAAATGACTATGCCTGCCAGTTAATTGATACTTGTAAGAATATTTTTCAAAGTTAGGCTCTAATGGGTGCGAATGCATGAAAGTAGCCATAACATAGCAGTACTTAGTGGCTTTAACCAAAATCAAAACTTCAATGTATTAGCAATTGAACAGCGTCTCTTCCGCGAGTACACACCAAAAAAATAAAAATAAAAAAACAATGTCATTCATATCTTTGACCATCTGAACTCTTAAATTCAAATGGGTTGTGTCTATGGCACATCAATACTATCTGATCTGCAAGTGAATACTGTTTGTTGAACTTTTTCTCCCCTCAGCATTTGAAAAGCCATTAAAATGTAAAGGCCCACATATTCAACCCTCAAAAATGTAAAGTGGCTTATGCAGTCTATTGAGAAATAGATAACTATTTTCCTAAATAAAGCAACAGATTTCACAGAGATAAAAGTAATACCTTCTGCCTTTGGAGGAAGTGACGAGGATGTTTCACTGGACTATTGTGCAGTGAAATATTTACCACTGATACTATGGAAAATCTGAAGATCTATAAATAGAAAGTGGTAGAAGCAGCATGTCTCAGTGCCAGCTCTGAATTGTTATGGTCTATTCACAGCCAGCATCTTGAGGCTCAGAATAAATCCTGCAATATACATTCTTCTGAAAGAATTCATGGTCAGGAAGAAAGCTGACTGGTGGTATGAACTAACTGTAAAACAAACACGTGCACAAATCCTTGTACTCTTCTAAGGGTAATGGATTCAAATCTAGTTCCATCCAATTATTTCTTCATTTTCAGAGGGCACGGAGGAATGAAAGTATTCAAGCTTTATCTTAACCCTGCCAGATCTGCATAACAGAAAACGGCTTATAGCTTAAGGCAAAAACATACTTACTTTTAGAATCTTTGGCTTCCTGGCTGCAAATCTCATAGGCTCTGAGGTTCCCACCTCCTTGGCCTGCTTAAGTCTCCACTTCAGCAGATCTTCAGTGTAACACATTAGTGAAAGTGAAAAAACATTGACTAGCTAGCATGGCAGGCATGCAACAAGCCCAGTGTCTCATTTGTAAACCTGGTACTTCAGAGATCTCTCTGGCTTTCCAAAAATCATATATATATATATATATTTTAATGTTGTATTTCTGATTTTTCATTTAGATGCAGAATAACAGCAACAAAACCTAGATCTGAAAATCCAAAATTATATACAAGACTAATCTCACCACATCTGCAGGTTTTCTCTTAGACATGACTCAGAAGAAAGGTCCCAGTTCCTCACAATTCTCACAGACTTTGTTTTCCTCAGTAGTTTTGCAGTAGACAGAGTTTTAGAATTTGGTTAGTAGCACATGAATATCTTGGCAACATTACATAATGTAAGTGTCCCTGTAGTTCTAAATGAATATATGTATACTTGTACATGTTTGTGTGTATATATTTACCTAAATGTCAACATAAGCTGCTAAATATGTAAACAAATCCTGGAGACTGTAAATTACATGTATAGTGTGCATATGGCAGTCAGTTGTAGTTGGGTTTGCCTACTGATTTTCACTTTACAATCTTGCTCTCATACACTCATTACTTATAAAAGACTTCCTTTTATTATTATTGGTAACAATTAATGCTATAGTAGCACTTAAAGACTCAAGCCCTTTCCTTTAGGTATTGTTTGTAATAGACAGGCTGTTCTGTGATTAGTTAAGAAAGGTGTCTCAGCTCTTGATGTGAGTCATGTAATCTGGTTAAGCTGTGCCCCAGTCAACCCTTCCTACCAACTGTGCACCATACAGGGGGCAGAAGTGGGGTGTTGCATTGGCAGGATTTTGGCACCTTAGAGTACCTAGAAGACATGCTACTACATGGTTCGCAAATTATTTTTAAGGCAATTTCCCAAAAGGCTCTACTCTGATCTCTTTCTAGTAGAATTTCTTCAATTATTTAAGTTATTTGGACCTAAAATTAATTCTCTTCATACTATTGTTTAGTTACTGGGGCAGTCCAAAAGACAGCATTTCAGAAATAAAACTTAGCCTGAATTATTTGTGGTCCATCTGTGTTCATGTTAAGCTTTAAGAGCATAGTTAAGCTCTAAGCAGTAATGCTAGACTTGGACCTGCCTTGGGATGTATAGTCTGAAGCCCCAGCTGGCATGAACAGAGTTTACAACAGAGATTTACCACCTGACAGAAGTGTAACAGGAACAAGTAGCAAACACACTGAGAGGAGACTGCAGCCTCAAGGACTTCCCAGAGCATCCTCAGAGGGCAACATTGTGGTTTCTATCACTACAGCAGACTCAATCCAATCTTTTCTTGGTTGACATAGCAGTATGCAGCCATTGTCATTATGTTTCTTGCAGCATTATATTTCATAGAGAAGAAAAGGTTGACAACAGATCTGAAAACTTACACATCTATCTAATCCTACACACCACTGTTGAGTTCACTTGAAACTATCCTGCTTCTCAGAACTTGTCACTAACTTTAGTTAGTGTCTGTCCTAAACCAACCTCAGTATAGAAACTTACTATAGCCCTTACAAGGCGAATGTCAGTTTTTGTTTTTCCAGTGTGCCCAGTTGAACAGAAGAAATTTTGAAACCAGTAGGACTCATTAGAAAGTGTCAGAGTTTTTCCTGTCTTGAAACAAATAAGTGTTAGTTCTAATGCTTTTAGTGTCACTAAGATATGGCAGAACATTTCTAATTTGGGCCTGTTGGTATTGTGACATCTGGGAGTTCTGCTTTGTCATCACCATCATCTGTGAAGACGTCTCTTATGCAAGTACCCAGGAACCTTACAGCCCAGACTCCCAGCTGACACAACTCAACATACCACAGTCATCACAGAGAGGAGAATTTTCTTCAAAATATTTACAAGTGAAAGCCCTACAAGCTAAGTAACATATTAGCTATTGTACTAGTTTTCAGAATAGAGGAATAATTTTTTCAAGCTACATTTCAAAAAGACTACTGAAGCAAGCTGAAAAATTCCAGTGGATACTGGCACTGCTTTCAAAAAGTTTTGGGTGACTTTATAATACGCTCACTTGGCCATTGCAATATAGACTGTCACAAAGAGACTTTGCTTAGGCTAAAATTACTTTAAGTAGCTGCATTTTTTAATCCCTATTTTTGTACACAACTTGGAAATGGATTTAAATCATCAAGCCACTCTAATTAGTTAAGAAATTCAAGATATTGAAAAGATTAAGGAACACAATTCTTGCTAATTCTAATGCTGTACATATACCAGGGTTATTAATTTCATGCAGTGGCAACAAATTATAGAGGTCATGAAACCTTGCTTCATTGTGATATTTTTGGTCTTTCAGGTTGCAGGAACTGATCCAGTTAATAAGTTAATCATGCAAAGTTAATAAACTTGATTTCTGAGCCTTAACTCAGCTTTGACACATAACAGATTAAGTGTTCGCAAGCACCACACCATTTCTGGTGTTGTCCTTTGCTGTCCCTCACAGCAGCAGTGGTTATTTTAACTTTCATATCAAACTGCAATGATTACAAAAGGAAACTTCTTAATATGAGTTAGAGGCTGCTGATTCACATGAACTCTCTCCACTGGCAGTCAAAGCCTCTACCTCAACTTGAAATCAAGTCCAACTACATAGGGGATCCACAGGTCTCCTTTGGTCCTGCTCTACAAAGGAGCTAGAGAGAGCCCATATGACATTGCATCACCTGTAGTCAGAAAGGAGAGGAGTACCAGGTCTAACTCCTGCTGGTTTCGGAGGCAGTCTCACTGTGACCTGTTAGAGGCAGCATTTGACCACACTACTAAACCTGAAAACTGGCCTTGTGCTGAGGATCCCAGCCACAATAATACTCCTGGAGAGACAAACTCTCTTTCAGATTTCTGGCTTGATCTAGTAATGAGATGGAAGTAAGTTGTTGCAATTCCACCCAGAGAAAAGACCCCTTCACTATATAGTCTAGATATTGACTGCTATGGCCATATAGAGATTTCAGCACCATTGTGATGCTGCAGTCTAAGGTGGTGTGGCAGTCCGCAAATCTCTACTACCCCAGAGTGGGCAGATGTGGAAGCAGCATCTGGAAAGACCACCCAGGACTGCCAGGACTCAGCATTTTGAATGTATTTTTCAGCCTGGTATGACAGAATACGACAGTCTCAGCACAGTTCCACATCAACAAAATCTAGGATAACCTGCACAACAATTTATATTGCTAAAACAACACAATATATGATTGCAGCTTATACTGTGGCTAACAAAAGAAATCAAAGTGTATTTCCTGAAGATTTGAAGCATAATAAAAAGAGAAAAAAACATCATTTAGTGAACTTAGCTGAATGATTTTTCAGAAAGCAGACGGTGTCTATTGTTCCTTGATTACTACAACAGTCAGAAGAGCTTGGGACTCCATGTTGGTCATGACTGGGAAGAATCATTTACCCTGAAAATTGAGACATTGAGTACACATCACCTCTTTAAAATTAAAAATAATATGGACAAAGTCCCTTTTTACAGATACTGCATCACTGTGAGATAAGCTGGGAAGAAAAATAAATAAATAAATAAATAGATAGATAGATAATGAGGCTTTGGGTGAAACTCCAAGCCACTTGAAGTCTTCTACTGAGCTAATAAGGTCATGTATTGCTTCATTTCCAATTTCTTTTTTATTATTATTATTTTTGTTGTTGTTTCTTGCTTCCCTTTGAGCACACAAAACTAATAAACCTGCTTTTATCTCAGATAAATAAGGTAACACTAGTGAAATCTGCAAGAGCACGTGGGCATAGAAATGCCTTTTTTTTTTTTTTAATAAAGGCTTTAATAAAGATGTATATACAAGCCTTGCAGCTCTTCAATAAAAGCCTGAGCCTGCGTGTTGCTTATAGACCTCAACTTCCCCTGAAGTCAGTGAGCTATTTTACAAGAAACAATCTTGTTGTGGCTCCAAGGCAATGAACAATATTATCTAATATGTCTTTTCCCTCTTGAATCTCTGCAATTAGGTTTTTAATTACATCTGTTGGAGAATACATATGAACACAAGGGAGCAGATACATAGATCCCAGCTCGTTGCTCTCCTCACTGCAGCAGCACTTGAACTTATGGCTCCATTATGGGAAGACAGCAGACAAGAACTTGATGGCCAGCAGGTCCAATTGCCACCATCTGGGTGCCAGGACCCAGATACTCCACTCTGCAATGGCTTCCAAGTTTTAATTCCCCCATCAAAAGCCATAGCCTACAGGAGGTGGTAGTGTCTGATGCCTTTACTTGCAGTAAGTAATGTGGATGTTTAGAAGGATCATCACAAAAATAATTTTTGAGCTCACTATTCAAAATTTTAAGTAAAAGATAAATAAAATAGATTAATTGTGGTAAAAAAAAAAAAAATTAAAAAAAACTGTTTCAAAAGGGAAGATCTGATAAATTAGGAGTATCAGTTAATAAAAATGAACAGAACTAGCCAATGAGGCAGAGTAGTCTTGGGATCTGAATGCCTGCTTGCAATTTCTGCAAGTCTGCAGTGCTTGAACTCCAAGTTCACTGAAAGCTTTATAAAACATCAAGCCTGCGGAAGCAGGAACATGAGCTGGTGTGCAAACATGGCAGATTTACCATCCCTCTCATTCTCCAAACCTGCCCTTATGGTCCAGTATCTCAAAGTAGATTCTCAGACCACAAAATCTCAGACCTTGATGTCCTACTACCAGCCCAGGTAGCTTGGACACAGTTATCTGCAGCACAAGGAGCGGTTCTGGCTTCAAGCCACAGGCAAAGTTGGGAATAAAGTTTGGTCCCCTGTTTCTGACTCTCCCACACAAAACATAACACTACAAGATTCGACTTGCATTGAGTTTTGTTTTTAAGCATCTTAGTTGTGTTTGTAATCAAAGATGTGCTCAGAGTTGATTTACGTTGTAATAAAGAAATATTCCTTTTGCAAGTATGAAAATGACAGACATTCCAGTGGGAGCAGATTGCTTTAATGAAAGCAACAACAGTAAGAAATAAAAAATTGTTATTTTCTCTGTCTTTTAAGTTGTGGCACAACTGCTTCAGCCCCTATCCACCTCTATTAACAGTGGAAATAGTTTTACTCAACAAATATTTGTAATAAAAGCTGTAGGTGCTCCCAAGTCTGATGCAATTAACACTTGGAGTTTAATTGCTGATGCTTACAGATGCCTTAAAAATAAAATAAACATGTGATATAGGATGCATCCAGTTAATACAGTAGAGCAGACCAATTATTTATCTGGAAAAGGACTGTTTTTTTAAATAGTTAAATCACAGTTACACTGCTATAAATATCACAACATACATGCTTTCAGATTTAGGAGGGCCAGCAAAATGTACAAAACTGAAAAAGCAACTCACAGGAGATGTAACAGAGACACACACACATGAAGTAAACTCTAGCTGTCATGATTTTTCCTAGCAGTGTCAGACAAGACACGTAGTTTTACTGCCTGCCATTTTCTCAAGCTGCAGGAGCAGTCAGAGGAGCAGAGTTGATAACACATGAGAAAAGCAATGATGAAAATGGGTTCAAGCAGCAAAGCAACTTGGACAACTGCTACTGTGGTCACTCATTTAACACACAGCCATGACAAAAACAATACACACTGATTCAGGTATAACAGAGCCACATAACTCTAGCTAGCTAAAAGCTAAAAATGAGGTATCATTGCTATGGCCTGATTAAGGCATTGACAAAATTAGAGACCTTCATTTCTAAGGCCCAAACACATTACATGCAATACATCTTCTCTGCTTCCTCTCTTTCCATTACTGACAGATAACCAAAACAGCTAAAACTACACTGGGAACACAGACCAGTTTTTACCAGACTCTCTTTCTCCAGCGTGACCTGTTTGTGAAAATCAGACTTAATTCTCTCTTTTTTATCCCTTACGTCATTTTAAATTGAAACTTGGAAAGAGATGCCCTCTTCAGAATAATTAGTAAGAAGGCAGAAGACAAAACAAAGAAGAGGTCTCAATTCCCTAATTGCTTGATGCAATTCAAAGTCCAATATTCAAAGTTCAAATACACTTCAAATTCCAATAGAAATTCCAAATCAAATTGCAAAGAAAATTAAAAGCATCAAAATAAAAAAGTTGTGGCTAGAAGAAAGCGTACCTTTATTAGGGCACCATACTAAGTAGCCAAAATTATCAGTATGTGAAATGTAAAGAAAAAAATACTTGTGGATGCAAAACTATAACTTATTGATCTTTCTAAAAATCAGGTTGGATGCAGAAAAATTTGCTGATGATAATTCTCAACTGTTAATATTAAATATTCTTTTAATGTTAACCTGTGTTCTCATAAGTCTATTGAAACAGTTGTATGTAACAAAAGTTATACTCAGCTCTTTGGTTTAGGAACAGTGAGGGGAGAACAGCATTAACTAGAAAAGCATCTACCTACCTATTCTATCTTCTCTCAGCTGTACACGAATTAAAAGACTGATATAAGACTGATATACTATCTATCTGATGTAAGTTGAAATAGGTTGTCTGGGATTTTTGCACTAATAGCTTCAAAGGCTCAGCACCTAGGAGATCCAGAAAACACAACATACATATATAACATATGCAAAGGAAAAAAAAAAAAAAAAAAAGTATATATACATATTTTTTAGTAAGTTTAGCACACAGTATGGAAAAGGTACGGCTGTTTTATAAAATGATGAGGGGACAGTAAAATGAAAAAGTACTTATCTAAACTTACAGGGTTCTGACTATGCTTGCGAGTCTAGCTGATCCTGAGCAGCCCCATCCCCATGCTTAAATGCACAGGAGCATGAAAAAGGCCTCACGTGGGCCTGCTCAGAGGCATTAAGTCTTTTTTGTGCCCATAGCACCCTGAAGTAAATACCTCAGTTAACCATCCCTCTCACCGCTTCGTTTATCCTAAGGTGACTGCAAAGGAACAAGTGATGTATTCCCTCTGATTTCAGAAATACAAAATTTACTCTGTGGTACAGCAGAGGAACCCTTGTGCTGTTCTAGTGTAGGAGTTTACCCGAGCTCCACTGTTAGAAAAGAACGCATTTTTAAATTGTGCTGCATGAAAAAAACACCCATGATACAAGCCAAGTCAGCTCTGGTGACTCACAACTGGGATCATAATTGATGTATATGTTGAGGCAATTTGGATCTTCAGAGCCACAGCAGCCAAATGAATGGAAAGCGATGCCCACTGGAGACTCGGGCCAATAATTAATCTTTGGAAAACATTCAGCATCTCAAGTAAATTCAATCTAGAAAGTGACTGATTTCTCAGGTGCTTTCAGGACCACAGGGACAGAGGAAAATAATAACATGCCAGAAAAGAGGAAAAGTCACTGGCCACTTTGAGCAGGAGGACAACAGAGGGCTGCTTCTCCACATAGCTCGAGTCCACCATGCAAGAACTTGCTCTGTAATGCCCAGGTTTGTCATATGGTCATCTCCCTGCTGTTGTTTTTCAAATTATGTATGCCAGAGCCCCTGCCCTTATGAATTTATAACTGGGAGGGAGAAAACAATAGCAACAGGCAAAGAGAGAGAGAGAAAGAAAAAAGCAACTGGGGTATCCAGTTCTGACACTGCTGCTTTTAATTAAACCAGTGGAACAGCTTATGACACAGACAGATTTCCACTGTGGGTAGGAACAGAAGAGAGACTCCATGATCAAAGCATTGGTTTGATGCCATGCAACATACACTTTCTTTTATCTGCATTTCATTACATTGCTAAAAGAAGCAGCGAGTGAGTGCAGGGCAGCAAAGGTGAAGGAGCAAAGCAGATGGGACCACAAAGGAGACAAGCACGACTAACAGGAGAAGGAAACTGGGAGAAGGTGAACAGCCAGGGGGAGAGGATGGTGAAGGGCTGCTGTCGTAAGAGAGCGATATGGCTGATGGAGCAAACTGTGAGTGGAGGTGAAGGAGAGACCAATTCCAAAGGTGAGATGACTGAAAAGCTCTTCCCCGCAGGTTCAGATGCCCTCTTGTGAAATCCTCTACGCAGAATGGTCCTTTGGCTGAAAGACCTCCTTTTTCAGTCATATCTGGGGGAGCTTTCTAAAAGGCTTCTATCTGTGTCAAAGCCATGCATCCCATGGAAAGTAAAGCAAAGTAAGGAGCCACACACAGCTGTGTGGCTGGCCACCATCTGCAGGTAATAACCTGCACAAGGGTCTTCCAATTTGAGCCTGATATTTATATGAAATGATGAAGACAACAGAGAAACATCCTGCTCCTAGACATTAGCAAACCAGACTAATAGTTCACCCAGTGCTTGATGCAATTCCCTAACAATTACAGACATCACCTCCCACAGATTGCTGCTACACAGCAGCACAGAAAACAGATCATTCCATGTTACTTTGCTGCATAATCTTCCCAGCAGTCTGTAATTAAGAGCATTAAGCAGAAGAAAGAATCAAGAGGAAAAAAAGGGTTCTGACAGGTTGAAAATAGCCTATTTTGAGTGGCAAGGAAAAGATTCATATTCCTAGTGAAAGATCTATGAAGGACTCTGATCACAAAGATCATTTAGAATCAGATCCAACCCCTTTGAACAGGTTTAGGGAACTTCCCAGCATGAAAGGAGAATGCTTTGAATGGAAGCAGCTACAAACAGAGCTGTAGTACCACAGATCAAGAGGTCAAGAAAGTTTTACTGGCTTTAGCTAACTGAGAATGATTTGCTATGTCATCTTCCTTACCCACCTACCACACCAACAGTCATGACTTCTGCAAACAGCCAGTCGTCATGATGAGTGGTACAACTGACATTGTCATAATCAGAAATAAAAAGGCACAGATGCTTCTACTCTGTGTGGCTGACTGCAGCTTGAAAAAAAAAAATGGACCACATTAAAAAATAATAAAATCATGATAATCACATGCTGGCACATATTATGAGTTTTTACAGGAGTGCTGGAGACAACTGGCATGATTTTCAAGGGACAGATGTCCCATTAGAGGAATCACTCTGAAGTTGACCATTGTAACACAGATTATATAAATATTACTATTCTGTATGCTGTTGGATCAAAGAACTAGATAGCCAAGATATAATAGATTAGCCAAGAGAAATTTGTGATTTATAGTGACATAGCAAGAATTTTAAAACCAGTAAGACCACCAGAACAATAAGAAGGAAATATAAGAAAAAGACAGTTTCAAAAATGTCCATAAATTAAAAATCCAGAGTCTTTCTTTGTATATTTTCATGTGACTATGAGTTACCTAACCATGGAAAGTGAATGAAATGGAAAATGTAATAATGTATACTACAGGTAAGTTACAACGGCAGAATAATAAATGTCATTTTGATGATGTGGTCGGTATTTTAGAATCACTTGAAAAGGGGTTCCTTTTCCACAACAACACTCTGGTCTCTGATTAACATACCTTACTGTATGTATGTTTTCTAGCTGGTACAATAAACCACTTGGAAGCAGTTAAGTATTTTATATCAGCTCGGTTTCCAATTTGCTTGTACATGTCAAATTAACGATCCATTTTGTTTGCAAATCAGCATACAAGAAATGAATTCCACACAAACTCATTTAGTGTGAAATAAAAGAGGCAGTATAACAAAGCTTTAATGAAACTGCATCTAGCGTTTGGGGAAATTAATTATTTATGGAAAAGACAGACAAGCTTCTTCACAAGAATTCAGCAAAATAACATTTGTAATGCTCTGATAAAACATGAAGAACACTGTAATCTTCCTTCAGCTTACTGGAGCATAAACCAGCAATGTTTCTCAGTCATTGGAATTTCAGCAGTAAAGAGGCTTGGAAGACTTTTTTTTTTTTTTTTTTTTTTTTAATTTGGTGTAAGATGTTAATATCAAAATTGAAGTTTGATGAGGATGCTAGTCTTGATGAAGTTATTAGCTTCACTACCAAGGCAAGATCATATACAAAAAGCCATCAGAGAGCTCCTTGAGTGCCATCCTAGGGTAGTAGCTCTGTAGAAGCAAAATAATCTCAGCCCTGATAGTTCTCAAACATAAAACAGCTCTCCCATTCAGGTATACTGAGTGTCAGGGAGATCAGCAAGACACTGAGGAGATATGTCCTATGTTTATTCCATCTATGTTTTTTGTTTGTTTGTTTGTTTTTGCCTCCCCTGAGGTACACATAAAGTGACAAAGCAAATGGCCTCTCTTTCACACAGCCTTTTCCTTTGGAATTCCTGAAGTTAAAGGGAGAGAGATGATTACCCTTTTAATAACAAAAATATACTTTTAAGATGTAATGAATTTAATTCTGTGTAATGTTCAATCTTTGACAGCCACAAACTTTGTTATGCAGGGAGGACACAAAATACAAGCATGAGTAATGGGAATTTCCTTCAATAGTTATAATTTTGTCACTGATTTTTAGAAAAATTATCAGTTGGTACTGGTAGTTACTTCTGCTGGAGAAAAAGGAAATGTGTGTGAATGTTAGAAACAACCGTAACATATTCCTTGTTCTTATTTTAAGTTTATCTTCACAAAGAGATAAAAGTTAGCTAACTCAGTGTAAAACTTCTGTGAAAATTAAAACCTGTACTGTTTTTATGTAAACTATTTAGTTAGGATAAAATCTATAAAGAAGAAGGGAGTTTCTATTGACTCCTTGACTGAAATGAAAGCTAGCATCTGAGCTGCATTAAGATTTTACCACCCAGACATTCTGAAGTTATTTTTTTCATTAGCAAAGACACCGCCAAAGGGTTTTTCTTTCTCTCTGCTCTAATCCACTTTACTTCCTCTCTGCCAAATTTGTCAGACAGTTAATGGTTGGTACATTTACATGTATGCTTTAGTCCAGCTGATCATTGCAACAGGACTGACACCTACTAGCCTTCGGGTTGCTCCCAATTTGAACTAGCTGTTGAAAAAAGACCTGAGTGTACTTTGTTTGAAAGCTGTGCTCAGATAAACTTTGAAGGAATAGCTCTTCTCCCTCCCTGGCATTTTTTTTTTTTTCTGACTTGCTTTGGCTTGTTTCAAAAATACAGGCTCTCATAATCTCCTGTAGTAATACAAACTGTCCTTGCCTGTTTCAACTTGATTCCATTTGGAGTCCACTTTTCTAATCACCGATGACTTAATCTGTATGTAGTGCTTCAGCTAGACTCACTGTGCTTTGTAATGATGGTATTGTTCCCACAATCTTCAATGAAAATACCTCACCCAACACATCATAGGCTTTATTTCTTCCTTTTAAAGCCAAATTGTATCAGTGACCATAGACCATACCAAGAAAGCGAGCCAGAAGTCTCTAAATTAGCAGAGACCTGAGATGATAAAGTTTAAAATGCTGTTTTGAAGCAAATGTTCATTTATAGAAAAGGTACTGATGCCTAATGAGATTTTTAACACTATTCCTTCCGAAGCTTTCTAAGAAGACAGTTCAAATTGCACTAGGTGGGTTTGCCACATTATGTGCAACAACATAAGTTCCATGATGTAACTCAGCAGCAATACATTTTTGTGCATTAAGAAGGAACAAACTACCACAGAACTGGGATGGTTTGAGCCATGTAACAAGCATCTTTGATGCCACAGTCGGTGAGTGAGTGAAATGCCCATGCCTGATCCAATGCATACTTAACTCAGTGGAAACATTTGCCCCGATTTCCATATGCCTTCATCCAGGCCCACAGAACTATAATTCAGTATCAGATAAGCCAGATAATAATACAATGCAGGTGTTTAGGAGCAGTTGTATTTCAGCTTCAGGTACCTGCAAATCTGATTTTCAAGAAGCATGTCAGGGAACATCTGGATTCTCAAGTTAAACAAAAATGAAAGTTTTGAAAAATATTATTGTAGCTCTGATGAGAAACCCCACTTAAGTCCTTTTTTCATTTGGTAAAGATTTGTATATCCTGATATTATTAAAATTCATAGGCTTGTTGTGCATAAGAGACACCTTACAAGGCATTCAACTTCTCTTTATAAAGATTTACTCTTTCATCTGAAAACACAGTCAGACAATCATTTTGCATTTAAAGAAGAGAAACTCTTCCTTTCTTTGCCTCCCTGTCCATCTCTAGAGATTAATAAGGAGCTTGGACTTTCTCTGCACTCAGTTCTTTTCTTTAGAAAGAACCAATATATTTTGATTCAAGACAATGCCTACTTTAATGAGAATTTGACTAAAGCTCTCATCTCTGTTTGCAAAGAACTTCAGAAAGACAATGACTGAGTGATTATCACAAAAACAGCATAAAAGGATCCCCAAAAGAGCTCTGTTTTTATTCCAGGTGTATTGAGTTCCCAAACAAAACAAGGCTGGGCAATACTTTTACCTCTGCTTAGTCGGTTCATTGCAGAGATTTTATCCCAGCATGAACAGGAAGCTCACACTGAGAATGGCTTGATGCATCTAATCTGAAGTTGATGAAAGGACTTCAGGTGTCTAGAGCTTTCAAAGTAATTTCTTTCATCAATAGTAAAAACTGCTTAGGGAAAAAATGGGGGGAGGGCAGGAGAGTTGCAGAAAACTTGTTTCTTTAATATTAAAAGATAAGAAAATTGAAGGCTCCTAGAAATATGGTGAATTATTACCACCATTTGAAAGACAGAAGCTAATCACAGTAACTACACCAAAAGGAAGAAGCAATCCTGCTTTGATTTGGACTTCTTCATTTCTAAAATATACCAGATGATCTCCTTTTTCTTTGTAAAACCATGAGAAGATAGCAAAGCAGCAAAATAAAACTGCTCAAGGACAGACAGAAAGAAGGAAATAAGCTCCAGATCCATAGTAGGAGATCGGGGATGCCAAAATGTACCTCTGCACTCTCTCTTTAGTTACACCTGAGGTACATCAAAACTCAGAGCTATGGATCAGGAGAAGCTAATCTGTCTCCCTTAGCTCTCCACTGACCTTTATGCTTCACAAGAAAAAGGCAACTGTGTGTGCCTGCCCTCCAGAGCGTGTGCAAAGCCTTCAAAATGATCCCGTTCCACGCTCTAATGTATAAAGTGTGTATGCACCAAGAAATCTTCAAAAGGCATCACAACTTCCTTGATAAAAGGTCAAGTAACTGATATGATGTCTCTTGCCCTAATAAATATTAATTTGTTATAGTAAAATAAACAGTGGCCAGAATAAGTGACCACATGGAAAACAAATGTCTGAAAGGAGAGGAGAGTATTTGCTTCTTAATGTTGAAAACACTGTGTCATGTTTACTAATAGAAATAAATGCCATTGGATTTTCACCTGAAAGGAAATTTTTTCCTTCCATCACTCTGACCATATGCTGATTTTACAGAAGGCAGGGTCTGGGCTGGAATCTAGCCTTGCTTTGCCTAATTTATAAAATATCAGAACTTCTTTCACTTCTCATTTAGGGAAATGCCATTTTAAAAATGCACTCTCTCAGGTATTTAATTCTGTAAGTTTACCTAGTGGTCATGGCATATTGCACAGGCTCTTTTTGCCATAAACAGATCCAGACTGTTTTCCTAAACCTGCCATTCCTTAGGATGAAACTATTTTCTCTTTCAGGAGCCACCAGTTTTTCAGACAGCAGTTACATCCAGGAAGGAAATCATCTGTCCCTGGATTCTACTGCCTTGCAAGTGACATTAGCTGCATAAAGAACAGAGCCCATATGCAGTGCTGAGTAGCTTACAGAAGAGGGAAAACACTACAGCCAGAGAGTTCTTAACAATGAACAGTCCTTAAAATCAGAGAATGTGGCATTCAAAACTCTGCTCATGTCTTTTGTTTTGCACCTAACAGGCTGAGTCCCAGAGGTACCACTCTCCATCCAGCTCTGGAAATGAACCTCACAGATTAGGAGCTACTCTGTATCGCTATAAACCTTGCAGGCAAGAAATTTGTTAAAAGTCTTGTACCTAAGAGGCTCTGTTAATACTCCCTTTGAAGGCAATAGGGCTTTAAAAACGAGTTTAACAGCCCACGCTGCTGCACATCTGTGCTTACAGCTGCCATTAATAATGTCACGGTTCCGGTGGCAGCAACACCTGTCTTACCATAAGGTTGCCTTCACAGGACCCTTCCCTGTCTATTCTCCTTCATAAACACAAGTAAATCTGAAAAATCAACCCTTGTTTCATATGGCAAATCCATTGTAGGATCACCACTCAAAGTACCCAAAACCTTGAAGCTTTTATACATCATTTCTGGTAATAAGAGCTGTGTTGCCTACATAATTAAGTCCCTTGGAGGCAGTATGCTTGAAATGGATTGAAAATTAAGTCCTTTATTTAATTCTGCCTTTCTTCAGCATCCTCTGAAAAACATCAATTTTTATTTAAAAATTCGTATTTATCCTTGTTACTAATTCCACATTTGATGGATGTCAGGTTGCCAAATTTATATGAATCTTTATCAGAGTGCTTATTAAAATAAGTTTTTTATGCAGAAATGAAAGAATCAAAAGCATCAGCAAAAAGAATAAAAATTATCATGTGTGTGTTTTTTTTTTCCAGCAATACCCATAATCAATTTTTATGTACTAGGATGCATGGGAAAATAAAACTAACACTTCAACCAGATTTCTAAGAATGTTAATAATGAAAGTTAATAATGAAGGAAAATATCATAACATTTTTTAAGCAATAAATTCTTCTAGATACAGAGAAAAGTTCCCCCAAGAGGGAAGACAATGCCTATGGCTTCCTTCTTACCACTCTGAGCTTAATGAAGTATTAGTTAACATACTGCTGAAGTGATGACAAGTTCAACCTTCCCCCCCCAAGCTGGGATGCCCTTTAAATAACCTCCTCAGGCTTTATCCAGCCCAGGTGCCAGCTTTCATCACAGGCATTGCTGTGAGTTGCCCCAGCCCAAGCTCCAGCCCCACATTCCCTTTGGATGAGCCCTTCCTGCCAGGCAGAGCAGAAACAGCCAGGCTTGCTGCCCAGGGAGCTGATTCTGCTACAACCTCAGCCCAGCAGGTCAATAAATCTAAAAGGAGCTATTTTATTCCCTTTGTCTTTTATTAGCTTTGTCCTAGATTGTATACAGGCTCTCTTGTGTACTCCCCTTTGTCTACACACAGGGAATGAGGAAGCCTGCAGAATAATTCCCTGATCCTAAGGCCACTGTTACCATATGCTTCATCATTACCATTTCCTCCATGACACTGCCTTGCATGGCATGTCTCTGAGTAATTTCACATCACCATAAGCAAGAGCCCCCGCATATCTCCAGCTTTCTGGTCACAGGAGAAAGCCACTATACTGTGCAGAGAGGAGGCAGCTACTCAGAGATCTTTCTCTAAGTTATTCAGACATCACTGGTCTATAAGAAAGCTGCAGATGGGTACATGATAGACTTCAAATCCTTCATTTTTCATTTGTGAAGAGCAGTGCTCCTCTTCCCTACCAATTTATATCACTGAGACTGTGTACCTTCTCATAGATAGAAATCTTGTGGGCTTAGGACACAAAGAACACAAGAAGATTCTTATTTTTATGTTGCTGCAGCTACTGTGATATCCTAACAATATCATCTTTCCAAGTGCATCCACACAATTATTCAAAGTTATAAAAAACTTTCAAATATAATTTATGCTATGATAAGTAACTAGTTTTGAAACTTCTACAATATGCAAGTATCAGAAACAGGATGCCATTTTTCTGCTGGTTAGCTGTTCTCACACCAACTTGTAGTTTTAAAGGAATCAATCTTGTTTGATCTTAGACAGGTAAATAATCCTTTGAATGTAACAAATTTTCTTGGGCCTTGCAATATAAACTGAAACACACCATCAAGTGCATCTTCATCCTTATTCAGTAAAGCTCTAAATCACCTCTCCACAGAACACATGCAGCTCTGCACAGAACAGAGACAAACAACTGTTAACCAACCCCACTGCAAAATAAAATAATAAAACAAAACAAAACAAAACCTATCCCCACCTCCCAGCATTTATTTTGCTATTAAAATCAGTTTGTGCAACTCTATCCCTTGAATGCACCAGCTCGGCTTCCTTTTTTTTTCCCCCCAGTAAGATCAGGACTAACCTCTAAGAGGTCTTCCTACTGTTTATCACCATCAACCACAGCCACACGGAACATAACAAACTGGGCCTTAGCACAATACCCATTTTGCCTCTTGACATCCATATTGACCTTTTCCATCAAGCCAAAGATGACATACAAGCTGATGTAGTGGGTTTACGTGGCAAGGTTTTGGTAGCAGGGAGCCATAGGGGTGGTTTCTGTGAGAAAGATCTAGAAGCTGCCCCATGTTTGGGAAGGGCCCCATTGTTTTCCAGATCCAAGCCAATAAGCGATGTTGTTTTGCGCCTCTGTGAGAGCATATTTAAGACAGGGAAAAAACGCTGCGCCACACAGCAGCCGGGAGTGTCAAGGGAGTGGGAGAACAGCCTTGCACCAAGGTCAGTGTGGAAGGAGGGGGAGAGGTGCTCCAGGCGCCGGAGCAGAAGTCCCCTGCGGCCTGTGGTGAGGACCATGGTGAAGCAGGATGTCCCCCTGCAGCCCATGGAGTACCACGGTGGAGCAGGGTTCCACGCTGCAGCCCGTGGAGGAGACCACGGTGGAGCAGGTGGCCCTGCACTGACGGAGGCTGCCGCCTGTGGAAGACCCCTGCCGGAGCAGATTCCGGGCCGGACCTGTAGCCCGTGGAGAGGAGCCCACGCAGGAGCAGGTGATCTGGCAGGAGCTGCTGCCCGTAGGGGAGCCAGGTTGGAGCAGTTTTCTCCTGAGGGATGGACCCCGTGGTACGGACCCATATCTGGAGCAGTTCTGGAAGAGCTGCTGCCTGTGGGAAGCCCACGCCGGATCAGTTCATCAAGGACTGCATCCCGTGGGTGGGACCCCACAGCACAGGGGACGAGAGTGACCGAGAAGGAGCGGCAGAGAAGAAGTGCTGTAGACTGACCATAACCCCCATTCCCCGTTCCCCTGCGCCGCTCGGGGGGAGGAGGTGGAAGAGGGTGGATGGGGGGGGGAAGGTGCTTTTGTTTTTTTTCCTTTGTTTTCTCACTTCTCTCGCTTGTTAGTTGTAGGCAATAAATCTTACTATCTCCTTATGCCGAGTCTGTTTTGCCCGTTACAATGATTATTGCGTGATTTTCTCGTCCTTATCTCAATCCTTGAGCCCTTTTCACATATTTTCTCCCCATTCCTCTTTGAGGAGGGGGAGTGAGAGAGCGGCTGTGGTGGAGCTCGGCTGCCCACTCGAGCGGAACCACGACAGTCTTTTTTGGCGCCCAACGTGGGGCTCAAGGAATTTGAGATAAGGATGATAGTTAGTAGAAGTAACGGGCAAAAATATGTGCAGGATGATTGTTAGGAATGTACAAGTTGTGAAGAATTTAAGAAAGCAGTAACTGTGAGATGTTAGTGTGGTGAAGGGACGAGGGGTGGTGTGTGTGTAAAATGTCCACATTGTCGGTGCTGTGATGATGTTATGTTTATTTTGGTGTGGTGAATTCTTTTTCGTTTTGATTTAAGTGAATTTTGTGAAGGTTGTTGTGATAATTGTAAAGTGAGAGTATGTTGTGAGTAGTCTTAAATATGCTTTTAACAGAGGCGAGGGGTGGAATGTAGTGGGTTTACGTGGCAAGGTTTTGGTAGCAGGGAGCCATAGGGGTGGTTTCTGTGAGAAAGATCTAGAAGCTGCCCCATGTTTGGGAAGGGCCCCATTGTTTTCCAGATCCAAGCCAATAAGCGATGTTGTTTTGCGCCTCTGTGAGAGCATATTTAAGACAGGGAAAAAACGCTGCGCCACACAGCAGCCGGGAGTGTCAAGGGAGTGGGAGAACAGCCTTGCACCAAGGTCAGTGTGGAAGGAGGGGGAGAGGTGCTCCAGGCGCCGGAGCAGAAGTCCCCTGCGGCCTGTGGTGAGGACCATGGTGAAGCAGGATGTCCCCCTGCAGCCCATGGAGTACCACGGTGGAGCAGGGTTCCACGCTGCAGCCCGTGGAGGAGACCACGGTGGAGCAGGTGGCCCTGCACCGACGGAGGCTGCCGCCTGTGGAAGACCCCTGCCGGAGCAGATTCCGGGCCGGACCTGTAGCCCGTGGAGAGGAGCCCACGCAGGAGCAGGTGATCTGGCAGGAGCTGCTGCCCGTAGGGGAGCCAGGTTGGAGCAGTTTTCTCCTGAGGGATGGACCCCGTGGTACGGACCCATATCTGGAGCAGTTCTGGAAGAGCTGCTGCCTGTGGGAAGCCCACGCCGGATCAGTTCATCAAGGACTGCATCCCGTGGGTGGGACCCCACAGCACAGGGGACGAGAGTGACCGAGAAGGAGCGGCAGAGAAGAAGTGCTGTAGACTGACCATAACCCCCATTCCCCGTTCCCCTGCGCCGCTCGGGGGGAGGAGGTGGAAGAGGGTGGATGGGGGGGGGAAGGTGCTTTTGTTTTTTTTCCTTTGTTTTCTCACTTCTCTCGCTTGTTAGTTGTAGGCAATAAATCTTACTATCTCCTTATGCCGAGTCTGTTTTGCCCGTTACAATGATTATTGCGTGATTTTCTCGTCCTTATCTCAATCCTTGAGCCCTTTTCACATATTTTCTCCCCATTCCTCTTTGAGGAGGGGGAGTGAGAGAGCGGCTGTGGTGGAGCTCGGCTGCCCACTCGAGCGGAACCACGACAACTGAAGAATTTTTTTCTTCTTCACAGCCAGAAAACTAATGTGACTTGCTTAAAAAAAAGCTCCTTAAACAGACAGACACAGAGATCAAAATACAAATGCATATCCATTCCTACACAAAGGTTCATCACAAATATCTTACCAATATACAAGTTTGCTGTACAGCTAAACATATTGTAATGCAACCCTTTGAAGGTTGGAATGAAGCCAACCATAAAAAAAAAAAAAAAAAAACAAAAACAACAACAACAAAAAAAAAAAAAACCAAAAAACAAAAAACAAAAAACTTTGTTTCATTTTTTTAATAAAAGCTGGAGAGAAAAGAAAAAAAGATGCAGAAAAAAAATATTATAGAATGAGATAAGATAGACAGGGACTGAATAGATAGGCACTAGGCTGAAGAAAACATGCTCAGATACTAGACTTGGATGTTGAAATATAAAAGATTACTGCAAATGAAATGGCAAGAGCCTCACTTACTATAATAAATGCTTTTATCTCCTTTTTTTTTCTACCACTAACCTAGCCAGGATCTTGCTGATGATGAATTGTTCCTATAAGTTATCAGAGCAGCAAAACATACGAGGAGAATACAGTGTCTTATGAGCTATGTTACGTGGAGATTTTGCACCATCTGCAGGTCCAGAGAGATATAAAGACACTGCAGTTATCCCATCCTATAATAAAATACAATTGCTGTATGCATAATTTTGAGTTCCAGCAACAGAGATTTTGTGGCATTTTTGAATGCAGTATTTATGGGTGCTGGATGAAAGACTGTTTTCCCCTTGTCAGACCATTCTGAATTTTCTCCATCAAGAATAAAACCATATAAGATATGTATTTCAAAAATACATTTGAGGATCCCCTTATTCTTCAGCTCAGTAGAGAGCACTGTCCCACTAGCTGAATTCAGGGCACTTCCTTTTTTGGGGCAGTGTAGCAGTGACCACAAGCCTTCTTTTGATAAACTCCTTAAATTCATTACTTGGGAATACCTGGAGATCTTCAAAAAATGTGTAGAGGAAGTGCTTCGTGACATGGTTTAATGGTGGACTTGGCATTGCTAGGTTAAAGGTTGGACTAGATGATCTTATAAGTCTTTTCCAACCTAAATGATTCTATGATATAAAACAAGGGTTACACATAACCAAAACCTACAGAGTATTTACCCTTACCTAAATGTAATCCTTTGTACCACAGTATATATTGTTAAAAAGGCTTTCTTCTTACTTTCTTTGTACTTCTTGGCATGAAACATTTTTGACCATGCATTGAAATCCTGAAAAAATAACAGTACAAGAATACAATTTCTTGTAGAGATAAGATGATTTCAGGAAATACACCTTTTCCTAGGATTTTAAGTTCAAAAAACAAAACAAAACAAAACAATCAAACAAACAAACAAAAAACATATACTTATTCTAAAAAATGGATCAAGATGGGAAACTAAGCAAATGTATCCATGTAATCATGCAAGAAAAATTCACTGCGTAAAAATCATTCAACCTAATACACTAGCACAAACATCGATATAAATTGATATAAGAAATGAAGTCAGTGGGTTTTGAACTTTATTTTTTTGAAAGAGAGTTATCCTTTAAAACATTAAAAGAGAACAATCTTGACTGTGGCTGACAAAAGAGCAAAACAAATAATATGGTATTTAGATTGAAAGTGAGTTTGATGGATTTGGTAATACTGGTTATATATCACAAAGCACCCTTATCTGATACATCTGCCCTACTACATGTTATACTGCAGCAACTATAAACAAAGGCAATGACTGATGATAAAAATTTGTGATGAAAAGACATGTTGGACTAGTATCAAGCATATTCCATGGAAAGACTGTATATCACTTCTGCTGATGACTTCAATGTGTATTTAAAATAGACAGCTGCTTTCAATTGATTTTGAAACCTCCATTGACGTCAATAAGAAAACAATGTCACCAAAAGATCTATGATAAAATATGGTGAGTTTTAAGAGAAACTGTGCTTTTAGTAATTTATTTTTAAAGGATTTTGTTGCTTTTAGTGGGACTCCTATGAAAAAACATTTGTTTAAGAGTACCACCACCATACTTTCTCAACCTCTCTCCTTTATCTCCATCTCTTTTACTGCATTTCTCCTAAGCCTTCTCCTAGTTTCACCACCAGTTATACTTCCACTTTCTTCCCACATAACTAAAGATCAGTTATAATATAATTCTTTTATTATTTTTTATCAGAATTATCAGGCTAAGGAAGAATTAATTCTTCATGGTTTCAAAGTACAGAAAACTTAGAAGATAACATTTAGTAGATGTAAACATTGCAATTTAACTTTTCACAACCAAAAGACCTAGGAATATAAGACTTGTTTTTTTTTTTTTTGTTTTGTTTTTTAAAGTTCATGGTTGATATCCAGGTAATCCTAAAATGCTATAGGAGCAACATAAATGTATTAGGAAGGTCTGACCACATCTCCAGCTACAGGACTAGCTTTAGGATCAAGAATAAAATAAGCCTAAATTGAGGTTACAATGGCAGAATATCTTGCCAGCAATCAAGAGGATGGTAGGACCTGTTAGCTTCATTCCTTCATACTAGTGAGTTCTTTACACTTTCTAATACTTCTAACATAGAAAAGAAACATAAAGACAGACAAAATAAACAAGTAAAATAATCTCCTTAATGGAAAAAAATACCATTTTTTCCTCTTTCCCTAAAGAATTACGAAGTTGACTTTTCTTCCTAAAACTGGTTAAAAGGTGTGTTCTGCATGATGTCATTGGTAGCATAGTCCAGCTCTATTAATAGTTTGATTTCTTGAAAAAAAGGAAATAAAATTGTCATAGTGCCTATCCTGACTTGCATCTTGCCAAACTAGGCTGCAAAATTGAAGTTGACAGCTGACCTGCAAAGAGTCAGAGGACTGCTCCTCTTTACTATAAATACCAACCATGTTTATGATTCTAGAAAAGTCTGATGTATAAATTTATGATGTCTGTTGACCTAAAAGAAAGGCAAAATTTAGATTGTCTGTACAAGCATAATAAAAGTAAACAACTTTTTACATAAACATGGTTAACTTGTCATTTTAAGTATTCCTCTTGACACAAGTGCTTCTATTTTAATAATTCATTTAAATAAAAGGCGAGAGAGAGAGAGATTTTTAGTTACTAAATGTAAATATCTTCTCAGACAACTTTTTTTGGATCCACCCAGCAATGGGTTTATTCATATAATCATTAAGATTGGAAAAGACCTCCAAGTCCAACCATCACCCTACTACCAATGCCACCCACTAATCACGTCCCTAAGCACCACGTCCAACCTTTCCTTGAACACCCACAGGGATGGTGACACCACCACCTCCCTGGGCAACCCGTTCCAGAGCCTGACTGATCTTTCTGAGAAGAAATTTCTCCTCATTTTCAACTTGAACCTTCCCTGGCACAACTTGAGGCCATTCCCTCTAGTCCTATCACTGGTTATTTGCGAGAACAGGCTGACCCCCCCGCTCCCCACAACTTCCTTTCAGGTAGCTGTAGAAAGCAATAAGAAATAACTGTGTTAAGCTGAGATGACAGATCTGACAATCACTGTCAATGCTTCAGAGTGCAAAGATCTAGACCACTGCCACACAAGCACATTTCCTCATAAATGGCAACTTTCCAAAACTCTCTTCCATGACCAGGTGCTCCATTCCCTTTGTACTGCTTAGCTTAGGCAATCAGAGCTGTCATGGTACTTATCCAGATCAAAGATGCTGTCTCAGCTTTTTTTCTGAAATGAACTTCAATAACAGAGCTCCAAAATTCACAGGGGGAAAGAAAGAGATGAGGTGCCCTCACAGGGAGGAATACACAGCAGTCACACTACGCAACTGTTGAACTGAAGAAAGCCTTCAAAGGTTTTAATGCAAGGCTCTCCCATTACGCAGTTAAAGCAAACATTTCTGGAGAAACGTGAAATACTCATTTGGCTTTAGATTCAGTGGATCTCAGTGATTCAAGTCCAATGGATTTCTAACCCTGGTCTTCAAGATTTGGTGAAACTTTGCATTTCAGTGTTGGTGAAACTGGTGTCTCACAGGTAACTGAAACTGGTAACCCAAAGGCAGCTTCTTCAAGTAGGAAAAGTTGTTAACTACTGGAAAAAAAAATCAATGACATACTGTAAAATTTGTGTTTTGTCCACTGCACTCAATCGAAATAATCAAAACACTTCACTCACATACACAGATTTAATCACTGCTAGTGAGCTGCTTCACCCTGACATTGCCAGATCCATAAGCATGACATGGTGGAAATAAGACCCTTAGAAGTAGTTCTGTCTCAGTAAAAGTAGACATTTCCTGCTATAACTTTTGAGGGGTTGTTTACTTTTGCTTTTAAAGAAAAGCTGAAAAAATACAGCAATTCAAAAATACACCAAAGACTAGGAGTGTCAGAGCATATAATAATACACAGAGCATATAATAATAAACTAATCGTATTATATAGTAATAATAAAATAACTAAAATAAATAAATAAGAGTGCCAGAATTTATAGCAATAAACAAGTCATCATTTGGCTTCGCTGGCTGCCACAAGCATCCTACAGGAAGACCACCTAGAAATCAGCTGCAGGTGAAGGCTGTGCTCTGGAAACCACTGCCACATTTAGCATTCCTGCAGGCAAGCCCCCTCCTGCACTCACGTGCTGCAGTTGGAGGATTGGCACAGCTGGGTGCCCCTGGGACCTGCCAGGGCATGGTGGGGCCATGACTCAGCTACAGTGCTGGGGCGGATGCTCCTCAACCTTCACCCATAATGAGCATTGAAAAAAAAAAAGCCTGGAAGGCTTTTAGACTCCCATAAAAACAGGTTTTATTGGGGTGTTTACAATATTTATCTTTTTCTATAGAGATAAGGCAATTAAATAAAACAGAAGTATAAAGACTATAAACACAAGTGTGTGCAGCTTCCTGCCAGCTCAGTAGCTTTCCAGGTTACTTTCACCCTGCAGCCCATTTTAGCTGCCCCTCCTGGGCAGCCACCAAACCAACATCTGGGACAGTCACCTCCATCTGCCTCCACTCAACTCAGACTCTTCTTAAAACAACAAAACAGATACCCTAAACCACCCAATAAAATAAAATCGTATCTGCATCATCATCAAGGGCTGATTTTCTCCAGCTCCCTCTGAACAAATACCAAAAGAGGAGACACTATTTTACATAGGGAGAAGACAGAAAGATCTGCTCACTAGCTATTACTTTCTAGATATTCTCCAGACACCCCAAAATTCATCCTAGGTTGCACTGAGCAGCTGCTCATAGCAAGCCCCCAGAATACACAGAGAACATCTGCTCAGCACCTATTACACCTCCCAAACAGGCGGCATGGCTGGGGAGCAGCAGAAGGGAATGTATGCTCTCGAAGACTATGGCTGTTTCTCCACAGGTTTATTTGTTAGTACTGAGGCCACTCTTGGCCAGGACATGCCTAGTCAAGATATTAAACAAGGAGGAGGTAGAAAATTACGTAGGTACATGTATCTTACAGTATCTGTATCTGTGGGAAAGGACTTATCATAAGAAGGAAATGCACAAACAAGTATGATAAAATGCACTAGTTCAGGACAGGGGAGCATTAAACTTTGACCCACATGTGTGGGTGAAAAGTTCACAGCAGTGAAAAGTTGATAGGTTCACCAACTCAGCTTCTCTCAATGAACGAGGTTGTTGCAAACAAATGCATCTGCTGGTTCCTTTCTGTTTTGGGGCCTAGGACCCAGGTATCCCCTAGCAGTCTTCTTTCTCCCAGGCAAACCCTTAGGTGCAGCCTGTGCTATGAACACCCTCCCAGAGAGAAGGTCCTGCAGTTTATTTACCCTGTAGATCTGAAACAAATGGTCCAACCTCCTCCTATTCCCAGACTACTTTGGCGTGTGCTTGCTGCAGGCAAAGTCTACACAAGTGCTGGCATTCAGATCAGGAAGGTACCTGTGAGGTGATTCAAGTGACCACCACCATTACCCATGCCTCATCTCCTACTGCCATGGAGCAGCCTTGCCATGCACAAATTGGATCCCTACAGCTGAAATGAAACACAAGGTTACCTGCAACAGGCTCCTGCTATACAGTACTGTTTCTTAGCACAGCCATAACATAAGCCCACATTAAATGGGCACCAAACATAGTCAAGAGATTGTACAGGCAAATAAGAGGCAGTTAAAAAAGAAAAAAAAAAAAAAAAAAAAGAAAAAAAAAAGAAACAAACAAACAAAAAAAGCACTGACAGCCTTGACTACTTCTACAGATCTCTAGGCCTGATCAGCACTTGGCCTTTCACATGCATGAAAAGGCTTTGCTTCAGATTTTGAAAGATAGGGAAAAATTTCATTCCTGCCACCCATGTATCAGAAGGGATGGCTAAAATAGTTGAAAAGTGGGTGTAATCCAAAAGCAAAACTAAGCAGGAGCCCAGAGACTTCAAGCTCCATAGTAATGCGATACACTTACGTTACTTTTGTCTGTCAAAACAGGTAGAAAAAGCATTTGAGCTAAAAACAAACAAACAAAAAAGCGCAAACAAAAAACACAGAGCCAGGGAGCCTGAAAACCCAGTGTCAGACTGGGAGCCCATGCAATAGGCCCAAAACCCACCCCAGAGCCAGGTCTCTCAGAACCCACCAAACCAGCAGAAAAGTCGGTTGTCCTTAAGTCTCCCCTTGCTTTGCTACAAACTCAGGAAAGCTGGCAGATCTCCCAGTAACCGTTTCTTTCTGAAAGAAAAAAAAAAATAGGTGTCCTTACAAGTTTCAGCACCACACTCCTGTCCTAGAGAGTATTCACAGGCAACGGAGTGTGACTTGATACAGAGTGAGAGGTCCGCACCCACTCACAACCACACCTTTCTCTTTCTTCAGCTCAGCCATTGCTGAACCCTCAGCATTTCCCTTGGCCTCCCCCAACCAGGAGAGGAGATTTACAGCAGGCAGCTTATTGTCTGCGTAGCAAAAAGTGCTTATCATCTTTAAACGAGCACAAAGCACACACCTGCTGAATTCACAGCTGAACAGCAGCTGCACATGGCTACAGCAGCCATTCTGTGGGAGAATAAACTCAAAACCAGCTGCAGGTGAAGGCTCAGCGAGGTGAGAGCCATGCTTTGGAAACCACTGCCAAGTTTACCGCTCCTGCGGGCCAGCCCCCTCCTGCACCCATATGTAGAAACAGCTGAAGGGAGGGTGCAAAGAAGACAGAGCCAGGCTTTTCTCGGTGGTGCCAAGTGCCAGCACAAGCAGTGGACACAAACACAGGAAGCTCTGTCTGAACATTAGGAAGCACTCCTTTACTATGTGGTTGACAGAACACAGGCACAGGTTGCCCAGAGAAGCTGTGGAGTCTCCTCCTTGGAGATATTCAAAAGCTGCCTGGATGTGGTCCTGTGCAAGTGACTATAGGCGTCCGTGCTTGGGCAGAGAGTCAGACCAGATGGCCTCCAAAGGTTCCTTCCAACCTCAGCCGTTTGGTGATTCTGTGGCTGTGCCTCAGTCTGAACCCACAGAGTTCTGCAAGGATGCCCAGAAGGTTTTTAGACTCACAGAAAACATCAGGTTTCATGAAAATATAAATGACGATAATTACCTTCCTACTATTCAGTATTTCATACTTGTAATTTCATTATTGTTGCAACTGATGAGAGCTGGACCACTAAGTTTTGTAGTTTAAGAATGTGCAGCCCTGAATGTCGCTCTTCAGGAAGGACAAGTCAAAATCAAATACCAGTGAACATCCAGTGAGGAGGCAGCAGTGCCTTGAAAGCCATGGCTATGCTTCCCAAGGATACCAATGAGTCAGTTCCTGTGTCTGCACATGCTGATTCATGGGATAACGTGGCAGAGTGCTCCGGGAGAGCTGCCACACTGCGGGGAGCAAAGCCACCATGACTCAGCTAAACATTGAGGTAGGAAGGCCTCAGTCTACACCTATTCAGCATTCAGGCTAAATAAATAAATAAATAAATTGTTGGAAAGCTTTTTGACTCCCATAAAGGTAGGATTTACAATGCTGTAAATATGGGAGTTATCTTTTTCCAAACAGATAAAGCAATCAGGTTAAACAGAACAGAAACGCCCAAGCAGAAAAGCTCGGATGTGTAACTGTGCTTTCAGCAGATCTCGCCAGCCAGACACGTGCTGTAGCCTCCTGAGCTGCCAAAATCTCTCCCTTCTCCACTCTGGCCCCCAGGAAGTTCACTCCAAAACCATGAAGGCCTGCAGGCCAGACCAGCTGCAGGCCCCACCTTGCTTCTCTCTTATGGCAATGTCACTGCATGCCCTGCTCTCCAGAGCACCTCTGGGTGCCCCAAAATACTTCCTGGTGCTCAGCTGCTCTTGGGAAGCCCCCAGTCGGGGAAAAGCCCAGCACCTATTACACCTCCCAGGCAGGAGGCATGGCGGGGGAGCAGCAGGAGGGAACAGGACACTCGTGTCCACAGCTGCGCTCCCAAGGCTTCCTGTGATGGTAGCAATGAGGCCACTCTTGGCCAGCACACAACTCGCCCAAATGTTAAATCAGTGGGAGATAGAGAGAGAATTACTCAGGTGCCCATATCTCATTGTATACACATATGTGGGCACAGTCTTATCTTAAGAAAAAAGGGCACAAACATGTATGCATTAGCTAAGGAGAGCAGCAAGCTGAACATTGTCCCACAGTCTGTGGGTGAAATGGGGCTCATGGCTGTGAGACATCCATGGAAAATTTGAGCACCTCCATGCCCTTCTTGTAATGCAGGGCCAAAAACTGAACACAGTACTCAAGGTGCAGCCTCACCAGAGCTGAATACAGGGGGACAATCACTTCCCTAGACCTGCTGGCCACACAGCTTCTTATGTAAGCCAGGATGCTGTTGGCCTTCTTGGCCACCTGAGCACACTGCAGGCTCATATTCAGCTGACTATCCACCATCACTCCCAGGTCCTTCTCTGCCAGGCAGCTTTCCAAACACTCATCTGCCAGCCTGTATCTCTGCTTGGGGTTGTTGTGCCCCAGGTGCAGGACCCGGCACTTGGCCTTGTTGAATTTCATACAGTTGGCCCCAGCCCATCGGTGCAGCCTATCCAGATCCTCCTGCAGAGCCTTCCTACCCTCGAGCAGATCAACACACGCACCTAACTTGGTGTCATCTGCAAACTTACTGAGTGTGCACTCGATCCCCTCATCCAGATAATCAATAAAGATATTAAAGAGGACTGGCCCCAGTACTGAGCCCTGAGGGACTCCACTAGTGACCGGCCTCCAACTGGATTTAACTCCATTAACCACGACTCTTTGGGCCCATTTCAAGCAGGTCCACATGCTGGATCGTTTCTTTTTAGAGTGCCTGCAATGCCAGCAATTCTTAATTCTTTGTTTCTCCTCCTTTCTTCAGTAGTCACATTACACAGCAAATTGAATTCACAAATTCATGTACAAACTGTTTCTGATGCTTTTGGGAATGTGATTCTTTATTAAAAGGTGAGGATTGCCATGGCTACCCTCTCCATTCGAGCTCTCTGGGGAAGATCTGGCTGTTGGTGCGGTTGGGCTTGTGACGAAGAATTGATGGGCAGGATCCTTAGGAAATGGCCAGCCTGATGTAAGAATATGCAGCTAGGCAGCAAGCCCCCATAACAACAGGGAGCCCCCCCTCCACTGTGCTGAGGTGGGCTTGTAACATGGAGGTCAACCTCCAAAGTGGATTAAAATGCAAAAAGGCCACCTTGAGAAGGGATGAGAGCCACACAAATTGAAGGTTTGTGATTTGCTACAGTATAATTCCAATCAGTCACAGTTTCAGAGCAAAATACATACACATCTATCATGCAGCTAAAAATTTGATCAAAGAGAAAGCAGAGTTTAGTCTGACAGATAATACTTGAGGAAAATCTGGACATCATCTGTTTCAGCTGATCTTTATGCACTTATGTCAGACTGGCTAAGTGCATAAAAGCTTAGGACATGTTTTCACAGAGGGGGCTGGCTGGAACCTGAAGAGAAACATCCAAATTACAAATAATTTTGAACTGATCAAAACCAGCCACCACTTCTTAGTTTTGCAGAAGAAAATTATTTTAAAATTGTCAATCTGGAAACCAAAAAAAAAAAAAAAGTCCCTTTATGCCTTTCAGAACAAGAGTTGATGTAGTTAAAGATAAGCTGTAGCTCAATCTCAACACTTTCCAATTTGTTCTTTACATGATTTTAGTGCTGTAGCACCCAAGACTCTTCAATAACTATTTAAGCAATAGGTATATATCATGGGCTGGGTGCAAAAGTTTGTCATTGTCATCAGAGATCAGTGCAGAAGAGTAGAGTGGCTCTTTCTGTCCTTAAAATAGATGATCCATTATTAAATTTATAAAATCTCTGCAGATTTGTTTGTCTTTGTGTAAGTCTTGCTCTCTCTTTTCTGTCAAATTCCTCACCCCTCTTGCATCCTCTCTGCCCCCCTTCCAAGGGTACAACATTTTAACAAATCATTAAAGGCAAAGGGACCCCACCACCACAATTAGCCAGCTCTCTCCTGCTGCAATGTGTGCCACTGGACAGGGACGGATGCAGAGCACTGACAGCCACGGGGGGGTCATGGAGCAAGGAGGGGGCCAGGCAAGTGGCGATGGACCATCAGCACTGCCTGTGCACATCTCATGCTCCGTGTCTGAGACGTGTTGCCTTTTTAATCACCCTAGGAGATGATCCCTTTTCTGATTAAAATGTGTCCAGTGTCTGCATCCATATCTAGTTTTGTCATTGCTTGAACTGGGAGTAATAAAATACAAAATAATAATAATAATAACTAATTTATTAATTAAAAGAACTTGCACCAAAGAGACATTGGTCTCTGTAATTGTGTCAACATGCTGTGAATAGAAACAGGTGGGAAAATGGAAGGAATTCAATCCATAATATAGAATTGTGGCTGGAAGTGTTTAGAAGACAGAAAAAAAAAACAAAACAAAACAAAACAAAAAAAAAACAAACCAAAAAAATAAAATAAAACAAAACAAAAACAGTTTCAAAGGTGATCAGAAAATCTGTTTTGAGAAATGAGATAACATTATGGTTAAATTAGATGCTGAAAGCCCCTACAGTACAAGAGGCAGGGGCCTCCTGTAGACCTGGGGAGATAAAACCCACAGCAAATTTGGACCAATGCTTTGATGCTTAATATCAGGTCTCTGAACCCGGATTAATGTACATAAGTAAACTGCATCACTCATGGAAGCGGTCAGCACTGATGGCACCTGTTGAAAGGCAGCCAAGTGCCGCCGTGACAAACATAGCACAGGAAACATAAAGCTGGCACCACACAAGCAAGGCCGAATCTGAACCATTCTTGTTGCCCCTGGGCAACCCTCCCATGGGTTTGGTGGTGTGGATTTCACCTCGGCTTCCCAAACTGAAGCCCCTCAGCTTCCTCATTTGAGGCAAATCCTGCCTGGATCTGACTGCCAGCTGCACAGCCCAGCCCTCCCAGACCCCTGCCTCTTGATGTCTGAGGCACACTAGTCTCACAGAGCTTCCCTCAGCCTTTAGTCATCAGCGCTCTGAAAGCATTTCATCCCTACATGAAGGCCTTCCGGAGACAGCATGCTAAGTGCTGAGTTCATCGTTAAATCAGCCGTTTTTCGTCTGGCTTGCTCAGTGTAAACTAAACAAGTAAATTAAAAGATCCTCAGCAGCCAACCAAGCCTTGACAACGCCCTGCGAGAGCCTGGGGAGGCGGAGAGAGAGGTGGAGGCAGAGGCTGGGCCAGGACAGCTTTAAAATGACTGCGGGCAGCCTAAGGAGACAAGCAGTGACACCATGGCGAGCCCCTGTGTAGAGCTGAGCAACGAGATGAAGATGCCCATCCTGGGACTGGGCACCTGGCAGGTACCGGGGCAGGGGCCATGGTTCCTGTGGGTAAAAAAAATCAAGATGCGGGGACTGCTGTGGAAGGTGTCCGTGGGTTGGTGTCAGTGTCTGCTTGCAGCACTTGTATAACCAGGCAGCTGGAAGGGGGGGAGTAAAGGAAGAAGGCAACAAGTATAAGGGAAAATAAAAGCAGGAGCAAAAGAATAAAGTAGATTGCAAAAGGCTTTCTCACCCCCTGGCACTTGCAGCTCACCCCCGTGGGATGGGGGGTCACTTGATGGGAGCATTGTGCCACCAACCTGCTTTTGTGGGGAAGGGTTTGGGGAAGGTAAAGTGGCAAAGCTGCTTGGGTGATGCTGGGGGCACATAAAGGGAAGTGAAACCCCTAGAAGGAGTAGGGTCAAAATGTCCCGCGGAAACTAACTGCTTTCTGCTCCAGTCCCAGGATTTCAGTCCTTTCCCTACAGCAATGGGAAGTTAAAATTCAATTTAAATGCAGGTGACGAGGAGACACCAGCGGCTGCTGGTAGGGGAGACTTGGTGCAGCTATCACAGCAGTGAATGCTGGCAGAAGGTGATGGAAGAGCTCATAGTTTGGTTGTCTGCTTTCAGGCTTCTCCAGGAAAGGTGGAAGAGGTGGTGAAGCACGCTATTGATGCAGGCTACCGGCACCTCGACTGTGCCTATTTCTACCAAAATGAACATGAAATAGGGAATGCAGTCCAGCAGAAGATCAAGGAGGGAGCTGTGAGGCGGGAAGATCTCTTCATTGTCACTAAGGTATGAGGATGCAGGAATGTTGGTGCATTTGGCTTTTCTTGCAGAGAAACCCTTGTTTCATCCCTAAAGTACCCTAAGGACCTATTCCCTTCTTTTATACTCATTTTATGATAACCTTGTTGCAGAGTGTAAATTCCATTCTTTGTTTGCAACTTGGACTGAACCTTACTAGGAACTGTTGAAAACTTAGCTGTTGCTAAACTAATAATTCCATTGCATTTACTGAAGGTTCATATGTGTGCACCCTACAAGGATCAGGAAGAACAGACAAATCAGATGTCTGAATTCAAAGGTGCTGTGCTATTTACTGATGTGCAAGACACTGAAAATGGTGTAATGTAGAAAAAGTAATCCTAAAAGAGAATAGAAATTAAACTATGGGACTTAAGTCTCAAGTATTTTCTGTGTATGTACTCCATTCCCTCATCTTATCCACTTGTCTCAGCAATGCTCGTTACCAAAAAGTGAAAATATTTCAATTAATAGACTTATGACTTGAGGTTTTTCATGTGCAAAAACAGAAAATACTGAGCAGAACAAAACTCTTTCACACTCTTATTTTTACTTAAAGAATAGTTCTTAATTTGAATAATACTTGCGAGTTCCTCTACCTAAGCACTTGAATTTTCATTTCAAAAATAATTAAGTAGAATTCAGAATGGTCCTCACAGTGGCCAAGTAGTCAGATAAAAAGTACAGAAAGAGGGTAGTTATGGGGTGCTCAAAACTTGAAATTTAGTCTTTAAAAAAAAAAAAAAAAAAAAGATATACATAAATAATCTCTAACAGTAAAAATATGCTGTATACCTGGCAGAGATTTACATCTTGTTCAGAGAATCTCTTTTCATGAGTAAGAATACTGCTTTTCCACCTTCACTACTAACTCTTCTATCTGTGTATATTTGTCCTACATTAACCATTGAAATCCAACCCCTACAATTCTGTGATTCTGTGTGAATTCTGTGAAGTATTAGCATCTTTTTCTCTGGTCTGGACAATGGAACCTGCAGAGTCACAGCTGAGCTTTGTTTCTTCCACAGTTGTGGAACACATTTCATGAGAAGTCCTTGGTAAAGGAAGGGTGCAAAAGAAGCCTTGCTGCACTGCAGCTGGACTACCTTGACCTCTACCTGATACATTTCCCTACGGGATTTAAGGTAGTTCTTCTTTACATTCCTCTTTTCTCCTTACCTGGTTAAAAACATAGTGTGTTTTCTCATCTGTGCTGTGTCCATCTTCATTATACATCAAGGATATGCTATGGTTCCTTTGTCTCTTCCCTGAACCTGGAAGAAGCCAGCATTTGGTCAGTAACTAGGCAGTAGTATTTTTAGGGTGTGCATCTGGCCTTCCATGTGTATTAGACTGAGATAGCTGTGGTTATGAGTATTGCTAATGAACACCCTGGGTCTTCAGGGAAAGTGTAACCAATGGATGATGGAGTTTGGTATCATGGCCTTGTGCTGGGCCAGACTGGTGTGATCATATCATCTTTTCGAGATGTGGGCTTGATCTGGAGAAACCAACTGTGAGAAGTGAAACACAGTACAGAAAGAACTTGCTTCTAGTCCCCCTCCCCCCGCACCAGTGTAAAATAAACAAAAACTCTAGAATAAAAGTATGGGAGTGTCTGTTCCCTTCTCTCCAGACCTGCCTAAATTACTCAAATATTTACTACTAATCCCCATCTCTTTGTATGCAATGATTGATTTGTAGAAGTATGGCCCTTGTCCAAGAGAATACCGAGGAACATGAATAATTTTTAGTGATATGTTTAAACAAACTACTAACTTACTACCTGTAATTCCCAGTCAGAAATCGTAATATACAGTAGGAAATGCAACTTTTAAGTCCCTGTGATTCTGCCTTGAAATAACAGGCTGGTGAAGATCTGATGCCTACAGATGACAAGGGTATGGCAATCCCCAGTGATACAGATTTTCTGGACACATGGGAGGTATGTTAATGTTTGGTCTTTTGTGCATGTGTCAGCACTAAAAATGGAGCAGAAATGTGCATGTACAATGAAATTAAGGGATGGGTTTGGGTACAGGTTTGGGTAGTTGCACAAAATTACATTTCATGACCAGAAAGAGCTGCTGCTTTCTCTTGTTTTCAGGAGCTGAAAGGGTATGTCTTCTCTATGAATAAAGAGGACAAACCTATGAGCGCCGTAGGTGCTGTCCCTAAAACAATATTTGAACATGTACAATGGTAGAACTGAGGCATGTATTAATGCAGGCGTGGCTGTTAATTTACTGGGAGTTTCATACAGATAAGGAATTCTCATACTTTTCAGCATGGGGCATCAGCATCTCAGGCCATCCTTCAATCCTCATTTCCTTGTGGACTGGGAGGATTCAGTGTCTGCTCCTGCTACCTGCACCACTGTGGTGCTGCAGCTCTGGGAATACATAGTTTTCTCTACAATGGCAGATTACAGCCACAAGAAAGTATGCGGAGATAACTAGGTTTAGTCTAACATCTTCCCTACTGCATTCTGCCAACTCAGAGGTAGTATGCTGGCTTAGGACAAGGTGGGGGGATCTCCCCTGCTTTTTCAGCTCTAGTAAAATGACTCCCAGAGAAGCCTAAGCAAAATATTTCCATCCCATTACAAAAGGGTTGGCCTACCCTTTTTATGTTACTTTGCCATCTGCAACAGGACATAAAGCACACAGATAATACAAGGTGCAAAGATATATATTTTCTTAAAATTGAAGATACTGTCATTTAATCTACTATGGGATGTTTCTTGGTTTGTCACAAGCTTTAATGAAATAAAATACTGTACATGACAGTTAATACCACCTCATAAATACACATTTGTTGTCCTCATTCATTAGGCTATGGAAGAGCTGGTGGACTGTGGCATGGTAAAAGCCATTGGAGTTTCCAATTTTAACCATGAGCAGATTGAAAGAATCTTGAACAAGCCAGGACTAAAGTACAAGCCTGTAAATAACCAGGTAAGACTTTTATCTCCACTGATGTCAGCTGATCTTGGAATATGCCTAAATATATTTGAGTTATACTTCAGCTGTTAAAGCTGACTTATGCCACGACCTTTAAAATAGTTTCAGTGCCATGGAAAGATCTCACAAAACACTAGGTATCTCTTTGTATGTAAAAGACATGTTCGGCCTGGCTCAGGTCATTTTTGGGAAAACAGATTTTGACTCTTTCCTTTTGATTCTTCACCTGCAACCGTAACTGTTCTCATTTTGCACAGCCCTTCTGACTGAAACAGTTCTAAACTAGAAATAATGATTATATAGCTGTAGCATTCAGCCAATGCTAGGGATTTACTATAGCCCTGATCTGATAGATACCTTAAACTAGGTCATTGTCATGCTGCTGTTACAATCCAATATGCAGGGTGACTAAACCCTCAACAGTGTTTTCCAGCTGCAATAACATGTGGTGCTTTTGACAGAAGGGGATGCTCCTTTCTATACTGCATTCATTTTTATGTCATCTTGCTGTATTTAAATAACTTAAATGAAGTAACTTAACATGAAATTCAAAATTATTTCCTTCTCTGGAAAAAAACACCACCACAACAAAAAACAACTAGATAGTAGCACTACACAGATGTATTATTTTTAAAGCACTGGCTTCACACTGAAGAAAACAGGAAAACTTATACACATGTAAAATATTATTAAACTTTATATCATGCTTCTTCTGTAAGAAAGAAGAATCAAGATCTTGCCTGTGTATTTGAGTAGGGATTTCAGCAGCCAAAGCACAGATTGAAGCAACTTTTTCTGAAGGTCAGGGAGCCTGCAGCAACCAGGACTCAGGCTTCTTTGTCTATTCATATACCATCTCCTCAGGGGAGGGATGGGGAGGATGTCCAGAAGGGCTAAGCTGAGGAAGCTCATTTCCCTCACCTTCTTTGGGAATCAGGGAGACTCCCTGAGGTTGCATGACTCAGAGCAGAAACCAAACTGCAGGTATTCTGAGCAGCCCCTCTGAAGATGCAGTTATGCTCTCCTGACTAGTCCAGGAAGACTGATTTCCTAATTTTTGCCACAGATCCTGCACTTTCAGTCTTCCCATCAATTTCTTACCATGTTTGTGTAGTATGTGGCATGAGGGAGACTTATTATCTGTATTAAGCTTCTAGATATTGCTGTGACATTAATAATTTTAATAACATTTTTAAAAGATAGATTTTAATCATGATCCTGGGAACCTTTTCTTCACATTGTCCGTGACCCAAGAGGATTTCAAACCTTATGCTCTGGAGCCCCATGCAGTCTGCCTCCATGCCAACCAACAGGTTTCTGTGTTTACAGATTGAATGCCATCCATACCTGACCCAGGAGAAGCTGATCAAGTACTGTCAATCCAAAGGGATCGCTGTGACAGCATACAGTCCCCTGGGTTCTCCAAACCGGCCATGGTAAGAAACCACAGCAGCCTTTCTCTACAAAGACGACTGGATTTGCAACTTGAATCTTTGTGGCAGAGTATGCAAATAATGCAGCTACAATGAGAGAAATGCTCTTGCTTTGTTGCAGGGAAGCTAATACCTTCCTACCACCAGTATGGTAGCTAATACCTGGTTTTTGCTTTTATTAGGGCCAAGCCAGGGGAACCCCTGCTGCTGGAAGATCCTAAGATTAAAGAGATTGCAGCTAGATATAATAAAACCCCTGCCCAGGTAAGTGGGGATGTCAGAGCAAACTCTTCCTCCTACTCAGACATTTATAGGAGTCGATGGCCAGTCTTTGCGGATGCTGCCTTCCCTAAGGATACAGTACAATGGGGTTGAACTACTCTTGACTCTTCGTACTGCCCCTGTTCTTAACAGCATTCATGTCTCTTAGAAAACATCTGGTAATTCATGTTGAGTATTGAGCTTGAAGGAGCTAATCAGTATGGGTATGAGCTTACCTCAAGTGTCCCCCTTCCTAGGGAGATTTATTCTGCTCCCAGAGAGAAGTGCTCCCTCTCTGAAAATCACTTTCCTATGAGATTTACTTACAAATCATCAAACCAACACATTATTCCTTTCTCCAGCTAAGTTAGCAAGTTACTCTTCAGAGAAGCAGAAGTAATTTGCAGAGCTATCTGATTGCTTGCTGTTTGCTCACCTTCACAGAGAGTCTTTGAAAGCTGCTTGATTAGTCAAGGTGAAATGTTTTTCTCTATGGTTTGCTAGACTCACTAAAGAGATCTTGCCCATAGTGGACAGGAATTGCATTTCAAACAAATCCACGTGTTCACAGGCAATTAACCATAGTCACATTTTAAGATGGGCAGAGCAGGCAAAAAATGTATGCAACAATCCTTTGTTGATGGAAAAAACTTCAGAAATCTTTTTTTCTATTTAAAGCATTCTGAAAGCTTAAGTTAGGTGAGGTACTTACCTATGAGTATGAGGTGAGGTACTTACCTATGACCTAATTTGGTCTGAGCACCCATGTAATACAAGCCAGAAGCATCACCATTTTTCTCTCCCTCCACCCCCCCCAAAAAAAAAAAATCATTAAGAAGCCAAGATATAGAAACAATTGATAGTTTTTCAGTAGACTGCCAGCAAATGCTGGAACATCAAAACTCCTCTGTGCAGTCTTGCATTTTTCCAAAGAGTGAATGTGGTTGTAGAAAGAGGAATGGGTTTGTGGGAAGAAAAAAAAAGTAAGAGAAAATGCACAAAATGCATTTGAAGACTTTTTTTGCACCCCTATGCTCATAATTCTCCCTGTCCTTATTTAGGTCCTGATCCGGTTTAACATCCAAAGGAACGTGGCTGTCATTCCCAAGTCTGACAAAGTGCAGCGCATTAAGGAAAACATAAAGGTGAAGTTTCCATCAGGACTGCAGCCACCTATTTACATGGCATAGGCACCCACACCCTAATCCCCTCTGTGTTTCCAGGCAGCACCCAGGAGTTAGTGAAAGGGGAGCACAGAGATATACAGATCAGGGCTCAGTAGTACCTACCCACCACACCTTTTTCTGTGGGGAGAAGGATCTTGTTATCTCCAATAGACAAATGGGTTACACCAGGGTGGGTGCTGGAAGTGGAATCACAGTTTGGGGTTTCCCTTCTGGGAGATGCTTAGTGAGCCCTGCTTTGGGGCATAAAGGAACAAACTGCAAACACCACGCTCATTAGCAATTTGTCTCATTTTGAGGCTGTGGTTTTCCTTGGCAGGGAGAGTCAGCTGGATGCTTGGTTTGATGACATGGCATCTTAGATGGTTGCTCTGTTACTTTCAGTTCATGCTGCTATATTTTGGAGTCATTTCTTTTATTAACCACTAGCAACAATTCTTAGATGACATCAACTGTGAGACAATAATTTGCAGTTGGTATCCAGGAAGTCCTTACACACTGAGCAATCAGCCCTTAGCACCTACGTTCGCTGTCAGTGCATTACAACACAAACAGAAGTGGTGTTTGCATTCAAGTACCTGCAGCTGAGCTACTGCTATGAATAGCGCCTCAGAGAGAAACGAACTAATTGGTAAATTGACATCTGGCTGAGAAATAAGATGATTTCTTAACTAGCACTAGCATGGATGCAGTGTGTTCTTACCTTCAGTCATAATACATGCTGGAAGCACACTTCATATCTCACTACTTATGAACCTAACTAAAAAAGAGACTTTTGTTTCCTTTTTTTTCTTCTGCTAGGTGTTCGACTTCGAGCTGTCTAAAAAGGAGATGGATGTCATCCTCAGCTTTAACAGGAACTGGAGGGCAGTTCCAGTAGCCCAGTATGTTTCTCATTATCCTTATTATCCACTAGGCCTATCTCTGTCTGTATTTTCATCCCCTGTATCTTGAAAGTATACCTGACCAAAACTAGAGACAGTTCCCATCTTAAACCTTGGTGATGAGACATCCTGGAACTGACATCAGGAAGGAGAGGCATTCAGCATCTTGGTATTGCATGTGCTTGTTCACAAGCATGTGTTCAAATTAATGACAGCTGTCAGCTGCAAAACTTGAGTACGTTGGCAAGGGGGAGGGCCACTGCAGTAGGGAAATGCTGCTGAAGATGCTTGCTACAACACCTGTAAAAACAAATTATTTCTCTTTGCAGGGCTGTCAATCATAAGGACTACCCATTCAAGGCAGAATATTAGCACCAGTGGTTTCTGCGAGACCTCTATGTATCTCCTTCCAGATTAGATGTCCTCTGTATCTGAGTCCTGATTACTTCTTTTGTACTTGATGATCATTAAAAGTGGTTACTTGCCCTCCTTTTTTAGGAGGAGACCACTAGCTGGTGAAAGAATGCATCAATGGGGACGGGTCTTTTGTTGAGAGGGTTAGCTGAAATCTGTTCTTGATTAATAGTTTAAAAAAAAAAAAAAAGACAATGTCTCATTTCTGTTTTTTTCTTGTCTTAAATAATTAAAGGCATGTTTAACAAACAAAAAAAAAATCTTGAAAGTAACTAATTTTTTTAATGTTGTTTTCAGTGCAGTAAGTCTTACTGGCTTATGAGTGGCTGTTGAAGAACACTGTCTTTAATTACTTTGCTTATTACATAGTTGTGATTTTTATGGTGTGAATCATTAATGCTTTAAAATTTTATATGAACAACAAGAAAACAAAAAATAAAGTTTGAATAACACCAAAACTTTGTCACTGTGATGCTTACATTGTTTGATGTGACTATTTAAAAACATGCCTGAAGTTTCGTTTTTCAATTTTCATAGAGGTAGGAATGGGCTCCTATGCTTCCTGTGCAAGGACAACACTGGGAAAGAAACTAATTTGGGGCTTATGCATCAAACAGACATAAAGCTAGAAGCTAAAGAGCAAAACTGCCCTCCCTCTGAACAAGAGGTGACAAGGTAAAGACAGCAACATATGTAGTGATAACCTACATGAAAATAAATCCAGCTGAACATAGGTACTATCTAGGAAAGCAGGGCAAATTGTTCTTGAAATCTCAAACACATAACTTGTTTTTTGCAACTTTGCTAGAAGCATTCAGGAACTAATATACCCAGAGAAGATTTGGCTTTATCTAAGGAAAATACAGACAAGGGGGGGGGGATAAAAAAAGAAAAAAAAAAAACTTTTCTTTAAAAACATCAAAGCAATCCCTGAGGTAGACTTACACTTGTTTTGAAGTATTTTTGGATAGGAAATGCTACACCAAAGCAAAGACAGGGCTTAATTTTATTTTTTTTTTTGTGTGTGTGTGATGTTTTGCACACTGACAACAGAAAGTTTGGCAAGGAGGGCAAGCAAACAAGCAAACAGTAAAGCATAATCAGAAACTAAAGCACCAAACTGATAATGTCTTACAAATTGTCACCTCTTTAGTGGCATCAAAATGCAAACAAAATGCTTGGTGCTGCTGGGTCAGATGCCACCAGTAAGGGCTGCCAGTATGGGGGCACAATCTGGCAATGACACACAAGTCAGTATTGCCTAAAAGTAAAACCAATAGTGCCCAGCACACCTTCATGGTCTCAGAAAATGATAATAACCAGGAGCAGAAGAAACATTCACAGCAACAAGAAAAAAGCCTTACTCACTAAAACTTGGAGAGAAGCATATCAATATGGTCAATCAATGAGGGAGAGCAAGTACACTTTCAAGCATGCAAGCTCTTTCCAGATTAAGTTAGGAAGCATCCAACTACTTTCTCCCCAGGAACTGAGAAAGCTGCTTCCTGCAGACTTCCTGTTGGTCCCTGCAGAGATGGCAGCAGCCTGGGGGAACTCTTTCGAAGGACAGTGACCTGAGTAGAGCAGGGCAGTATGGGCTGCACTGCCTTACTGCAGAAAAGAAGGGGGTAGGAGGACAATGGGATGCCAGCATCTCCCCAGGCTTGGTCCCTGTGACCACCCAAGCTTGGAAGCACTTCCCCACTGAGCTGCCTCTCACCAAGGTAAGCAGAAGAAACAACATTAATGGCTCTCACAGAAAAAGTTTTGCAAACAAGGAGAACAGACAATTGTGCTGCTAGGTTAGAACTGACTTTGTTGGGTGTGCTGACATCCAGATGATGCCCAGCTCCTGTCCTGTACTGACAAGCATGACAACTAAGATTTTTATATTTATTTTTTTTTCTTGAGAATCCATAGGTTAAAGCTGATGATTTTAGAGTTTAGCTATCTGGTGTAGGATAGTGCATCGAGAAAGACAGCCTTCAAGCTTTGTGGCAGCAACACGTTATTTCACACAGCCTTAGCATGATTCCTATCCTAGTCACAACAACTGTTTCATTCCTAGTCATTAACAAACAGGGGGCTGCTGATGGAAATATTCCATTTATTGTGGATGCAGTTTCAGAATACATTGTTTGAATGAATCATTTTTATTGCAGCTATCAAATGTATTTGAAAGACTCAGAAGAGTGTTTACAAAACCCCCAAACGAAAAACATGACAATGCATAGACAACGTCAGGCACAGTTTCACCCCTTACAGATAACTATGTGCATCTCTATATGTAAACAAGATGTTTTGGCCAAGCAGGGGAGCTCATCTTTGGGTTAAAATATACCATTCTTCTCTACAGGAAGAAGTCAGATGCTGTAAGAGATGGAAGCAGTGTTAAGGGAGAGCCTGGTAGTTTTGATGCACGATGAAGCTGTTAACAACGCACTTGGGGGCTACTTCAGTTGCTCAGTTTATGCCACCCATACACTGTAGGATGTAAATGCTAAACTGTATGGCATGTAAATTCAAACCAAGCTGACGTCTTATAGCCATGTGTTTACTATATACAAATCAAAACATCTGTAAATAAGATATTCGGGAGAGAGAGTTAAGAAGAAGCAGTACAAAGATAGAGGCTTACTTCATTTTGGGTGGACCTCGTGCACGGCACTGATGAATGGCAAGATTTAGTGTACAGTCATTTAAAACAAGCTCCAACTGTGTTTAGTTTTATTTTATTTTTTAATTATGGTAGTTTTATATAAATTAAACTACAACGTTTTATACAAGTGACCTATTTTTGACCCTCTATACCATTACCTTTTCCTCTTTTAAAAACTATAACTTTCTTTTTAATTACCCATTACTGGGCAATTGACATTTAAATTTTTTTAATACTTATCTCGCCATACCTCTAATGGCAATTAAGAAATCTTACTATAGAAAAGTGTGTGATCTTGTCTTTATCTTCTTTAAGCTGTGATACTGGTTAATTATGTATGTTTATTACTAAATATAATACTCTAGCACGTATTAAAGCATTCTACCGTTAGTAGTGCCTTTAGGCTAAACTTTGTAAAGCTATGTGTGTATATATTCTAAATTGCAATCAATTACTAGTCACTAACAACAAAAAGAAATATCAGTACCGCTGTCAGCTAACATAATCATCCAAATTTAGGTATTAACTTAAACTAGAATGGAAAAATTGATACTTAAAAAAAAAAGTATAAAACAAAAAAAAAAATTAAAACAAGTTATTGATGCAGTATTTCTCATGACATGGGCAACTTACAGAAAATATTACATTGTCAACTAAAGATATTTCTTCCATGACTTAGTCTAAAGTGCAGAAAGAAAGATTTCTGTATTCCGAAAGTAACCATTGTTTTTATAGGTTTACTGCACACCTTTCTTAAGCAACTTCACTTTAAATGAATTTTGGGTTGACCTCTTATGCCAGTTGAAATCACTGTTCAGATATATAGTTTGTTATGACTATCAGTAGGAGAGTCTATATATTTCACAGCATGGGTTTCTTTAGGAATAAAGGCTCTTGTGCAAAGGCAGTACTATTATGATGAATGTCTAGACTGATTATTAAATACAGTGCTAATATACATGGTTTTAACTGGGATAATGCAAAAAGACATTTTGGTAAATAAACATAAATATAAAAAGAACAATTTAGTATTTTTCCTTTTCTTTTTTTTCCCCCAACTGATTGGTCCAGCGTCTTTAGTAGCCTTCTATGGTTCTTTCTCAAATTGTCTCAAACCTGCTGAGAGAAAGAAAGATTAAAGATGGCTTAAAATAACCTAAATGTATCTCTAAAATAGAGAGGGCATGACTCTAGATTAACAGGTGGCATGTGAGAAGGCAGGGCACAAGCTGGATGTTCCTGTGCTCTTGTATTGGGCTCGATCAGAGGTTGCCTCCAGATTTCTCTATGAAACCTTCCTCACCTCCAGCAGCCCTGGGTAGCAACTCAGGAGCTTCCCACAATAAGACAGTGGATGCTGCATGCAGCACTCTCCCTGCCTCACCTCTCCCAAACCACAGGTGGGTGGCTACCACACAAAGTGCTACAGGGCTAGGCACATGCACTCCGTGTTCACAGTAAGACTGAAATCCATCTGCCTTCTCCAGCAAGCCCTCTGCTGAAGCCCTCATCTCACTCGGCCTCAGAGAAGAGGCTTGGCAGCATCTCAACCACTCAGCAGGGGCTGCTCCTGCGGGTGATGATGGCATGGCCGCTAACGCCTGCCATGGGAGCAGAGCTGTGCTAACACTGAGCAAGCCTGAACACCCCTCTCCCAACACTTCAGTTTGAAAAAGGAAAAAAGGAGGAGTAGGAAGTCAATTCCATCTTGTGCGACTCTAAACTGACCCCAAAAAAGTCCACAAGCATATCACAGCACTCGACTTGCATATGAATGTGAAAAAAAAACATGTACAAATATTAATCGGGAAAAACAAACAAACAAACAAAAATAGTTTTTCTACATTTGATCATCTCATTCCTAGTGGGAAAAACATCAACGGATGTTGTAGGACATCTTAAAGCTATTAAATTGATCAGTAAATTTCCATTCTTCCCCACTGGTCATTAGGCACATATTTCCTCTAATTGATTTTATTTGGTAAGTTTTAGATTAAAACAAAAATTAAAGAAGCACACTCAAGCTGGGGGTGAATTTGCAGACTTCTTGACATATAACTAAGTTGTGTTTCCCAAACTAGTGATTTCAAAAGAACAGAATTTGCAAACATTGCTGGAAATTGCATCCTCGGTTCTCCTAGCCAGATGATTCAGGCTTATTTCTCAAAATAGCAGTCATGTTTTAGTGATATTGCAAGGGAGCTTAGGAAAAGTGAACGGCAAGGGACTGAAGGTTTCATGTACCAACATTAACAGCTGTAGAATTTTAAAAACTGAGAATTGTAATGTGTGTACAAAAATGTGCCAAAGTTCCTTTTAATGTGCAGGTGAATTATTAGAATTACTTACCATTAGTTTCTGATTTTTTCCCCACTGCTGTTACCTGTTTGAAAAAGTAAGAATCCGTTATTAAAGTTGAACATGGGGGAAAAAAAAAGTCATCTTCATGCAAAGGACAGCATTCGACACACAACTTCTTCCAAATAGGAATAATAAAAGTTACATGCTGTCCATGGTGTTTGGTGCCTCGTTGCACTTCCTTTTATTAAGGTGTATTAGTGACACAGGCATATGAAAAGGCATATTAGTAACACAAGATATGCAGAGACCTAATTCCAAATGACTGACCATATGAAGGCAAACAGTGCCTTCCCTCAGCAAAAAGCTTCACACACAGATGCTATCTTTTAAGAATGCACTGATGCGTTACCTTAGAAGAAGATGCTGCTGGCTTGTCAACTGATTGCTTCTCCCAGAGATTACGTTTGCCAGATACATCTCCTGGTCTTAAATCCTGTATTTTTAAGTTAATGTCAGAGAACAAAAACCAACTTTAGTTCAGATTTATTTTAACTTGCTAGAGGAAAAGTTAGAATGTGACTTCCTCATAAGAAGATTTGAGGACCATCTACCAGTTGTAAATATTACATTTTCTATCAATTATAAAGTTATTCAGAATGACACCTCACAGAATCACTCCACACATACACACGCTTTAACACAAAATCTAGTCCTACTGCATCTATTTGGTTTTACACAGACTGGCTATAATTTATCATATTCATCCTAGACAATAGGAAAAGTTCCTTTTTTGAGGAAAAAGAGAATTCAGAAATAGTATTTCTGTTAGGGAGGAATTCAAAGGTAGCTTGTCTCAGGTATGTTAGATCAGAATCAACATATTTAATTAAAAAAAAAAAAAAGTGTCAGACTTTAATACAGCAGATCCTCCTCTACATTCTTTAAAAAAAGTTTCAGGATTTAACACTGTAGTCAGTCCTATCTATTTGAATTTCCATTGTATCTTTTACAACCTTAACATGGACCGATCACTAACCTGACATGGAAAAAACAACTACGTAAGGTAAAGTCAAAAAATATTAACAGTAATAATAGTATTATCTGCAAATAAGTGTATTGAATTTTGCTTAAAGTCTCCATATACAAATTTAAAACTTTTCTTTGCGGAAAAGCAGGACTACAAATCCAGAAGACGTATGCTAGGCTAGTAGTAATGCACCTTTTTAAGGATAGATGGATTGATATCTGCCCCTGTGGACACTAAGCAAAAGACTCTTAAAACAATTTAGGACATAAATACCATCCTTTTCAGAAAGTCCTGCATTGTTTCCAGAATTTTGCTCTTGCCATGCATAGATACGTAGCCTTCTGCACACAAGAATTTATAACTTGGGATAGAAAAATGCGCACTGAGGTACAGAAGTCTAATTTCTGCAAGAGGTGTTTGCACACAACAGTGATGTTATAGTCCAGCCAAAGATATCATTAAGACTTTAAGCCTTTTCTGTGCTTCAAAAAGTGAGTTAAGCAGATAGCAAAATAGCAGTAGACTGTCTGAATGCCTGATCTGGAAAACTATGAATTATTATTTATTGCGTAGGAATAGGATGAGGGTAAGGAGTTATTTTGTAAGTAAGAAAATCTTGTTTTCCCTTTGATTTAGCCTGATTAAAAAAAAAAAAAAAAAGTAAAAAGTAAAAACCACACATTACAGATGTATATCATTCTTCAGAGTCAATTATGAATAGGTTTACCTGACCAACTTAGCAAACAGACCCGCAAAGAATAGGAGGAGGGCAGGTTCCTTCAAGCAGAAATATTGAAAGAAGAAAGAACAATCTATTGAGAAAGAGGGAAATGAAGACATAGATAGAAACAGTTCTCTGAGGGGAAAATAAGAAGTTAGTTTTACATTATCTAAAAGATGCAACTTAGAAGAAAGAGAAAATCTGGAGGTAGATGCTGTGCTAGTTTTCAGCACTTGTGATTAACTAGATCTACCACAATTACTTGTTTTCTTTTTATATTTATTTCTATGAGGACACAATCTCCATGTAGCCACCAGTAAATATTGACTTGAGGGACAACGCTGCAAATTTCAAGGTTCTCTTTGAGATAAATAGGCACATGAATTAAGAAAGCGTATGCTAAGCTACACCTTTTATAAAGGGCAAGTGAACTGGCAGAAACAAACTACTAAAGCATATGGGAGGAAAGCAGATCTGTGATACAATCCTAAAGACGGTGAATCATTTACACCATGAGTGGTGCCTTAACATTCTCCAGTTTGGAAACTTACAGCATCAGTTCCTCATCCCCAGCCTTCCCCTGCACCTGTTCCTGCACCTACCCAAGAATTAGCAGAAGGCCTCTGAGAGCTTCCAAGAGAGGATGGGCAGTAAGGTTCCTCTACAGACCATCAGTTGGCTAAGGAAGTACCATCACCACCTCCATCCCAGCAGATAACCCACCAACCAAACAGATTGTTGCAGGTTTACTTACAGAAGGTTTTGGAGCAGATGATTTGTTACTCTCTGGGGTCTTGGTTAACCATTCGTTGATACGACTGGAGACACCAACTTTCAGTCCAGCAGTTTCCTACAAAAGAATAAAATATAATGAGAAGACTTTCAGAATAGCTGTTGCCCTATTTTTTCATGATTTGGATTTAAAAACAAAGCCAAATCCGCGTTTAATACAGAAGTCCTCACTGAGGTTATGCCTAGCTAAGAGTTATCCTGCCTACTCAGAAGACATTATCCTTATGAATTACACAGTACTAGTACCCTTTAATTTTCAGTAATGATAACTGTGATCTGACAGAATCATTTTAATATTTGTGCTAACCAAAAATAAACCTTAGACACAAACCTGCTGTTTCTGTCATAACCCCAAACTCTAAGGAGAAAAAATCTTTAGCCTAAAAGAAGAAGGGGTACCAGTAAGCCTAGAATTTCATTTTGTTAAATTACTTTAAAAAAAAAAAAAAAGAACTAGAAGTCAGCTGGCATAAAATTTCGATCATTAAAATAAATCTTTAAAAGCTTAGAACAAATTATTGAAATTTCTTGCCTATCTGTAAGTATCCTTCTTCAATCTATGGTTTGCTTTTTCAGCTATGATGAATCCTCCTCAGAGCCCATCAATTTACAGAAAGGAAATGTGGTTTTAAGAATTTATGTTGAATAGATAAACGTCTCACAAACGCTTCTATCCATGACCTATAATAGATCAGTAGCTTGTCTGTTTAATCCCACTCTGCCCCTAGAAAGAGTCTTTCCCTACACAAAGAATTTCTTTGTACCCAGCTTGAATTAGCCAGATATATTTGTCTAAGATATCTGATGTGACTCTGGAATGTCTCATAAGTTAGCACAGTGTGTCACTAAATTCTTCCATTACACTGAGTACTGCAGCCATGCCATTTTGCAGGTTTCTGAGGATTTCGGGATGCTTTGTGATATTCTTCAGCAGTGATGTCAAGGGAAGCAGCCAGGCTTACTCATAAGACCATGAACTGCAAGATAACACCCATAATTCTTTATAATCACCATGTGAAATTAAATACATACCTTATTCGGTGCGCCTGTTCCCCCAGAAGGTGATGAAAAAACATTCCCTTTCTCCCACATGCTCTTGATATTACGGACACCCTCAGCTGGAACAGGAAGGTCAGAGGCTGCTGGCTTAGCTGGTTTTGCAGCCTTTGTGCCCTGCAGAAGAATTGAGACCAGTTGGTGGTTGGCATTAAAAGCTGGACTTGCAGGGTGGTTTGGCTCTGGGGAAGTGCGGAGGAATGCAGTAGTTCTAAGTTCTAGTAATGATCATGTACAGATGGAGAGAAGGGACCCTGCTCAAGAGATGACATTGAGATTCTCCTTTTCTTGATTTGCAGTTGGTCAGGCACCCTTGATATGACAGGCTATGAAAACTGCTTAGATTTTTGTATTTGTTACATTTCTAGAGCTCTTGGAAAACCACAGCTCTGCACACAACTGCTCCAAGGCTTATTTTTTGTCCTCCTTCAAGTCACAACACTTGAATCCTGTAAGCAAGTCTCTTTCATGGATATAGCAATGAAAATTTCTCTCCTGCCTCTGGATATAGCAAATCCAGAGGCAGGAGAGAAAGGCTGCGCTGTCAACCAGCATCAGACTTATTCCATCTGCCCAAGACAAGTTAACCTCACAGCCTGGGATTCTAGAGGCAAATTTCAGCAATTGCAATATATTTGGAATTAGCTGTCATTTTTGTTTTTTTGTTTTGTTTTGTTTTAGGGAGGGGAGCTTTTTTGTTTTGTTTTATTGCTTTTTGGTTTTGTCAGTACATCCCTTGTATGGTTACCAAAAACACCAGGCCAAACTCAGTCTATTCTTTCTTTTCAAAACTCTTGTACGTTTTATGTAACACAGATTTGAAGGGAGTAGAAACCTGTATGAGCTATCGAGATAATATCACTTTTAATATTATTTTATTGCCATTACACTTGCAAATCCATGTCAACTATATTAACCAGTGGCTTTCACATTGCCTGTACTCACTGACTTATAAAAATAGTTTAAAAATGAGCAAACAAAAAACTACTTTTTCTTGAACTATGGAAAGAAAAAGCTCTCAATTCTGGTTTCAAAGCATAAATATTTGACTGTTGTCAACCTATGGTTGAATTCTATTTTGTTCCCCCTCTTTTTCTTTGTCATTTCTTAACTCCCTAATTCACTAAAGTGTCTTCTGAATCCTTCAAGAGCTATTTTAGGCTTATAAAGCAGACTGTATATTTTGTAGGGAAAGGGAAAACATGAATCTGAGATTACATGTAGAGTTATATATATATATGGAGGTTGGTTATCAGCATGCCTCAAGCATTTTCCTTTTAGAGTCTCATTAGAAATGGCTTGTGGAGAAAAAAAATCAAAACATTGACATTTTTAAACAGGGAAATAAAAGGTGATTATTAAAACCCCAAAGCCATTAGTAACTAAAGTCACTGTGACCTGGAATTAACTTACCACAACTGCACTAGTGTATTGCTCAAGTCTACTGTCAATCTTTGAGACAACTGCTGTCGTGTGGGTGGGTTTCATACCACTTTAGGGAGTAGAAAAGAAAAAAAAAAAAAGGAGAGAGAGAAAGAAATTAATATTGCCTCCAATTAAACATAGTTGTTTCGACTGAATCTACAATCTGTTTTATTGTTTTACCTCTTCTGAGCGGATTTGTTCAAAAATTCTGCCCGTTCCTCTATCTAGAAGAGAAAGAGACAAGACCTGTAAGGTTAAAAGTAGTACACACACAGCCTGTATAAGGCCAGGCTAAATATCATTTTATATGTCAAAAAGTCAGTCTGAAAGAGATGGATTCCAACAGAAATCACTGCAAATACACACATAAGTTTTGTACTTGGGAAACTGTCATTCAACATATGCAGAAGGGTGGATATAATTTTCTGCATTAATGTTTGTATCCTGCTTATTTCTTCAGTATTCTATTTGTAACAATAAATCAGCAATACAGAAAGGAGAAAAATGGAATAATTTTATCTTATTAAAGAGGTTGATAGTCACAAAATCGCTGTCAAATTCCCCTCATCTCCCACACAAAAGCAAGTATATGCCTCTTGAGGGAGACAGCAAATTTACTACTGTTTTTTCTGAGCTGAGATATCAGACTAGGCCAAGTTTGGAGCTCAGCTATGTACCCTTCCTCATGCATGCTTTTTCAAGACACCAACAATTTCATTTGAGCTCCAAAAAAAAAAATCAGACTGTACTCTGATGATGTTCAGCAGGGTCATCGTTGAGCCAATATCTACTAGCTGTTATTATAAAAAGTGGTATCTTACATTTCATCACTATTTTCTGCTCTGCATATAGGAAAATACTGTAATGCTTACAGGGGAAAAGAATCATGAAGGTAAAAAGAATCATGAACATATCACAAGACTTATGCAAAATCTCTTGAAAATTTGGGGAAAAAAAAAAAAAAAAAGAAGAAGACTACATCCCTGAATAAATTTTTAAAGCATTTCATGATAGGGGAGTATTCTGTGTCAGGAATACTCTAAACAATCAACTTCCTAACGTGTCTTCCACATTACGTTGTTCCATTTCTTGTCTCAGGCTCTGTAGTGTCACATAAGTGTTAAAAATACAGAAGCAGCTCCAGGGTACAGAAATGACTATTAATCAGCCTGGCTGGATTCCTGGGGATTCCCCAGTCTCAGTATGGGTTGCCCATTTTCAAGTCCCTTTAATAGTGACTGCTGCAGCGTTCATGCCTTCAAGCTAAGGCAATGACAGCTATTCCTTTAAATGGTCCTCTTTTGTGCCCTTTAGCATTAAAGTTGTATTAGAATTTTAAATTGCACACCAACCCCATCAAAGGGCAAGTATGTTTGTTTTATTTCTCCAGACCATATGAGCAAAAACTCAGGCAGTTCACTTCAGTGCAGAATTTGCCAAATAAGACAACTGGAGGATCTCCAGTTAGTGTCACATCCAGTTTAAAAGAACCTCTAAAGCTCTAACAAATATATACAATTTACAGAGCAATTTACATTAACAGTTTTAGTTGCCAATAAAAGATTTAAATGAAGTCCTAAGTAGAAAGATGGGCTTTGCTTGGATATGTACCAACTGTTTCAATTCACTCTCACAAGATGGCAGCAATACACCAGGCAGGAACCTAACAACACAGCAGCAGAGTGCATATCTAGGGCTCTCTCTTCCTTTTCCATCCTCAACAGTTTACACGGTAGTTTTGCCATAAAGAAATATACTCAGCGTTGCCACAAAACAAGCAAGTTATTTGATTAAAAGTGACTAAACAAATTTACGATGCTAACGCAAAACACATCACCTCTCCTCAACTACAGTATAGTTCTATATATAGAAGAGTTTCCCACAGCACTGATTTCTGGACGGTAACCAGCAGTTCTCAGAAAGATGCATTATATCAACAAGAGCTGTTGGTTTCTCCTGTTCTCTGTTTGAAGGGGCAATTCCCCCAACTATATCAGTGAAACCCTGGCTGGCAGTGAGGACAAACAATAAGGAACATCCCAAAGAGCCAGGGCTCAAGGCAACTATGCTATAACTCACTTAACAGCATCTTCTAGTTCAGATTAACACAGGTTCCACTTGAACTCATACAAAAGGGACACATCTTAAAACCTGTTTAAAAGAAGCTAACCCCTAGACTCCATAGCCTTCCTATATTCAGAAACGAGAGGCATTTCTATACAGCACAAAAACCCAGCTGGCATAGGCACTGGGGGACAGGCCAGGGAAAAAGGGAATATGAGTTCTTGGGGCTGAAGTAAAAGGATGCAGAGTTATTCCTTACCCTCTGGAAACAGCAATGCTCTGAGCAATTGCTGTGGTGTCAGGAATAAGCTGGGGATTGTTCAGAATAGGAGGGTGGGGAAACAAACCAGAAAGTAAGTTAAACAGGAGAGCAATTAGGAAGCAGCCCTCAAAGCTGAACATGGTCTTCTTCCCAAGGAAGCACGTGCCTCAGGGGGATGGATAACACATTTTCCACACATATAAGGATTTGTTTTATAGAGCATCTGCCTCAAAACTGTGCACACAGCAAATAGAACACATTGCATACAATTAGAGCAAACACACCTGCACACACAAATGTATTCAACATATAGGTCAAATACATTTAAACTGCACAGCAACATTTAAAGATTATTTATTTATCCACTGCACTCCACACAAAGTCCATGCAAATAGTTTAAAATGTTTGGCACATACAGTAAACAATATTACAAAATAGATCTGTAAGACAAACAGAGAAAGCAAGGTGGTTATCAGAAAAAAACAAGGTTATTTCCTCAACTAGAAATCAAGAAATAAAAAGAACTTATTTTGCTATATTCTCTTTAACAGAATCTTGTAAAATAGCTTGGGATTATATTTTGTCAGCATGGCATACTTTCCAAAGCCTCTGACATAAAACACACATGTACCCCATCGAGTCAACCTGCCAGTGGCTAATGAAACTATGAACAGAGAGAAAAAACATAGGATTCCAGGCTTTACCTCTCCCACCTAACCTTAGTTGCTTGTAAGTTAAGCATTTAGTCCAAACTGCTCATTTTAATTCCCTCCACAGTCAGTGGAGAGACAGAGGAGCTCACCTCACTCTAGGGAGCGTGGGCTTGCTTGTCCATCAAGGCTGACTCGCTCTCTCCTCACTCTCTCAGCTACTGAAGAAGTTACACTGCACAACAAAATCCTGAGATGGACACCTGTCCTGCTTGTAACATTAGATGAAATGAAACCCTCCTCCTCCTGCCTCAGAGAGCTGGCTCCCGCCTACAGGAGTTAAAGCTGATAACTGCATCAGCTCAACAAGAACACACAGCCTTTTAACTGCATCCCTTCAAGGCAGCAACATGCACCAGGGTCTCTGTTGCACATACTGCTGAGAGGTACTCTGCCTGATTCATGGCAGTAGCCACCAGTGGACACAAATAAAAAGCAAGCAGAGTTTCAGAGCTGATCACAGCCTTACTCGATAGGGATAGCACACAAGGAGTAAAATAAGCAAGATGCTACACAAAAATATGTGTGTGTATATATATATACATTTATCCATATGCAATATTATATAGACATGTTTGGTTTGCTGATTGTGCAAAAAAAAAACGGTTGCTTATTAAAAATCCAGTTAAAGTGTAGGAGTCATAAATGCACTTCCTTCCATCTGTACATCCTCCAAGAACAGAAACCGAATGAAAGGAATGAGTTAATACACAGTTAAAGTCAATGACTTGGAAAACAAGCACCATTTAAATATTTCCAGTAACATTTGTTTCATGCATAGTTTTTAAATGATTCTTAGGAATTTTAAATTGTGTATTAGATATTAACAACAAAAAGTGCCTTAAACTGATGTAGTGAAAATTATTTTCAGAAAAATGGGGCCAAGGGAGACAGGGAAGAGGAAATATGTATAAAGACAGAAATCCCTTTATTATAATTTCACCTCATGCCTGACAGGTGGAAGAGCCTGGTGAAAATCCATTCTGAGTGGTAGTCCCTGGGAGTAAAGTGGCTTCTCCTGAGCCTCCCACGCTCTTTTGCTTCATTAAGTAAGCACAGTTAGGCTTTTTTCTGTTGTCAGCAGCATCTGTGCAGAGCAGGCCATTTTATGCCAGTTTACCTGGCAGACTAGGGTGCTGCTACAGCAGCAAAAAGGGGGAAAAACAAGCATTAACAATCCTGTCCTTACTCCTTTGTTTTCCATCTGCCACAAGAGCAGCTCATCTCCTAGAAAGCACTGATTGCGTGTAGTCTAATTCTTTCCAGTCAGTGCTCCAGTTCTCCAGTATTAAGCAATACTGAGACAGGAAAAGATAGGTCTTCAAGGAAAAAGTACAAATAAAAATCTCAAGCCCTGAAAAGTCCTGCTTCAGTCTTAGCTGTCAGCATCACCTTGTGGGGAGCGCTGGTTGCCACATCAGCCTATGTTTCCCTGGAGATATCTGCAGCAAAAGCAGGAGATAACCTGCCCCTGGCCACCTGCTGTTGCTTTCTCCCTTCAGTACCTAACTGCTTTTGCATTTCTGTAGTGGGGGAGCTCACCCCCACCAGCAGAGGAGAATCGGTACCAAAATACCCTGTTTACTCCTGATTAAATTTAGGAGCAGTTGCTCAAGATATCATGATCACTCCTTCCCAAAAAAACATGAGTAATGAAACTGTCTATAAGGCAAAATCAATAAAGACTGGGCAGAAAATCTCATTCTTTCACTGTAGTACCATTTTTGTGAACTAAACTAGGGAGAGCAAGAGGTAGAATGGGATGGGAGAGCATGCTTTGCCAGACTGATTTAGGAGAAGACAATGTGCACATGCATCATATGGTCTTTCAATACTGTGACTCCTTTTTTCATCATCAGTTCCAACTCTCCACTGACAATGGAGTATTTATATTTCTCACATGATTCATGACATATCTAACTAGATAATACATTCATCAAGGAACAAAATATGTGCCAGATGCTTTACCAGTCAAAAGATAACTTGGTCACTGTATGATAGCCTAATGAGAGAAATGTATACCAAACAGGCTAGGCCAAAATGAGAATTCTGTCCAAACAGAAGGTGACAATAGATACCGTCTTCTAAATGCTCAAAGTTGGTGTCAGTTTTTTAAAACTAGATTATTGCCTTCTCAGCTACTGACCACAGAAGGCCAAGAAACTTTTTAGGGCGTGAAGATTTGACAGCATTATATGTATGCTCTAGCTGCCCACAGACACCAGACCGAAATATCTACAGTATCACCAATTTCTCAAAGAGACTGAGAGAAAAGGGAAAAAATATGTACAGAGTTGCATAGATTAGTTTTTGTAACAAAAAAAAACTTCTACTTAACAAGTCATAAAACCAGCAGCAATTATCATCATAAAAAATCAGACCTCAAATGTTTAACATTTGGAAAATTCCAGCTTTCCTCTAAAAATACACTTAGTAGCATCAGTCCAAAAGCTCTCTGAAACCTATTAACCTCCTGCCAAATCCACTGTTTTGTCCCACTCTCCCCAAAATTATGATCTATATCTTGCTATTATGCATACTCAAGTATAATTTCCTTTCTTATGAGTCATCTGTGAACTAAAGCTCCAAGTGTATGTCATAAAAGGCATCTCAACAGACAGAAGGAAGAAAAAGAAGCCCTCTCAGGAGGACTAGGAAGAAGCTGTACAATTACACTATCCATTCTTGACATAATGTTTTGCAACCAAAATAGCAAGACCAGGTTTATCTAACAGGTGGGAGTTGGGAAGCAACTTGGCAATCTTTGTTTACAGCTGTATGTATTCTGTCCTCAAATTTCAGGTTCAGATGTCAAACTTGAGTTTGACTGAGGAGTCAAACTCAAGTCTAGCCAAAAGCATTTGGCCACTGTATTACCTGGAACAGGACCCAAAGCAGTATAGGGTTGAAGCTCAAAGAGCAAGCTGTATGAGCAGAAATGTCATTCTGACTAAATGCAGCTTGTCACCTATGACACACACTTCTTAATCCCATGGAGATATCCTTCATGACCCAACATAAACTCCTACCTGACAATGTCCTGACTGGTTCTTTTTCTTTCTAGTGCCCACTAAGTGGTATTTTTTGACAGACATTTTGGATTCTTACCTGACTAATGCCTCACAAGGAAAAAAGGGAAAGATGGGTGAATATGATTAACAGATCTGTAGTTTTAGCTTGAGTTGAGGAAGTGACTAGACTAAATATCAAAACAGAATTCCCAATAATTTCAGAGAGGCCAAGATTTCTTTTCCATGCCGAAAGGTCATTTGATTTATCTGACATCCGAAATAATATAGGCCTCAGAAGACCAGTTAGAAATTCCTGCAGCAAGAGAAGGTGTTTTGTTGTTGTTGTTGTTTTTAATATCATGTAAGAAAATAAAATCCATCCCAGTGTTTCTAGATGTTGTTTTGGAGGGTTTAGACGTAAGCTAGAACTACCATATGGGACAATTTCAATTAATGATGATTAGGTTGAATATGCTTAAAGACAAAGTAATTTGGCAAGGAAGAAAGTAATTGTGGAAGAAGAGAGTGGCATTGTGAAAGAAGAGAATGTTCTATGTGTGATCTTTTCTGCTCCAGTTCACAAAGCAGTCCTATAATAAATTAACATTGAAAATCAGCACAGTAATGCAACTCTAAGTATCCTTCCTCTTGAAGGTAAAGAATCTTTTTGGACATTCTTGACCAACAACAGGTAACTGACATGACAGACCATTTTAAAAAGGGTCTCTAATGTTGAGTCATCCAAATGAATGAAGTCTTTCAGCTGAAGGTTTTAGGCAAAGGCCTATTTCAGAACATTGGCCCAGGTCTGATATTAAGTATTTATGCAATGCTTCAGTGTTTACCAATTGGTTTGAACTGCAGCTCCTATTACTTTTTCGGTACTATATAGAAGTTAGTGGGGAGGTTACCTTGAGAGATGAACCTTTAGGACTGAAGCATTTAAATGGTTTCTTTTCTTCAGATACACCATCTTCTGGCATCTTTTGACGTTTCTCAGCAGCTTCAGCCCTTCTCCTTTCAATTTCTTCCTTCATCCTCCTCTTTTCCTCCTAAACAAATAATAAAGGTTATTTCTTCTTTCAGAAACTACATCAGCATTACAGGGCTTTGTAGTCCTGCAAAAATTTAGCACACTTTCTAAGAACAGGTATTTATGCTAGCCAGGGACTTATGCTAGTTCGGGGACTTGTATGAAAGCTTATATCAGAAAGACATTCTGATGTCAATTCATCGTATTATTAAATAAGTGAGGAAGACAGCTATTCCGTTACTTTAGTCTCTCCTCACAGGGAAGTCACCAGCCTTATTGTCATGTAGTGTTGCTTAAAGAGAGAATAAAGCTCATTTATAAAAATGCTTTTTCATTATGAACTGGATTTCAGAAGCCTAATATCATTTTTTGTAGTTGTACACACAATTAAAAACATTTTGGAAGAACAATTAGATGTGCTCTGAGTATTGATGCAAACAGGTTTACAAGAGAACCAGTCAATCAAACAGATTGCACAGACTCCAGTTTGTCTAAACAGGTGTAAGAAACATAAACTCCCATGGTCTCATTTCGTTTCCCAGATTCAGTTTCTCTGTACCCTCATGTGTCACCTTTGTATTGTACTTCTCTCCATCTGCTCTGACACATGTGCCAAGGTTAATACTTCACATGGAAAATTCAAAAGATGCCCCGAAAGTGAAGAGGAAGTGCTTATAATTTTCCCTCCAGAGACATAACTTGAGTTTTTACTTCATAAGCTACAAGTCAAACCAGAAGCCCTCCAAGTACAAGCACTGTGTGTGCTGGTTAGCAAGGTCTGTTATACAGCAAGTCACTGGGCAATCTCAGCATTTATTGAATTGTACTATAAAGAGCATACCATATTAAAGCAATTGGCATTCATCTGCTAATGCTATTATTATTCTTCCACCATTTGTTTTCCAAACATGTGAGATTCCTAAATGATGCACCAGAGATTTGAAAATTTATTTATAGAGTCCCTTGGCAGAGGAAGCATAAGCGAACAGATGTACTTGGGTACTTGATATTTAAATAGACAAGAATATCTTCCTAATGAGATCTTGCCCATCATAACTATATATAACATCAGCATTCCAGCTCATCTACAGCAGACAAATTTTTGCCATGCACTTTGTAATTCAAGTTGTGCTACATCAAAAGGACTGCAAATAAACTAAGAAGTCTGTGGCTATAACGCTGCCTCCAGAATCTTGCATACCCAACAAGATAAGAAAGTTACAACTGCTGTAGATGACATCCTGGCTCATGAAGACATTACTACAGCTTTGTCTTTTCTCAGAGAGAGACAAGAACTGCAGTTTTTCTTGGTGCCCTGCATGTTTTACTTCAGGTTCTCACAAGAATACCTCTGTGATGTGGTCATGTTTGATATCAAACATGGCATACTTGCAGTTACATCTGAAGGGTAAATGGGGCAATTTTAATGTTGGTAGCATATTTGAAATAACTGCAACAGACCATGTCCTGACACGTGACCATAAGAGCACATGATACAAATAGAGCTCCCAGACAGGGACACCTGAAGCAAATGTACAACCTGAAGCAAAGTCATGGCAGCAAATTCCCACACAGTACTCCAACAATATCACATCCAAGAAAGAGAAGCCCACTTTAGCCTGCAGGTTTGGGTTTAGTCTTGCCTTCCTTGTTGTACACTCCATTGTCACCTATGTGCAAGTCTCCTATGGCCTTCTTCTGCCCTTTTGTTAAATACAAACACATTCTCATCCAGCTCCAATGACCTCTTTGCCAAAAGGTGTCTGTATGGACACTGCTGTAAAGAGTTACCATCTAATCCATGGTTGACTGAGGCAAAGTAGTAACAATAAGGGATTAAAACCAGAGATCAATATGTCTTACTTTACACTTACCTCCTCTCTGGCCTTTCTCTCAATTTCTTCCTGCTTCTTCTTCTGCTCCTCTTCCTCCAGGATTTTCCGGCGCTCCTCCCGCCTTTTCTTCAGTTCATCCAGCTCCACAGCTGCCTCCTGCTGTTTCTCCTTCAGCTTCTCGAAGTCATCTAGCCGCTTTCCAGCCTCTACCTGGGACCCTGCCTTTGCTTCCTGGGCATTCGCAGTTCCCTTCAAGTTGGAGCGGCTGGGAAAGAAATGAAAGGCAAGTTAATGCACCACAGGTTTTCCCTTCCTAGCCAGAGCCATCCCCCTGCCCCACATTCACCAGCAATATGAGGATACTGCCTCACAAGATCTTTTGTTCCTTGTAAACTACACTGAACACAAAGCATTTTTGTTGGGAGCTAGGTAGGCTGGGATACTTGGAGGAACACCTCTCCTATCTGCTGCCAGTGAGGAAGCAGTCTCATGTACTTGTAAAGCAGGGACTGTACCACTCTATCTGAGAACGCAGGCCACCTCCAGTTTTATCACAACTCAGCTAATGAGCTTGAAATATTTAACATCTCATGTAACTTTAGCAAGACATATCTTATCAGTATCTCCATGGTATACAGTAAACCACTGAAGTTTCACATCTCTGCCTTGTAGTTTTTGTACAGAGGAAGCACTTACAAAAAGTATACTGTACTTTATGCAGAAAACAAAGCAATGGAAAACCATAACTAATTCCTTTCTGCTGGTTTTAAGTGAGACAAATTTACATATAAAAAAAAATAATAATAAAATTAAAAAATAGAGCAAAGATACTCTCCTATATTCTGTGTTATAAAATATGCATAACCCTTTGCTTTCAAAGGCAAATATTTTATATAATCCCTTTAGAAAATGACAAGCATCTTTGGGAACAGAACCAGTTACTTCACTTGAGGAAGACAGAAGGAAATGAGAGTGGTGAGATTCCTACGGTTTCAACAGTTTTAAAAACTGTTAGGTCCCTACCTAATCTAAAGCACCTATCACTTGGACTCAGCAAGCTTGTACGAATAGAAAGGTTCATCTTTGCTGAAAGTTTCCAGGGAAGGTATGACTTTAATTAAGGAACTGGCAATAATTTATTAATGACGACCCCTTCCACAGAAGAAAAACAAGTTTTCCAGTCAGCTCTAATACGACAGACAGACAGAAAGAATACAAGGAAAAAAAAAAAAGTATTTGTATAGGCGAAGTGCATACTTTCAACAGAGTCAGATAGTATCACCTAGTTAAACAGTTACCACAACAGTGTTTAGTCAAATGTCTGCTCCCTGAGCATGTTTAGTATTACCGCTGACAAGGAGATAGGTAACACAGAGGTATCAGTGTGCTATTGACAAGGGACAGAAAAGGAATGTACTTACTGATTTTTTTAAAGAACTTTCTGCTCTGTTCTGTTGACATTTAGAAAAGCTGGATATTAATGACTTCATTAACTGAGCCAGAGTGTTGCAGAATTTAATGTCATGAGACAGTATAAATCAAGTGTTCCAACAAAAATAATAACTGTTAGCGATGATGAGATTAGAGATGACAACATGAATAACAAATATGATATAAATTTGCAGTCTGGTGAATAACACCCAGTCCTGTAAATGTACTCTTCATTCAGATGGATCCTTCATCTACATAAGGTTAACCATATAGAACAGGTTGTCGGATCGGAGCTGAATTATCTGTAGTTTCAATATTGCAATAGGATCTGCTAACACAGATTACTCTGCCCCCACATGGTTTTACTGACTGGGATGAAACTCAGCTGCAGCAGGGTAGAATGCATGGTTTTTGAATTGTATTATTAAAAAACAATGCCAGCATAACCAAACTGACCCTGGGATGTGAATCTCACCTGTTGGAATTTATCTGTGAAAGTTCAACACCAAAGTAGTAAGACCTGACATTTATTTTGCAATGTGTTTATTTGGTTTTAGGAAGTCTTTTCTATATATAACATCAAAAATTAATGGGAAAAAAAGAAAAAAAAAAAACAAAAACAAAAAAACTCCCAGATATCTGTGAATTTATGTATCCCTAAGACACTTTCACACTTGATTTTCTAATCTAGAGTTTTAGGTACATAGCACATATTTCCCTAACATCACCTGACCACAATCCTTTTTTTTTTTTTTTTTTTTTTTCCTCTAGGTCCTATTCCTGAATGTGTTTTTGCAGTGCAATTACTTAACCCAGGAAAGTAGAACCAGAAGGTTACCTTCCACCATAAGAGTCATGTTGTTGTGAGGGGTCACTGATAGGGGCTTGCATCAGATAGTGACACCTATTTAAAGAAAGGAACCCTTGTGCTTTTTTAATACAAAACATATATACAAATAACTAAAACATTGTGAGAAAACATTGGAAGCTTTATTTGAAATTTCACTTAGACTATTCAAAAACAAAGCAAGGATCGAAACTTGAGGTTTGAGGTAAACTTTTGGGTGTTCACCCTGAAATACCTCTGATTTAGTTCACAGAGGTCACAAGAATCCAGAACAACCCATGAACCCCATAGGGCACCAAGTATTTCTAAAGATCCAATTCATTTATGCTGTGCAGCCCTCAAGAAATCTGTTTGTTTTTTTTAAGGCTTTCCTGCTTCATTGCAGGCTTGCAACCTCTGTAACAAACATCCCAGGAAACTAATTTATTAATTATTTATTTGTTTGTTTGTTTATTTATTGCTCTTGCCCTCTAAACTCAGTGTTGTCAGCCCAGCCAGATCTACAAAATGGTGAAAGAGGTCACCTTTGATAGGTATAATGATATCACTGGCAAGGGCAAATGCTCAGCACTCAAAATTAAGAGAGCTAAGAACATACCAGTTACTCCGATTCTCTTAATAAATAACTGCTCTGTTTTATATCAGTATATGAGAAAGGTTAGTCCTTACTGACTTCAGTGCAGATGGCCTCAAAGAAATCAACAACTACTCTCAACCTTTAACTCATAAAAGCCGAAAGAAGAATCTAGTCTTAATTTTATTTTTTTTCTTTGGAGACCTCAGGTGACTGTTTTGTCCTTCTTACAGTGAAGATCATTTAAGTTTCTAGCTCATTTTATTCTCATGCAGCACACAGGACTTTCCCTACTGGCTCCGCATAATCTGAAATAGGAAACAATAAGCTGGCAGTAATTCTCTGTATTTTCCTCCAGCTCCCAAAATCCTCTGTTTTCAACAGATTCTGGGAATCTCCATTCCCTATTGTCAAGATTGAGAAATTAGCACTGAGATGCTGGGTGGAGGAATAGTTTCATAAGTACCTCTTTGGTGCTAAGAAATGAAATTGGTTGCCAGCTTTCAGACAAGGAGGAAAAGGGAAGTAGTGATTTGTGGGAGCCAAAAATGTCAGAACAATGTGAAAAACGTGTTACTTCATATTTAGGACTTTTCCAGTCCTGCATAAGAATGGGGAGAAAGGTAGGTGGGAGGGGAGATGGGAAAGAGAAGCTGTAAAATATATGTATTTTTTTTTCAGTAATTTTCTGGCTGACATGGACAAACAAGACGCAGATAAGACTTTTCTTTAGCCTTCACTACCCTATTTTATTCTCAATCCTCACCATTGAGAGTTAGCCAAGTTACATGCTTCCTAATGAGTATCTGATGTGTTCATGTAAAAACAAGAAGACAGTTCCAAAGAAAGCCTTAGGTTAGACACCCTTCTTCACACATTTGGGAAAGAGTGGAAAAAAAACAGGAGAAGAAAAAATGAGTGGAAATACAGATCTACATGTTGCCACTAAGTCCTGTCTCCCACAGGAAGTGAACCAAATGAAAACACAACAAAAATATTTTTAGAAAACCGTTCTCGTGTTATTGATGATGTGACCCAAGTCATGATGCAGGACAGTTCTAAGCAAGGCCCATTTCCTGCTATCCCATCTCCATGCTGCCTGACTCCCTCTGTCTTTTGGCCTTAGGTCAGGGTGTCTCCAGGGCCTTACGAACTGCATTTTATTTTGAGAAAGTTTGGTTTTCCCGGAAGAATCACAAGGGGAATGCTGAGATATAACAGCAAAACCCATCTGACCTACATGGATTTCTAAGCATGCCTGGAGCGTTTAACCTTTTCTTTGCCTGTGCCAATGTAAAAGAGAAAGAGATGTGCAGAAGGCAAAAAAAAAAAAAAAAAAAAAAATTCTAACCAACTCATGTTTCTCTGCTAGAAGGAAGAATTTGTGCTCTGTTTCATTTATTCCCTTCCTTTTAGCAGGCAGAATCCCTTTTTAATAAACTTCCTTAGCAATTTGTTACCTTCACTGAATTTCCCAATACAGCCACAAGGCCAGTATTTCCTTCAAAATAAAAAAAAAAAAAATATATAACAATGCAACTTTTAAAAAGACATATATATATATATATATATATATATATATATAGGCTAGGAGAGGTTTTCATCTAACTGAAAACTCACTTTTGTAGATAAGTCACTAATTTGAAGGTTTGCCTTGAAATCAAGAGAGAAGTTCTATCAAGAGTTACCAATTGAATTGTGCTTCGTACTGATATGCAGTCTGATTAAAAGCAGATGTATAATTGGAAAATGAGTTATTTAAGGTTGAGATCTGATTAAAAATATTAGAGACTACAAAATCTGGAAAAATCTGGTCATTACTGGCCTCTGTGCAGATATTAGAATGAAATTCTAATTGAAAGTCCCTCAAGGAAGGAAAATTCCAGCAGAGAAATATAGCTGCTCATCTCTACTGAGGGCACAAGGTACTATTTATATCTGCTATCTGTACCTTGTTTTGTCACTGTAACAAAGGGATGGCAGTCCATTAGAAAACAGGCCAACAACCTTAATTCAAACCAAACCACCCAGTGAACACCAGAGCTTCCACTCATGATGCCAGTGTAAGTCTTCTTCACAGCTGCCACAAGGCCATTAAAGAGAGACCCCTGAGAAGGCCCCCTGCTTTGTTCTAGCATAAACAAGCCCCATGCTCACTTGGAACTTACCCAAAAGCATTCTCAGTAGATTTAAGTTTGGGGGAAGTGAGTTCACGTTCTCCATTCTGTACTTTTTGTTCAGGAACTCCCTTTTTACGATCCCAGACACTTTTCATTTCCTCCTTGGGTGCTTTTTCTTTATCCTTGTCATCTTTTACCTGCTCAGGAGATACCGTAAATCATAGGGGGGGAGGGAGAGAAGTCACAGTGAGTCATTATAAATAACAGTCAAGGAACACAAATTTCTTGGTATTAACCAAGTGATTTACTAATCTTAGCGATTAACTAAGTAACTGTCTTCACAATGCATATGTGCTTTACGGAAGAAGTAGTCTGCAAAGCTCAAAAATGTGATCATCCATCACCTTGTCTGCCTGACCTGAATTCAAGATGAAAACATCTAAAATCATCAGTCTTCTGTGAAAGTTTGTTGCAGCTGTGGGACTTTGCTACCACATCACTTCTCTCTACAATTGCACCTTCCTCAGGCATCCCAATCCTCCTCCCTTCCACTGCAGCCTATGACAAACCTGGGCTGCAAGCCCTCTGGGAATAGGACTGTTTTTACATTCTTGGTACAAGGTTTAGAGCATTGAAGCAACAGAATAGTTTGTAACCTTCATCAATTGCCAACTTTGCTGGATAAGGTAAGTTCATGCTGTTTGGATATATGCAGATCATTCTGCAGCACAGCACTAAGAAAATGAATTGGACTAGCAGCCTAAATAAACTTTCAACAGCAGCAGAGGAAAACAAAAAAAACCCCAATTTTTTATTTTTTTTTTTCCCAACTGTACCATATTGGATGAAGTGGGCAAGCAAGAAAATCATAATAATAATAATCTTCTGTTACTTGAAAGCTTGTCACCATCCCATTTGCTATATTAAGTAAAATAAAATAATTTCCATAACCATAACAGTCCTGTCTGCAACACAGCAGCTTTGAGCAGCTTTTGAGTTCCAAACTGCACCTAGAGATAAAAGCCAACAGCAGGCAATGCGGAGGTGACACACACCACAAGTCAGTGCTGGGTGGTCATACTACTTAAGTAAGTTTGACACCAGGGAGTGATGCTGGACACAAGGCACAGAGATGCTTGCTCTATCCCAAGAGCAGGCAGCAGCAGCGCAGACATTCCCCATGTGCTCCTGCCAATGGGCTCTAGCTATGACCTGGCAGCCCTGCCCTGATGGACAAGAGGGGAGTTCAGTTTCCATGGCCGTGCATTCTTTGGCTGTGATGCCGTGACTACTAGCAAACAAGGCCATTATTGCTAGCTGCCTCAAGGAATGTCTTTCTGTTTTCTAGGAGCTGTGCTGAGACAACCAGTGCTATTCATTGAGTCTAATGAATACCGTCAGACAGTAATGTCTTTTGGGCGCTCCCAAATCTGGGCAAGATTCTAGCCAGTGACATGTTAATAAATAAATAAATAAATAAATCTCTGTTGTCTGTTGGCAATCTCTTAAACCTTCAGTCCCAGACAGGGTGATATGGAGACCCACGATGTTGATTGTTGTAAGATTTCAAATGCCAGGATGTCTGTGTTGGGATTTTGAGAGCATAGGATTTCCTTTGCTGAGATTTTCATCAAGACCTTTCTAAGTCTCATTAAAAAGCCAATCTTCCAGCTGCCTGATGTATTGAAGTCCACTGGGGAAGGTCATATCTCTTACATCTTAATTGAAATTGCTGAGAAAACTAATATTAAAACAATATAGTTTAAAAATTAATAGGTTAAGAAACATCATTTCAGAAGGCAGTAGGATTTATGGTAATATGTGTGCATTTGAGAAAATCATTACTGCAGTTTGGCTTCTTTATTCAAAAAGATAATAAAACAAGATATAACACAAACATTTCACAGCTTTCATGTCCAATACTTTTCCTACTAATTTTAATGCCAAAACTGTGACTGATTAGCAAAGAAATTGAATCCATTATGTCCCATTCCAGAGGAAGGCAACAGGAAAATTATTTTCTCTTGTATCAGTGCTTCCCTGAATTACAGATGAGTTCAGCTCCCACTGAATTTAGTGAAAAGGACTACTCTGATTACAGATGGAGTGGATGGGTGGCATTACATGAACTGAACACAGTTTGCACTGTCTCTCAAATCTTGACCCTCAAGTAAAAAAAAAACCTGGCCAAAAGCACGTTTAGCTAATTTTCAACATAATTTATTTATACTTTAATCTTTCTCCATGCTACTTCTTTCCTGGTAGGCTTATATATTTATATATGAGAATCAAGTTTTCTAAATCTAGGACTTGAACACTCAGAAAACACTGAATCAGTTACTGAGGTTGGGGCCATTTGGCAAATTTTATTCCTTGCTTGGGCTCAGTTTCTTGGTGACTTAAAAGCTGTGGGCATCTGGGTCTAGGGCATCCATTTAGAGCCAACGACTATACCCAAATACCATGAGAAAAGCAACCATTGCAGTACGTCTAGCCAAACTGGAAGCAGGAAATACCAGAAGTCTCACATCATGAGAAAGCTTGTTCTTATGAACTTTCCAGGCCAGTTTTGAGAACCCAAAATTGTGGGGCAGTTCAGAGAAGGAGACAGATTTTGTTTGCTAATTTGATCGAAACCTGAGCTTTGAGGACCAGATTTTGGTCACATTAAGAAAGGATATGTACTTGTGTTGCACAATTGCGGAAGCAAATCTGGTTAAGTATTCCTTCAGCATCTTGTTCACTACTAAGAGGATAATGCTATCCTCTTAACTCCATATACGTGTCTAAAATAGCCTCACTGAATTTATACATTCTTGCACGGGGGGAAGAAGTGGAGATAGGAGCCTGACCTTGACTTTGTTTGGAGTCTGAGACTGTCATTTTTAATTCAAGAGCCAAGAAGCAACAACCGAGGTTTTCAAACCTGAGCAGAACATGTTGAATGTTCAGCTTGATACACGTGTAAAAGTTTAACCTTTCAGTGGATGCATATTCAGCATTGCACCAAAAGTGGTACTCTCTCAAACTGTCTCACCTTGATCATCCAAAAGGTACTAAAATCACAAGTTACTTTCAAAAGTCTTGCCAGTTTCCTGGAAGAATCCAGCCTTGTAGGCATGGCTGAAAAGGATGACAGATGCACAACTGAGTGCTGATCGAGCTCCACACAAACGTAAGCAGGATGACTGTGTCTCAAGCACTCCTCACTCCAAATCAATATTTGCGGTCAAACATTTACAGCCCACTTTTTACATTTACTTGGAATATTCAATGATTGTGTGCAACAGTGAATATTACAAGCTGATTCCATCATATGAACAGCTTTTAATATAATCCATCCCTTATTTTCTGCACAGTTCCTTCCTCTGGTTTCACAATCAGGGTAATCAGGTACAGTGACTATTTCATTTTTTTAAGCATTATTTTGACGTATCTCCTAGGCTTCATTTAACTCTTTCCCTTTCTAGACTGTTATTTTAGTATTGGCAGTCTCTCTCCCTGTTCATTTTGAAACCAATCTTTTAACCATCTTCATCACTTTATTTGCTTTTTCCTGTACCTTACTAAAAATATGCACAGTCAACTCAGGTAACTGGACAGAAAACCTTGTTACATGATTTGCCCTCACCTCTCTCTGAGGGTAAGCTAAGCTTCTGCAGCATGTTCTGAATTAATCAAGCTGCCTTCCTACAACTAAGGACACTGGACCAGACACTGTGTAGCCCTCAGCACCTCAAGGCAGCTGCACTGGCAACAAGCTGCCTGTTACTAAATCTCTGTGCTGTGGCTCCCTTTAAGCCACGTGGAGCTGGCTGAACCTAAACGGGTGCAAACCTGCAAGAAGATGAGTAGTCCCAAGGTCTGGCCAGGATCAGGGGCCATTTTGATACCTGCTACATTGACCCAAAAGCTCAGGTGCTGCATAAAATGGAACTTGGCTCCCTGTTTGCCAGCTGTAACCTGAAGAGTAAATGGTTCCCAAATCTTATTTACTTACCATACAGTAAAACATCATGGCACCAGCTCCTGTGTTTACAGTGGAAATGCAATGCAGTAAATTTTGTAGAATTTCTCTTTAAAACAAAAGAAGAATCTTGGGTATGCATAGTTTATATCATGGGACATTGCAGTTTGGGGGAAAATCATTAGTTGAGGCATTCAGGTGGCCAAAGGGCCTAGATTATTGTTATTGTTATGGTAAGAGTAGGTCTCAGTCATAGGGGAAACGTTCACAGTAAATGGGAGGAAACCAGGGAAGGATGATTAGTTGAAAAATTCATCCCTAAGGTGCAAACCATCCTTGTATTATTGCGTGACCTGAGTTTAACTGAAGTATTTGTTCTAAGACAAACAGGTCTTGGTTGTAAGGCCCTAAAAGAACAAAACACTTAAGCATATACTTAATGTTAAGCACCATAAGTAGCTTCATCCCTATTTATTTCAGCAGGATTACCCATGTTCTTGAAGTAAGGCACGTTTAAGTACTTTGTTGAACAAACAACTTTCAGTTATAGGTTCCTTATTTATTTTCTTAAGTTTCCCTACAACATCTAAATCAGTGGTTTATAAGTTACCTGATCTTTTTTGAAGGCAGGTTGAAGCTTCTCTGGTAACTTTTCCTTTTTAGCTTCCACTTTAGCCTCTTTGTCTTCCTCCTTTGTTTGTAGGTTTTTAATATTTTTTGTAAGTAAGATATGAAAACACCATTCTGTGAGCATCTGCTTGCAGTTTTGTTTCTCCACACCGTGTTCATGTACCAAACCTGCGTGCAGCCACATCTTTCATATGTTGCTGTGCCCACATCTCCAAGTGCAGCTGTGCTCCCTCTACCCTCTCCAAATCCTTCCATTCCCCCATCTGGGCTTTCTCCCTTGTGCAGCATCATGCTCACATGTCCCAGCACAGAACCCCTTATTGTGATTGCATTTAACACACGTGGTTCCTCACACAGTTTACCAGGTGCTCATAATATTTTGTGTCAACTTGTGTTTGCCTCAATTTCATGTGTTACTGCAGCAGGCCAGCTTACAGCAGCTGAGAAAAAAAGGCAGCAAAAAAAAATAAAAATGCAGAGCTCTGAACATGCAAGGTGTGCTCTGAACAATGGAGTGAGGGCAGGCATGTCATGCACTTCATTATTGATAAGCAGAAACAAGGAATTTTAGTTTAAAAAACAGACAGCATGGGTATTAGTTGTTTAAATGCAGGAACAGATCTGTGAGGAAATTCCAATTCAATCTTTTTGTTCTTGCATTACATTTCTCACAAACAACAGGTGTCTTATTTTGGTGCAAAATGTTTACTGTACCTGTTTTTTTAGGAAAGCTGCTTGAGGTTTTTCCTCTTGCACTTTCTTCTCTTTTACCTGCTTATCTTCTATTTTCTTTTCTTCCATCTTTTGCTTTTCCTTTAATTTTTCTGCTTCTAGCTTAGCCTTTTCTTCAGCTGCCCTCTTTTCCTCTTCTGCCTTAGCCCTCTCTCTTTCCTCAGCTGCTTTCCTCTCCTCTTCTGCCTTAGCCCTCTCCCTTTCCTCAGCTGCTTTTCTCTCCTCTTCTGCTTTAGCCCTCTCCCTTTCCTCAGCTGCTTTCCTCTCCTCTTCTGCCTTAGCCCTTTCTCTTTCCTCAGCCGCTTTCCTTTCCTCTTCTGCCTTAGCCCTCTCTCTTTCCTCAGCAGCTTTCTTTTCCTCTTCTGCCTTAGCCCTCTCTCTTTCCTCAGCAGCTTTCTTTTCCTCTTCTGCCTTAGCCCTCTCTCTTT